>NC_133126.1:24102519-24408858 GCF_048418815.1 Hemitrygon akajei
TTTGTCTGTATGCACTACACTTTCTGTAACACTAACATTTTATTCTGCATTCTGTCAGTACTTTCTTTTATACTACCTCAGTATTGTAATAAAATGATATGTATGGATGGCATGCAAGACAAAGTTTTTCAGTGTACCTCATACATGTGATGATAATAAACCAATTTATCAATTTAATCTATATTTCAGGGCAAAAGGACAAATACATTGTACAGTTATGATCAGAATGCCCACTCACCACCTCTTTGAGGAAAAATGTAATAATGATTAATTTATTAATATAACAATGAAAAACATGCAGTCACTAAGTTACTGATATAAACACGGCAAAGAAGGTCACTAAGGACCCTCACCATCCAGAACAAGCCCTTTTCTCGTTACTACCAATGGGAAGGAAGTACACACTCAACAGTTTAGGAATAGTTTTTTCCTCTCTGTCATCAGATTTCTGAAAGGTCCATAAACCCATGAATACTACCTCACTATTCTGCTCCTTTTTAGTAATACTTATTTTTATAATTCTTATTGTAACTTATCGCAATTTTTATTATGTATTGCAATGTACCCTACTGCAAAACCATTGTGGGAAGGGCTTTGCCTATGATGGAGAGGGCTGTATCCACAACTCATTTTCTGTTGGTGGGCACTGGTGTTTCCATACCAGGTTGTGATGCAACCAGTCAGGATAATCTCCACCTACATCTATAAAAGACCCACCTCATCCACGCTGACCTTTATTCCAATCTACACTAATTCCATTTGACAGTATTAGGACAGTATCCTACTGAAGAACAGTATTGACTTACATTATGATATCTCCCAGAGGACAAAGAAACCATGCAGTAACATATCTTTGTGAGCGAATTCTCTGCTATACATTCTTCTAATGTAAACAATAATGCTTTCTACTCATTTAATAAGGAAGCATATTTAATAACTAGAATTATTTCAGTGTCATAGAGCCATACACACACTAACAGCCCCTATGGCCAAACTTGCCTATAATGAGTCACTCAGCGAGCTAGTCCCATCTGTCTGCAATTGGCCCAAAGCCCTTCAAATCACTTCTATCCATGTATTTATCTAAATAGCTTTTAATTGTTGTTTATGTGTAGGACACATAATGTACACAGATGGTTCAAAGGGCTTTGGACCAAGCTACTACTTCTGATAGCTCATTTCAAATACGTACCAACCTTTGCATGAAGAAGCTGCCCGGATGTCCCTTCCAAACCTTTCACATCTGATCTTATTTCTAGCATAGCCTCCCTGGGAAAAAGACTTTCATATCTATACTCTTCATAATCTTATATACAGGTCAGGTCACCACTCAATCTCCTTTGTTCCAGGGAATAACGTCCTAGTCTGTCCTTGTAACATGAATTAGACTCTCTAGAAAAGTAAAGCACTTTTTAGAAATCAAAAACAGAACAGCAACTCCCACCTTCTTATTCTGGTTTCTTCCCTCTTCTTTTCCAGCCCTGATGAAGAATCTCGGCCAGAAATGTCAACTCTTTATTCCTTTTAAAAGATGCTGCCCAACTTGCTGACCCTCCAGCATCTTATGCATGTTATTCTGGATTTTCAGTGTCTACAGAATCTCTTGGTTTTATTTCAGTGATGTATGGTTGATTCATTGTGGGGGTGGGGGGGGGGGGGTGGTGGAGAGACCTTTCTACTGTCCTTCATGATTGCACACCTCATTTAGATCTTAAGTCATGCCAGGAAATACGCTTACTCACCTGCAATGTTCTCATCTCTTCATCCTTTCGACACATCTTTTGCAATAATTCTGTTAAAGAACAATAAGGAAACAAGTACTATTATAAAAATACTGCACCATTCATCCTGATATCATTACTCACAATGGCTGTCATAAGCAATGCAATTATTACCAAGCACTTCATCTTCTAACCTATCAAAATCTCCTTGCATGAGCACAAGAAATTCTGCCAATGCTGGAAATCCAAAGCAACACACACATTGCTGGAGGAACTCAGCAGGTCAGACAGCATCTATGGAAATGAATAGATAGTCGACATTTTGTACTGAGACCCTTCTTCAAATCACCTCCTTATGATATCTCCAGAGAACAAAGAAACCATGCAGTAATATATCCTGTGACTAACTCAAGATACCGCCTGGCCTGTTGAGTTCCTCCAGCATTTTGTGTGTGTTGATCCCATTCTAGAAAAGTTTTTTTTATTTTTACTTTTATTTCTTTAGAGATCCAGCACAGTAACAAGCCTTTCCAGACCAATGAGCTTATGCTGCCCAATTACACACGTGACCAATTAACCAACTAACCTAAACATCTTTGAGATGTAAGAGGAACCCAAAGCACCCGGAGGAAACCCACATAGTCACAGGGAAAACATACAAACTCCTTATAGACAGCGGCAAGAACTAAACCTGATTCACTGATGTTCTAATATCCTTCCACTCACCACTATGCTACCGTGCTGCCCCAATTCTGAAAATGTCTTGGAACATAAAACAGTACAGGCCCTTCAGCCCACTCTTTGCTGAACTTTTACCTACTCTGAGATCAATGCAGCCCTTCCTTCCCACATAGCTCTCCATTTTTCTATCATCCACGTGCATATCTAAGAGTCTCTTAAATGTCCTTAATGTATCTGCCTCCAACACTATCCCTGGCAGCATACTCCACATACAGTATATTAAAAAAAAGTGAGGTAGTGTCCAAAGATTCAATGTGTATTTAGGAATCGGATGGCAGAGGGGAAGAAGCTGTTCCTGAATCGCTGAGTGTGTGCCTTGAGCTTCTGTACCTCCTACCTGATGGTAACGGTGAGAAAAGGGCATGCCCTGGGTGCTGGAGGTCTTTCTGAAACACCGCTCCCTAAAGATGTCCTGGGTACTTTGTAGGCTAGTACCCAAAGATAGAGCTGACTAGATTTACAACCTTCTGCAGCTTCTTTCGGTCCTGTGCAGTAGCCCCTCCATACCAGACAGTGATGCAGCCTGTCAGAATGCTCTCCACGGTACAACTATAGAAGTTTTTGAGTGTATTTGTTGACACGCCAAATCTCTTCAAACTCCTAATTAACTATAGCCGCTGTCTTGCCTTCTTTATAACTACATCGATATGTCAGGACCAGGTTAGATCCTCAGAGATCTTGACACTCAGAAACTTGAAATCTTTTGTGCTCTCTAGTTTTGATTGTTCTATCCAGGTGGCCATATTTCAATGCCTGTTTCCATTGGCCCATCAGTCCACAGATGTATAGTCCTTTAAGATAATCCTGAAAACCTGCTTGATCTGGCTTTAAGTTGCCCACCTTAAGGTCTCCTTGTTTCATAATATTACCCTGAAGCACTTTTGATAGTAAACTGTATTACAGGTGAGAGTCCAAACCTGCCCAGTTGTGTATAACTGCATAGTGGTTAGCAAAATGCTATTACAGTGCTGGCGACCTGGGTTCGATCCCACCACTGTCTATAAGGAGTTTGTACATTCTCCCTGTGAACATGCGTATTTCCTCTGGGTGCCCCAGTTTCCTCCCACATTCCAAAGATGCATGGATTAGTAGGTTAATTGGTCACATGGGTGTAACTGGGCAGCGTGAGCTCATAGGGCCAGAAGTGACCTGTTACTGTGCTGCATCTCTAAATGACCAGATAAAGATGCCACATTACAGGAGTGTAACATTGATAATGAATGTCCAGCATGCTATTCTACATCGAATTCTCCAACTTCCGGTAATTCTCTCCCTCTCCCTTCCCCCATCCCACCTTCACTCTGTCTCCTCTTCTAGCTGCCTATCACCTCTCATGATTCTGCCTTCTTCTACTACCCATGGTGCTTTCCCCTTAGATTCCTTCTTCACCTCTCCAGCCTATCCTCTCCCTGCTTCCCCTCCCCCACCCCTTGATCTTTCCTCTGATTGGTTTTCCAACCTCCCCCCACCTTCTTTATAGGGACCCTGCCCCCTCCTTCTTTAGTCCTGACGAAGGGTCCCGACCCAAAACGTTGACTGGTTCTTTCAACGGATGCTGCCCGACCTGCTGAGTTCATCCAGCCTTTTTGTACGTCTTACTAGGATGTTGCTGGGTCTTCAGGAGTTGAGTTACAGGGAAAGATTGGACAGGTTAGGTCTTTATTCCTTGGAGCGTAGAAGAATGAGGGGAGATTTGATAGAGAGGTTAATAAAATTATAAGGGGTATAGATAGAGTAAATGCGAGTAGGCTCTTTCCACTTAGATTGGGAGAGATAAATACGAGAGGACGTAGCTTTAGGGTGAAAGGGGAAAGATTTAGGGGGAACATTAGGGGGGAACTTCTTCACTCAGAGAGTGGTGGGAGTGTGGAACGAGCTGCCATCTGACGTGGTAAATGCAGGCTCACTCTTAAGTTTTAAGAATAAATTGGATAGATACATGGATGGGAGAGGTCTAGAGGGTTATGGACTGGGTGCAGGTCAATGGGACTAGTGGAATAAAGTTTCAGCACAGACTAGAAGGGCTGAATGGCCTGTTTTCTGTGCTGCAGTGTTCTATGGTTCTATATACACCACATGGGTTTACAGAATTCATGCTCAAACTCCTAACATGAACACATGAAAACCCGAAACAGATCAGCTTTATTTGTCACATGTACATTGAAATATCAAAACATACAGTGAAATGTGTCATTTGTGCCAATGATCAGCACAGTCCAGGGATGTGCTGGGGTAGCCCGTAAGTGTTGCCATGTTTTCAATGCCAACACAGCATGCCCACAACTTCATAACCCTTACTAATCAGTACATACTTAGAATGTGGGAGGAAACAGGAACTCCCAGAGGAAACCCACTCGGTCATGGGGATAACATACGAACAGCAGTGGGAAATGAAACCCTATCGCTGGCCCTGTAAAGCATTGCACTAAGTGCTATGCTACTGTGTCACCCACTCTTAAACCAGCTGTGCCAACAGTCAAATTGTTCCAAAACAATCAAAATGTTGGCATTAACTTGGCATTGTATATAACGGCACAGGCATGGCCACACACAATAAGGAAAAAAAAGCAATTTGAATTCAGCCTGGGCAATCGAGGTTAAATCTCTTATATTCATTGGCTATTAGATTCTTGCAGTAAATGCCAACAATCCAACCTGCCTATCATGAAATTTATGAATGTGAAATTGTTACAGATTGACTCCAGGTTGATAGTTACTTTTGAAAGAAAAGCAGGCTTAAAAATAGAAAGGTCCATCTGGAGATAAGGATGTCCTTCTTCGAAGCTGGAGATGAAAGCACGATGCCACAGGCTAGGCATGAAGAAGGCAGCTGTATTATGAGGAAGCTGATTAAGTCACCAAGACACCCTAGGGTTCTGCACAGCCAAAAAATTACTTAAAAACTATAGTGAATGTTTTATAACAGCAGCTGGGAGCAAAGCAGTGAATGAGTGGACAATTTACTTGTTTCTTATATTGTCATTTTGCATGGACACAGGCCATTTAGACCTCATGTCCAGTGGGTATCCATATGTATTAACCCTACCAGCACACTTGGACCAAGGATTAAGAAATACACACACACACACACACAAACACATACACACATATACATATATCTACATACACATGCATTTATATTTATATGTATATAAATATGTAAATGAGTGATTTCAGGGCTCATCTAGACATTTATTAAATGCTGTCAGTGACTCTCCTTTCGCTGTCCTCTCCAGCAGTGCATTCCAGATGCTCACCACTCTCTCGGTGAGTAAGGTTCCCTTCAGATCACTCTACATCACTTACTCCTTACCCTAAAGAGACCAGCACGGTAGCATAGAGTTTAGTGTTAATGCTATTACAGCATCAGTGACATGGGTTCATTTCCCACAGCTGTCTGTAAGCAGTTTGTACGTTTCATACATGACCGCGTGGGATTTCTCCAAGTGCTCTGGTTTCCTCCAACATTCCAAAGACACATGGGTTTAAGAGGTTAACTGGTCACATGGGTGTGTTTCCCGTATCCAAAAAAAAATCTTTGCCCTTTAACTATATTCAACTCTGGCAAGGGGGAGGCTTCCTGCAGCCTATTCAAACTCTACCCTTCATAATGTTTAATTTCTCAATCATGTTCCTTCTCAACCTCCTCCTGTCCAAAGTGAACAGATTCAGCCTCTCCAGTCTCTCCTCATAACTGAAATACTCCATCCCAGGCAACGTCCTGGTGAGTTTCCTCCTCACCATTTCCAACAGTGTCACACCTTTCCTGTAGTTTGGAGACCAGCAATGCATGCAGTATTCCAGTGAGGTGAGAATCACTGACATATGTCATGAAATCTGCTGTTTTACAATACATTAAACATACTATGAACTACAAATAGATTGATTGGATAGAGAGACTATATATGCCAGAAATGGCCAGGAGTGAAAATAAAACAATTCCACTACTGTAGCAAGTTAGCAACTACAAAGAATTTGAAGTTATCGACAATCATCTTGAATGTTACAATAAAAATGAAGATTTGGAGGATGCAATCGCCAATAGCATTGTGTGAAGGCGTCCATTACCTGCACTAGGTGTCCACGCTGATATTGTTCATTCTGTACATTGAATGAATTCCTCCAACTAATGTATTAAACTGTGTATTGGGAACTAACACACAGTTTTAGATATATAGATCCTTTATTCATCCAAAGGAAATTAGTGTCACAGCAGCATTACAGGTGCACAGATATACAAATACACAAATATTAGAAGAGAAGTAAGAAATTAAAAAATAAGTTACTTCAAACAGTCTAACAGAAGGGGGGGGCATCTCTTCCCCAGCTATAGGTTGACTCATTATAGAGCCTAATGGCCAAGGGTAAGAATGACCTCATATAGTGCTCTTTGGAGCAGTGCAGTTGTCTTAATCTATTACTAAAAGCGCTCCTCTTCAGCCAAGGTGGCATGCAGAGGGTGGGAAACATTATCCAGAATTACCAGGATTTTCCAAAGGGTCCTTTGTTCTACCACAGCCTCCAGTGTGTCCAGTTTGACTCCTATAACAGAGTCAGCCTTTCTAATCAATTTACTGAGCCTGTTGGCATCATGTGTTGATGCCACTGCCCCAGCACACCACCGAATAGCAGACTGTACTGACAACAAAAGACTGGTAGGTCATATGTAAGAGAGGCCTGCATACTCCAAAGAACCTCAGTCTCTTCAGAAAAGTAGAAGTGACTCTGGCCCTTCCTGTACACAGCCTCTGTGTTGGTGCTCCACTCAAGTCTGTCATCCAGGTGCACCACATCCACGTCCTCACCATCAATAGTAACAGGGAGCAGTGCAGGCTTAGTCTTCCTAAAGTCCATCAACATCTCCTTTGTCTTACTGATGTTGAGCTGCAGATGATTTAGCTTGTACTATTCAACAAAGTCTCCACCAGGGCCCTGCATTCATCTTTCCATCCTCCCTTATACACCCAACTATTGCTGAGTCATCAGAGAATTTCTGCAGATGACACAATTCAATGTTGTATCTAAAGTCCAAGGTATACAGGGTAAACAGGAAGGGAGCCAATACAGTCCCCTGTGGGGCCCCAGTGCTGCTTATAGGCATGTCTGACACATAGTTCTGAAGCCACTAAACTGTGGTCTGAGAGTACTACAGTACTATTGGTAGTGTTCTAATTAGTTCTGTATTTTGTTTAGATGCACAATTTGCTACTCATGGTTTATTTTAATATACCTTTTTAATTATTTCCATGAAACTTCAGCTAATTGGGGCAGCTGCTTAATTGGGAAAAAATGTACTGGCCCCAATGTGTCCCAATTAACCAGAATCCAGTAGAAAGGTATAAAAATGACAAACTGCTGTTTAATTTAATTAAAAATTATGCAATTAAACAAAATACAGAACAAATACTACTAGTGGTTCTCCGTCATATCTGAAGATGACAGGAAACCTGTGAGGGAAAGTTTTTAGAGTGGAAAAGCCATTGCACTGGAGCAATTCCATTCTCTGAACTTCGGAAGTCCAAGTCCAATGGTATGAGTAGATGCCACCACTGGGGTTTTTTCAGGTTTCTGTGGATGACCCTAATCATGCCTCATCATGGCTTCCACTCTCCAGGTAGCATTGCAAAACCACCTTCTTGGTCGTTGGATTTTACTATAGATCTCATCCACTGTGACCTCAGGAGTTGACTTTGCATGCTACAACAGGCATGTCCCCATCTTATTGGGTACGAGATGCAGGCTACCCTCATTTGGTTTAGCTGGTCCGTTGAAGCAGCGTAACATTCAAGATGATTATCAATAACTTCAAATTTTCCGTAGTTCCTTACTTGTTAAAATAGTGAAATCTTTTCATTTTCACTCCCCATTTTTGGCAATGCTTGAAATCACAGTGAGCAATGCAGTTCTAAATTGGCTTACTACTTATTCCTCACTAACTATTTTTAAAAAAAATGCAAACACATGCAACTGATGCTATTTAAAAACTGATCACTTTAAGTACAGTGCAGCATTTAACAGTCACACTAAACTGACACTAGATAGAACCTGTTTGGCAACAGGCAATGCAAGTATGGTAATATATGCTAATACAAAAAGAGATGACTTATTACAGAATTTATTGGATTAGGTCAGATCAACTTTATTTGTCACATTTACATTGAAATATCAAGGCATACAGTGAAATGCATTGTTTTGTGTCTACAACCACAGTCTGTGGATGTGCTGGGGCCAGCCCAAAAATGTCACCATGCATCCAGTGCCAACATAGCAAGCCTACTATTTATTAACCCTAACCCATACATCTTTGGAACGTGGGAGGAAACGCAAGCACTGGGAGAAAATCCACACAATCACAGGGAGAACATACAAACTCTTTACAGGCAGTGGCGAAAGTTGAACCCTGAACTTCTGATGGGCCAAATGGCCTTCTCCAATGAAGGTTTGAGTAATATAAGAACTTAAATCCACCTTCTGCTATAGTGAGATTTGAATACACTGCTGGCTGATAGCCCACGTCTATAGATTACAAATCCAGATACATTTGAAGTGAGAAGATTTTGGATCGGTTTGCTGTGGTGTGTTGGTCAGGGTGTAACCATACAACGAAAACAACAACATTCTATAACTATAAAGAATAAATAATTAGATATAAATAAAAAGCTAATTATGTTAGAGCTTAAAGAATGAATGAGATAAAATGTATGCTAATACATAAATAACAGCATGCATTTGCAATGTAAAAAGTGGGTTAAAATGTCTACAGTACAGTGCAGTGATGGGGGTAATAGATAGAAGGGAGTGGGGAAAAGAGATAGAGAAAGAAAATCCCACTACAATGGGAAATGGAAAAACATCTACATCTTCAGTAATGAGTAGAGGCATCTAAAAGACCTCCCTCTACATAGCAGATGTCAGTATGCTGGGCCCAGCACTTCTAAAGTGGACAAGTGCTGTGTTTCTGCTTTTCCACTGGGATTGGTATTGGTTTATTAGCATCAGTTGACCAGAGATGTAATAAAAAGCATTTGTTCACGTTTTCCAGACTGATCGTATCATAAGGTAATAAAAACACACATAATGTCGAATGTAGTGTTACAGTTACAGAGAAAGCACATTGCAGGTAGACAAATAAAATGCAGGATGCCACAAACAAAGTGGATTGGCAAATGAAGAGTTCATCTTTTAATGATGAGTGGTCTGTTTCAGGAGTCTGAGAACAGTGGGATAGAAGCTGTCCTTGAGCCTTGAGGTACATATTCTTAGGCTTTTGTCTATTCCACTAGAGGGAAGAGGGGAGCAGGAAGAAAGTCCGGGATGGGTGGGGTCCTTTTTATTGCTTGACTTCTCTGCCACAAAACAACAAACTGAATGCCATACAAGTCAGTGACTTATACTGCCCGGTAAGGAGGCTCCAATGTGCAGGATCAAAAGAGGCTGCAGCGGATTGTAGACACAGCCGGCTCCATCACAGGCACAGGCCTCCCCTCCATCAAGGACATCTCCAAACAGCATTCCTCAGGAAAGCAGCATCCATCACTGAGAACCCTCACCATCTGTAGCATGCTCTCTTCTCATTACTACCATCAGAGAGGAGCTTAAAGATCCAAAGTCAAATTTTAAGAATAGCTTCTTCCCCTCTGCCAGAAACACCATCTTACTAATTTATATTATTTATTTTATTTTTATATTGTGGCTTATTGTAATTGTTATGCCTTGCTCTGTATTGCTGCCACAAAACAAGATATTTCAAGTCAAGTCAAGTTGCTTTTTATTGTCATTTCAACCATAACTGCTGGTACAGTACACAGTAAAAATGAGACAACGTTTTTCAGGAACATGGTGCTACATGAACAATACAAAAACTACACTGAACTACGTAAACCAACACAAAAACTACACTACTCTACAGACCTGCCCAGGACTGCATAAAGAATACAGAACAGTGCAGGCATTACAATAAATAATAAACAAGACAATAGGCACAGCAGAGGGCAGTAGGTTGGTAGTCCGATGGCTTGGGGGAAAATCTGTTACATAAATTATCAGCTGAATGGCGGCGCCCGGGACTCAGTCCCTTTCTGTACTCCCGCCGAGTATTTCATTGCACAGATGTAGTCAATTTAATGTCCATTTGAGAGCAGAATGGACAGGAGAGCTGGCCGGCCAGGGCTTGCTTTTTTCCTGGCATGGACTCCTGACCACTCGCCTCACTTCCTCGTTGTATGTCATTGATGTATGTCAATGATTTTAAACCTGATTCTGATTCTGTCTTCAATTTGACTGATTTCCTAGGTCAGCAGGGCGTGTAGACAGTCAATGATGAGGGAAGGCTGGTTTGCATGATGGACTGGGCACATGCAGCTTTTAGTTTTGATAAAACTATCAAGCTGATCCATGCTTTGGCTGGTGAATATGATTAGATTTGATCAATTAGATCAGGTTCATTTGTCACATGTACATTAAAACACAAAATATGTTGTGAAATGGCTTGCAAAGCACCACACACAAAATGTTGGAGGAACTCAGAAGGTCAGGCAGCATCTATGAAAAGGAGGAAACGGTCGATGTTTCAGGCCGAGACACTTCATCAGGACTTTTTCCATATATGCTACCTGGCCTACTGAGTTCCTTCAGCATTTTGTGCGTGTTGCTTGGACTTCCAGTATCTGTAGATTTTTTCATGTTAGTAAAATGTCTGCTAGTTTCTTCCCACTGCCTTTCCAGACTTGACGAAGAGCCTCAACCCAAAATCTCGACTGTTTATTCCTCTCCATATATTCTGCCTCTCCTGCTGAGTTCCTCCAACATTTAGTGTGTGTTATTCCGGGTTTCCAGCAACTGTAGAAACTCTTGTGTTTATATAGTAAAATATGCTGTTTGCATCAACAAACAACACAGTTTGAGAATGTGCTGGCAGCAGCCCACAAATGTCACCAGCCTCCATTGCCAACACTGCGTAACCACAATTTGCTAATCCTAACCCCTGCTTCTTTGGAATGTGGGAGGAAACTGGTGCACCTGGTCATAGGGTAAACAGAAAAAGTTTTTACAGACAGCGACAGGATTGAACCTCATTTGCTGGCACTATAACGGATTATGCTAACCGCTACACAAACAAAATGCTGGAGGAACTCAGCAGGTCAGACAGCATCTTTGGAAAAGAAGTCGACGTTTTGGGTTGAGACCCTTCTTCAGGACTGAAAAGGAAGGAGGTAGATGCTAGAATAAAAAGGCAGGGGAGAAGGAGGAGGATAGCTAGAAGCTGATAGATGAAGCCAGGTGGTTGGAAAGATAAAGGAAGGGCTGGAGAATAAGAAATCTAAGAAGGAGAGGAGAGTGGGCCATGGGAGAAAAGGATGGAGGAGGGAACCTAGAGGAAGGTGATAGGCAGGTGAGAAGAGGTAAGAGGCCAGAGTGAAGAACAGAAGAAAAGGAAAGGGGGAGGGAAAACTCCCTTTACCAAATGGAGAGATCAATATTCATGGCATCAGGCTGAAGGCTACCCAGAAGGCATATCAGGTTTTGCTCCTCTATTCTGACGGTAGCCTCAACTTGGCACAAGAGGAGGCCATGGACTGACACGTCAGAACGGGAAAAGCAATCAGAATTAAAATGTTTGGCTTGTGGGAAGTTCTGCTTGTGGAGGATTGAGTGGAGGTGCTCAAACAAGCAGTCCCCCAATTTACAATGGGTCTCACCAACGTAAAGAGATGTATTGGGAGCACCGAACACAATAGATGACCCAGAAGATTCACAGCTGAAGAGTTGCCTCACCTGGAAGGACTGTTTTGGACCCTGAATGGAGGTGAGGAATGAGGTGAATGGGTAGGTGTTGCACTCAGACCACTTGTAGGAGTAAGTGCTGGGAGGGAACTGCTAACCACTACACTACCATGCCGCCCCTACAGAAGTAATAGGGAGTAATTCTAGAGTTCTGAACCTAGATCGTTTCTGATAGTCAATCAGCCTAGAAATGTTCCTGGAAATACAATTTCATATCAGTTACATTGGCATGGATGCAAGAGTTTCATTCCTTTGTACACCTTTCAGCAGAACTGTCACCAGCATCTCACCGTGTACAGATCCCAGTTTGGAACCTGGCAAAAAGAAAAGGTCAACAAAACGTCGCTCTCCGTGTCCTGCTTGCAGGTGATTACAAAAAGCAGCTCCGTGATAAAATGCAGCACTGCCTTAGGAAGATGTGTCAATGTCAGCATGTAGCCGACTGTGAAAGGATGAGGGAAAAGAAGAGCCTTCCCTCTGACAGGCTCATCCATCAAAGAGCCTGCAAGGTGGAAAGCCGCTCCAGTGTTTGATTCTAAACTGCTTGTGAGCTAAATTGCAGAGTACAGCAAGACGCCCGAAGCAGAATTTGTTCTCATTATGCTGACTCTGTACTGAGAATGCTTGTTTATCAAAACTCAAGGTAGAAGAAAAAGGGGAAAAATCAGCCTGATAAAGGAAAAAAAAAGCTGCTGCTTTTATTAGAGCAAAAGACCCAGTTGCTTGCACCCACCTTTGATTAATAGCACAACCAGTTTTAGGACACCCTCAGCTCTCTGGAGTAACATGCTAATCCCAGGACCAATGATGGCATGTTGATGAAAAGCCACTCAGGGCAAGCAACATGAACTTAAACCAATACATTGGTAGCAATGCACTGAATAAATGCATGGATTTGCAAGTTCTCTGATAATGAACCTGTGACTAATGAGGGACCACAAGCAGAACCCTTTTCATTGACCGACTGTTATCCTGGAATTTAGAAGATTCAAAGGGAATTGCAAATGTGAATGGACAGGCAGATGTCAGAAGAGGGATCTGGGAATACAAATCCATAATTCCTTGAAAGTGGCATCACAGGGCCGTAAAGAAAGCTTTTGACACATTAGCTTTCATAAAGCAAAATACTGAATACAGGAGCTGGACTGTTGTGTTGAGTTATATAAGATAATGGTGAGGCCTAATTTGGAGTATTGCATACAGTTCTGGTTGCCTTCTTGCAGGAAAGATATCACTAAGATTGAAAGAGTACAGAGAAAATTTACAAGGATGTATCCAGAAAGTGTGGATCTGAGTTATAAGGAAAGGTTGAATTGGTTAAGACTTTGTTCCCTGGACCCTGGAAGAATGAGGGGAGATTTGATAGAAGTATTCAAAACGATGAGGCGTATAGATAGGGTAGATGCAAACAGGCTTTTTCCACCAAGGTTGGGTGAGACTAGAACTAGAAATCATAGGTTTAGGGTGAAAGGTCAAATGTTTAAGAGGAGTGCAAGGGGGAACAACTTGAGAGTGGTGCAACTGTGGAATGAACTGCCAGCAGAAGTGGTGGATGCGGATTCAATTTTAACATTTAAGAGACATTTGGATGCATACATGGATAGGTGGAGTATGAAGAGTTACGGTTCAGGCATGAGTCTATGGGTCTAGGCAGAATACAGTTCAGCACAGTCTAGGTGAGCCACAGGGTCTGTTTCTTTACTGTAGTGCTCTATGAATCTATGCCAAACCCTGGATCAACACACATTGCTGGAGAAACTCAGCTGCACAATCAACTTCTAAAAAGGGAAATGGACGGTTAACATTTCAGGTGGAGACACTTCATCTGAACTGAAAGATAGAGGAAAAATAGCCAATATTAAAGATAGAGAGAAGGGGGCAGGCAAGAGGTAGTAGCTGATAGGAGAAGAGGAGGTAATAGCTCTGCCTTACTTGTTTTCAATCCCATCTCAGTCTCATTCAAGCGCTTCAGCCTGAGCAATGGGTTTGTAACACTTTTACCCTGCTGGAACATTGGAGAGGATCCAGAAGAGGTTCACAAGAATGATCTTGGAATGTATGAGGAGCTTTTGGTGGCTCTGGGTCTATACTCACTGGAGTTTAGAAGAATGGTAGTGAGGGGAGGGGAAGATCCCAATGAAATCTATCGAATATCGAAAAGCTAAGATAGAATAGGCGTGGAGTTGATTCCTATTGTGGAAGAGTCATGGACCAGAGAGCAGCACCTTAGAATACTAGGACATCCCTTGAGAAGAGATTTGAGGAGGAATTTTCTTAGCCAGAGGGTGATAAATGTGTGAAATTCACAGAATTGATTATTAAGGGCATATATGTCAAACTCAAGGCCCGCGGGCCAAATCCGGCCCGCGGTGGAATTATCTTTGGCCCGCGAGATAATATCTAATTACTATTAAAGCTGGCCCCAGTAATCGAAGTGCCTATGGCGTATGATATGGCTAATGCTGAGTTTATTCAGGTACCAGGTTTTCAGGGTTTTTAGTGTTTATTCGGCAGTCTTGCTCGGCAGTCTTCTTCATAAGAAACGGAATTTGTAAAGTGAAACACTTTGTAGTTATAGCAGAGACTGAGACACATGAGAGCAGGCTGAAAAAACGGAGGCAACGAAAGCTGCGTTCGCACGCGTCCGACTGATCCAGCCCGCATGAAGCTGCATTTTGCTCAATCCGGCCCGTGACCTAAAATGAGTTTGACACCCCTGATTAAGGGTGTCAAAGGTTGTAACCTTTGACACTTTAAAATGTTTGTAAAGCCAGTGTTTTAAAGCAATTGCACTAACTGCTCTGCTACCAATCCATCTAAACCTATTGTATTTTATTTAAATATATTTATTAATGAACATTAATTAGTACAGGAAGAAGATAGAGCACCTAGTGACCTGGTGACATAGCAACCACCTTTCCCTCAATGACAACAGAACAAAAGAGCTGGACATTAACTTTAGGAAAGGGGCTCCTGTCTACATCTATGGTCGGGAGCATTGAAACCTTCAAGTTACCGGGAGTGAACATCACCTACAACCTGTCCTGGTCCAACCATGTAGATTCCGTGGCCAAGAAAGTGCAGTAGTGCCTCCATTTCCTCACAGATGCAAAAGAAATTTGGCCCGTCCCCTTTAACCATCCCTAAATTTTAATAATGCATCATAGAAACCATCGTATCATGATGCAACACAGCCTGGTATGGCAACTGCTTTGCCTGAGACTGCAAGAAATTGCAGAGAATTGTGGACACAGAAGTCAGCCTCCCCTCCATGGATACAGACTGCACCAGGGGAGGGGCGGTGATATGTGAGTGAAGTAGGGAGGAAAGTGGGAATGAGTTAAGGAGCTGGGAGGTGATAGGTAGAAGTGACAAAAGTCTGAAAAAGGTGGAATCTAATAGGGGAGAATGATAGACTATGGGATAAAGGGAAAGAGGTGAGGAAGGGAACCGGTGGGAGGAGTCTGTGGGTGATGGTCTGATAGAGAGGGTGGGAACGGGAAAGTGAGTGATGGGGGATAAAAGAGGGGAAGGGTCACCCCTCATCTGGATCCGCCTATCACCTGCCAGTTCCTGCACACCCCTTCCCCACTTCCTTTTTTAAACCTGGCTATCTTCTTTATTCTTTCTTACTTCTCTTCTAATATTTGTACATCTGTGCACTTGTAATACTACTGCAACACTGTAATTTCCTCTGGGACCAGTAAGGTATCTATCTATCTAACTCCCCTCTTTCTTTCCAGTCTTGATCAATTGCCAATTCCCTTCATAGGTGCTGAGTTCCTCCATCGCCTTGTGTGTTGCTCCAGATTTCCAGCATCTGCGGTCTCCAGTAGTGAAAGCTGTATTGTTTTCCACAGGACATTTCTCAGTCTGGGATGCCAGGCACAACTACATTTATTACTTCCATTTTAGATTTCCAAACCTTTTCTCCTTCACATAAATATGATAGAACTTAAAAATTCTACCCAGAATATGATATATCCCCAGTGGACTTCTATTCTCTCATATTACTTAAGTGTTACAGACAGTGATATAAAATATTTACTCCATCAACAATAGTATCCATTCAAAAGTTGCAGTTTGTTATCCATTGTAGACAATTTTTCTTCTCTCTCATGTGACTGTGAAAGAAATAACTCATTTTTACACTCAGTGGCCACTTTATTAGGTACACTGGTACACTTGCTTATTAATGCAAATACCTAACTAGCCAATTATGTGGCAGCAACTCAATGCATAAAAGCATGCAGTTATGGTTGAGAGATTCAGTTGTTATTCAAACCTAACATCAGAGTGGGGAAGAAATTAGATCTAAGTAATTTTAACTGTGGAATGATTGTTGGTTCCAGATGGAGCAGTTTAAGTATCTCAAAAAGTGCTGATCTCCTGGGATTTTCACAAGCAACAACCTCAAAAGTTTACAGAGAATGGTGTGAAAGTAAAAACATCCAGTGAGCGGCAATTCTGTGGGTGAAAATGAGAGAGGTCAGAAGAGAATGGCCAGACTGGCTCAATGTGACAGGAAGGTGACAGTAACTCAAATAACTACATGTTACAACAGTGGTGTGCAGAAGAGCATCTCTGAATGCATAGCATGTCAAACATTGAAGTGAATTGGCTACAGCAACATAAAACCACGGACATACACTCAGTGGCCACTTAATTAGGTGCAGGGGGCACTTAATAAAGTGGCCACTGAGTGTATATTCCTTTACACAATTTGTGAAGCCCCAATGGGCTCTGCAGGCCATTAAGTATTTCTATTAGAAGTGAAGTTACTGTTCTAATCCGGGCAACACAGCTAATTTTCTTCAATGGATATTCCACAATGATAGCTCATTCACAAATATGCAGATTTCTATCAAACCACAATGGAGAAAAGGCAGAAAACTGCAATGTATAGTCATGAATAACACAACAGGAAGCTAAAACAACTTCATTCAAATTATCTGTCAAATACTCTGCGCTGACTCATAGCTCCTCTGTATAGGTACAGCCTAGGATATGTATGAGTGTTTCAAGCTCTGATTTCTGACAGTTTTCAGTGCAGGCAAACCGTGGTCCAAACAAGCTTAGCTTTACTTCCCAGGATCAAAAATCTCTGTCAAATCTCAATAGCAGAGTACACAAAAGAAGACTCACTTCAGTTATACCACTAGTTTGCATTGTTGATTAAAATCTGAAAGGCAAATTATATCCCTAAGCTTATTATGCTGCTGACATAAAAAAGAATTGAAATACTACAGTGTAAACATATCCCGTGGGGAGTACAAAATTAAAAAATGCATAAATAAAAGCTAGTCACTAATTAAAGCATGTGCAAATTAGGAAAAACATCATCACTAGGAGCTTTGGGGATGTGAAACACACTTAAACGTGGGAATAGATGAGGTAGTTGGTGACGCTGGATAAAAGGGAAGGAGGAATGGAAGCAACACACAAAATGCTGGAACTCAGCAGGTCAGGCAGTATCTATGGAAATGAATAAACAGTCAACATTACAGCCTGAATACCTTCTTCAAAACTGAGAAGGAAAGGGGAAGATGTCAGAATAAAAAGGTGGGGGTAGGGGAAGGAGGGGAGCTGGAAGGTGATAGGTGAAGCCAGGTTAGTGGGCAAGATCAAAGGCTGGAGAGGATGGAATCTGATAGGAGAGGAGAGTGGACTATAGAAGGAAGGGAAAGAGGAGAGACCCGGGGGAGGTGAAGGTAGGCAAGAAGAGGTAAAAGATCAGAGAGGAAAAGAAAGATCCATTAACAGAATTCATTGCAAAGAGCTGGAAGGCATGGAGAGTGAATATTGTTGTTCAAAATGCACTGTCCCTGTGCTGCAAGTTCAGATTCAGATTTAGATTCAGTTTATTGTCATTTAGAAACCACAAATGCAATGCAGTTTAAAAATGAGACAACGTTCCTCCAGAATGATATCACAAAAGCACATGACAAAACAGACTACACCAGAAAATCCACATAACGTTTGGCAATCCCCAATCTAGAGTCTGGAGAGGCTGCTGCGTATTAATATCGCGCTACCATGTTAGCGCGTTCCCCGGAAGGGAGCTCCAATCTCACCAGATAAAACAAGACCAAAAACTAAAGCTACAAGACCTGCACAAAACCACATAGTTACAGCATATAGTTACAACAGTGCAAACAATAGCATAATTGATAAAAAACAGACCATGGACACAGTGAAAATAGTCCAAAGATGTAAAAGACTATAAGTTCAAAAGAAACCACCACACAGTTTCCACAAGTCCTCAGGGTCCCGATAGACTCGTCATCCCACGCAGGCGGCAGAAGGGTATACCCCTGCTATGGACTTCCATGGTGCCGCCCAACTCAGCCTCTCAGACGCAGCACACAATGAAAGCTCCGTCGAACCTGCCTCGCAGACACAGCACACAGTGAAAGTGCTCCGACTGCAGCGGACTCCGAGCCTCCGACCATCCCCTCCAGCACAGCTTCTCCAAGCACCATCCTCTGCCAAGCGTATTAAGACACTCCCGCCAACGGCCATCGGCAATGCAACCCCGAGGACTGGGGGCCTGTTCTTCCCAGCAGAGACCCAGACCTCACAGCAGCAGCAGCAACGAAGAAGGTCTTCCTGGAGATTTCCAGATGTTCCTCCGTGCTCCCACGTCCATTTTTCATCCAATTATGATTGCGCATGGCACCCCGCTTCACAAATAACAGACAATCCGCTCCGGAGTGGCCACTGCAAGCTGCGTCGTGCTGCCAGCTTGGATTACATGTTCTTAGTAATTCTTAATAGTTCTTAGTAATCCTACCACTATTGTTAATATCTTTTGATAACTTGATTTCAACTTTTGTTGCATATTCATTTGCACCAAGCATCAAAGGAATCCCAGTACGGCACAAGCACATCCCTCCCCACCATCAATATAGCGACTGGAGGTGCTGCCTCAAGAACACGACATTCATTATCAAAGATCCCCACTGTTCAGGCCAAGATATCTTCTCGCAGTGACCATCATGCAGAAGGTACTGAAGCCTGACATCCCACACCACAAGTTCAGGAACAGCTACTTCCTTTTAGCTATTCAGCTTTGAACCAACCAACAAAAACTCTGGTCACTACTGTTTAGCATGATCACTTTCATCACTTTGCACTAAAATGGACTCTTTGTTTTTTTTCTAATACTGTTCTTTATTGTAACAATTGAGTATAATTTATATTTGATTTATGTTTTTCTTGTGAATGCTGCTTACATGATGCTATGTGCCTATGATGCTACTGTATTTAAGTTTTTCATTTTATGTAGGCGCACATGTCAATAAATTTTGGCGTTTCCCATTCAATTCAATCTAACATGTATCATTTAATTCATTTAATAATTTGATCCATGTCAACCTATCTATTCGGATCAGCAGACAGCTGAAGAGTTCAGCAGATTCCAGCCTTGTTCTGATCATCTTTGACAATGCTATGGTCTGCATCATTGTTGGGATAACACAATAGTGTGGCAATTGATACAAAGCTATTATAGCATCAACAGTCCAGGTAAGAAACTTATATGTTCTTCCCATGACTACGTGGGTTTCATACTAGTGCTCTAGTTTCCTCCCATATTCAAAGACTTATGGGCTAAAGTTAGTAATCTGCTGGCATGCTATGTTGGCACCAGAGGAGTACAGACACTTGCAGGCTGCCCCCCCCCCCCCACATCCTCACAGTGTGTTGGTCGTTGATGCAAAAACTACACATTTCACTGCATGTTTTAATGTTTCAACATACAGATGATAAATAAATCTAATTATTGATCTTTAATTTTTAATCCCTTTTATTTTTCTTACATTCTCAGCAACTCCTACAAAATTCACATACTATACGATGGTCAACTAATTTAGCAAACTGGATGTCTTTTGGGATATAGGATCTACACTTAGATCATTTTACACTAAAATGGACTTTCTTTAGATTCTAGTCGGGTTTTTTGCTGTAAATAATGTACGTAATTGTATGTAAGGCAGCATGGTAGTGTAGCAGTAAGCATAACACTATTACAGCGCCAGTGACCTGGGTTCAATTCATGCCGCTGTCTGTAAGGAGTTTGTACGCTCTCTCCGTGACCAAGTGTGTTTCCTCCAGGTGCTCCTCTTTCCTCTGACATCTCAACAATGTATGAGTTTGTAGGTTAATTCGTCACATGAGTGTAACTAGGCAACATGAGCTTGGTGAGCGCAAGGGCCAGTGCTGTATCTCTAAATAAATAAAAAATGTAAATTAAAGTACAAACATGAGAAAATCTGCAGATGCTGGAAATCCAAACAACACACACAAGATGCAGGAGGAATTCAGCGGGCCAGGTAGCATCTATGGAAAATAGTTAATGGTCGAACTTTCGGGCCGAGACCCTTCATCAAGGTATTTAATTTACGTTTTTCTTGTGAATACTGTACTGCTTATATGATGCCATGTGTTTCTGATTCTGCTGCAAGTAAGTTTTTCATTGCACCTGTGCATACATGTTTTTGTGCGGATGACAACAAACTTTACTTTGACTTTGGAAGGAAACCAGAGCACCTGGAAGAGACCCACACAGTAACAGGGAGAACACACAAATGTTAAACAGTTCTCAGTCTCTGTCTTAATGCCATTTTGGAAGCAAATTTTCAGCCAGAGCTTCATGGATTTATTCTGTCTCTCTCTTTGCTTTTTCAGACGTTGCATTAAAGGCTGATATTTCTACAAAATCTTGAATTTCCTGTGAAAATTTTGTGTCAATTGAAGCAGTAATGCATCTGGTAACATCAAAGATAAATCCTGATATTCCTGCCGGACGCAGTGAAACTCATCACTTACAGAGCAACGGCTGGTAAAGTTGTATTTTAATTTAATTTGCTAAGTGTTGACTGGTTAAAAAGGATGAAACACAGATTGCTATTGAGATAGGAGCTGTAAAAACAATTGCAAATTATATTGTCAAATATCTATAAGCACCAATCACAATTCTCAGCATTTGAATAATGAAGCCATTATCGAGCTGCTGTTGTTTACAAGAAATCTTAAAAGAAACTATTATATAGAACATAGAATATTACAACACAGTACAGGCCTTTCAGCCCATGACATTATGCAGAATTTTAAACCTTCTCTAAAATCAATCTAACCTTTCCTTCACACAATGCACTTCATTTCCCTTTTCTTCCACGTACCTATCCAAGAGTTTCTTAAATGCCCCTAATGCATCTGCCTCTATCACTACCCTTGGCAACAGGTTCCATGCACCCACCACTTCCTGCGTAAAAACCTGCCCCTGACCTCTCCCTGTACTTTCTATTCTGTTAACACTAGTATTTTGGTTTTACCCTATCATTTACTCTCCCTACAGCTAAACAAGACTTTTCTCTCCTCCACATCTCTGAAGAAAGGTCTTCAACTTGAAAGATTAGCTCTGTTTCTCCTCCCACAGATGCCTCCTGACCTGCTGAGTATTTGGTGACCTGTTGAGGAACTCAGCAGGTTTGGCAGAATCTATAGATAGGAATAAACAGTGAACATTTCAGGTCATTAGGACTGAAAAGGAAGAGAGAAGAAGCCAGAATAAGAAAATGGGAGGGAGGGGAAAGAGTACATGTGGCAGTGATAAATGAGAACAGGTGAGAGGGAGATTAGGTGTATGGGGAAGGAGTGATGATGTGAGAAGCTGGGAGGTAATAGGTCGAAGAGGTAAAGGGCGGAAAAAGAAGGAATCTGATAGGAGAGAACAATGGCCCACGGGAGAAAGGGAAGGAGGAGGAAAACTAGAGGGAGGTATTGGGCAGGTGAGAAGAGAAGGAGTAAGAGGGAAGCCAGTATGGGAACTGAAAAAAGACACTGGGAGGGGATTACTGAAAGTAAGAGAGTAATGAAAACATTATTCATGATATGAACCATTTCCAGCATTTTGTTTTTATTGTAAATAAGTCTAACCTCGACTATTTTAGTCTATACTTTATGCAGCTTAAACTCATTTGCCAGGTTGTACTATAATGTACAATAGTGAGCAAACAAATTATATTGCTCTTCACTGAACATTATAAATGTTTGCTAGTTCAAATCCCATCCCTTGGATCAGAATTTGGCACCAGATGTAATAGGAAATAATTGCAAGGTGTGTACAATGAGTGGACAATATGTGTTTCAAAAGCAGTTCTGGAGAAAACTAGCACTCTCTGTCCAAGAGAAGTAAGAAAATATTAAAACATGGTCCTTCAGCCCATGATGCTGTCCCAACCTCTTAACCTACTCTAAGATCAATCTAACCTTTCCCTCTCATATAACCCTCCATTTTTCCAGCATCCATGTGCCTACCTATCATTTGTCTCATTTACTTTTCCAAGAAAATTCACCAGTGTCTCTACTTCTTCAGTAGACTAAAGAAACTTGGCAAGTTCCTTTGATGTCCACAATAAAAGCATCCTGTTGGGATATATCAAGGCTAGGTACAGCAACTGCATTGCCTGTAGCTACGAAAACTGCAGAGAGTTGTTGACACATTATAGAAACCAGCCTCCTCTCTATGGTCTCTGCCAAACCTACACTTCTCACAGCTTCGGTAAAACAGCCAACATAATTAAAGAACTCACTTATCCTAAATATTCTCCATTCTCCCCCTCTCATCAGACTAAAGATACAAAAGCCTGAAAGCACATACCACTGGCATGATGGTAACTTCCCTATGAACTCTTGATCTCACAATCTAACTCATGACTTTGCAAGTATTGTCTACCTGCACTGCCTTTTCTCTGTAACACTTTATTGTGTACTCTGTTACTGTTTTACCTTGTATTACCGCACTGCACTTTGTAAAGAACTGATCTGTACGAATGACTACTTTATTGGTACAAGACAAGCTTTTCACTGTACCTCAGAACATGTGGCAATAATACACAGAATTACTATTTTACCATTTATCAGTGAAAAGTCAAACACAGATCAATGATGAGAAGCCTGGGAAACTCATAAAGCTATCATACCTATTTATGTTTGGACAGAGGAACTGAGAAAAGGGAAAGGCGTTTTTCTGGGAAGGACAGTCTCTTGCTCCTTATTTTTACTCTCAGTAGTTGTCCTTTGGAGTTTTCTTAATTGTTCTTTGCTCAACGCTGGCCCCCTAGGCCTGAGTCAACATAGTAGTAGTTAGTTGCTCTCCCAATATGACATCGGGGGAGCACCTTATTGAGCACGTTTGCTCTATCCGCTGCAAAAGGCAGGATGTACCATCTCAATTCAACTTCCTATTCACATTCTGACATGTCTGTCCATGGACCTCCACTGTCATAATGAGGCCAAACAGACGCTGGAGGAGCAACACCTCATATTGTCTAGGTAGCCTTCAACCCAATGCATTAATATCAATTTCTCTAACCTCCAGTAACTGTCTTGCTTCTTCTCTCTTTTTCTTTCCTCCATTCTAGTTACCCTCTCACTCCCTCTCTTTTCCTCACCTGTGCATTGCCTCCCTCTAGTTCACCTCCTCCCCTTTCTTCCATGGTCCATTGTATTCTCCTATCGTCACAAAACTCCTATCAATTACCCTTATCTAAGAAAGCATTTGCTGGCTTTGGAGACTGTCCAGAGGAGGTTTACGAGAATGAACCCGGGAATGAAAAGATTAACGTCTGAGAAGTATTTGCCAGCTCTGGCCCTGTACTCATTGGAGTTTTAGAAAAATGAGGGGGGCTCTCATTGAAACTTATCAAATATTGAAAGGTCCAGACTGAATTGACGTGGAGAGGTTGTTTCCAATATTTGGGGAGTTTCAGACCTCAGGGCACAACCTGAGAATACAAGAGCATCTCTTTAGAACAGAGATGAGGAGGAATTTCTTTAACCAGAGGGCAGTGAACCTGTGGAATTCATTGTCACAAACAACTGTGGAGGCCAAGTCACTGGGTATACTTAAAACAGAGGTTGACGGTTTCTTAATTAATAGGAGTGTTGGAGGTTATGGAGAGATGGCAGGAGAATGGGATTGAGAGGGATAATACATCAGTTATAATGGAATGGCAGACCAGACTCAATGGGCAAAATGGCCTAATTCTGCACTTATGTCTTACGGTCTTATTAGATATCTTCTTCAACCCTTTACTTCATCCACATATCCTCTCCCAATTTCTTACTTCATTCCCACACCCTCACCCACACACCTGGCTTCACTTATCACCTATCAGCTTGTACTCCTTCCCTTTTCCTCCATCTTCTTATTCTAGAACACAGAAATCTACAGCACATTACAGGCCCTTTGGACCACAATGTTGTGCTGACCATGTAACCTACTCTAGAAACTGCCTCGAATTTTCTACCACATAGCCCTCTACTTTCCTATGCTCCATGTACCTATCTCAGAGTCTCCTATAAGACCCCATTGCATCCACCTTTACCACTGTTGCTGGCAGTGTGTTCCACGCACCCAGTACTCTGTGTGAAAAACTTACCTCTAATATCCCCCCTGTAGCTACTTCCAAGCACCTTAAAGCTATGCCCCCTTGTGTTAGCCATTTCAGCCCTGGGAAAGAGCCTCTGACTATCCACACAATCAAAGCTTCTCATTATCTTATACACCTCTATCAGGTCACCTCTCATCCTCCGTCACTCCAAGGAGAAAAGGCTAAGTTCACTCAACCTATTCTCATAAGGCATGCTCTCCAATCCAGGCAACATCCTTATTCTGGTTTCTTCTCCCTTCCTTTCCAAACCTGATGAAGGGTCTGGGCTTGAAGTGTCACCTGTTAATTCCTTTCATAGAGGCTGCCTGACCTGCAGATTTTTTCCAGCATTTTGTATGTTATTTTGACAAAGCAAGCACACTGTTCTCACTAGGAGAGCAAGTTTTCTGATTCTATGCATAGCTTTTAAAACAAATGTTAATATTTTTCTACGTTGAATATTTGATTCTATCAAGAGCCAGCAATTGCCTGGATTGGCATTCCAATCAATTATTGAACACATCAGTAATTAATCTGTCTGATAAAGATCTTTGATCTGAAACATTGACTCTTAATTTTAAGAGGTGCTGCCTGATCTAATGAGTGTATCCAGCATTTTCTGTTCCTGTTAATGAACACAGAAAATCTCTCCATTCATCTCAAACTTCAACTACCAAAAAATAAGTGTTTGGAAGAAGAATTCACAGCTGTGTTTGGAAAACAGCGCGGCTCCAAGCTGAAATGAAAATTGCTTTTACCAACTATTTTAATAATATTAATAAGCTGAGTCTGTTGGGCCTGAACACCTCCCTCTGCAACTGGATCCTAGACTTCCTGACTGGGAGATCTCAGTCAGTCCAGATCGGGAGCAGCACCTCCAACACCATCACACTGAGCACGGTGGATCCCCAGGGCTGTGTGCTCAGTCCACTGCTGTTCACTCTGCTGACCCACGACTGTGCTGCAACACACAGCTCGAACCATATCATCAAGTTCGCTGATGACACCACCGTGGTGGGTCTCATCAGCAAGAATGACGAGGTGCAGCGGCTAACGGACTGGTGCAGAGCCAACAACCTGTCTCTGAATGTGAACAAAACAAAAGAGATGGTTGTTGACTTCAGGTGGGCACAGAGCGACCACTCCCTGCTGAAAATCGATGGCTCCTCGGTAGAGATCGTAAAGAGCACCAAATTTCTTGGTGTTCACCTGACAGAGAATCTCACCTGGTCCCTCAACACCAGCTCCATAGCAAAGAAAACCCAGCAGCGTCTCTACTTTTTGCAAAGGCTGAGGAAAGTCCATCTCCCACCCCCCATTCTCATCACATTCTACAGGGATTGTATTGAGAGCATCCTGAGCAGCTGCATCATTGCCTGGTTCGGAAATTGCACCATCTCGGATCGCAAGACCCTGCAGTGGATAGTGAGGTCAGCTGAAAAGATCATCAGGGTCTCTCTGCCCGCCATCACGGACATTTACATTACACGCTGCATCCACAAAGGAAACAGCATTATGAAGGACCCCATGCACCCCTCATACAATCTCTTCTCCCTCCTGCCGTCTGGGAAAAGGCTCCGAAGCATTCGGGCTCTTACGACCAGACTATATAACAGTTTCTTCACCCAAGCTATCAGACTCCTCCTCAATACCCGAAGCCTGGACTGACACCTTGCCCTACTGTCTTGTTTATTATTTATTGTAATGTCTGCACTGTTTTTATGCACTTTATGCAGTCCAGTGTAGGTCTGTAGTATAGTTTTCTCTGTTTTTTTTATTACCTAGTTCGGTCTAGTTTTTTGTACTGTGTCATGTAAACCATGGACCTGAAAAACGTTGTCTCATTTTTACCATGCACTGTACCAGCAGTTATGGTCGAAATGACAATGAAAGTTGACTTGACTTGACTTGACTATTTTCTCATAAGAAAATAGTGGAAGCAAGATGGCGGTGCGACGCAGTTTGCAGCAGCCTCTCCGGAATTGATATCTGTTATTTGTTAAGCGGGGTGCCGTGCACAATCGTAATCTGATAAAAAAAACGGACATGGAGCACGGAGGAACATCTGGAAATCTCCAGGAAGGTCTTCTTCGTTGCTGCTGCTGTTGTGAGGTCCGGGTCTCTGCTGAGAAGAACAGGCCCCCAGTCCTCGGGGTCGCGTTGCCAGTGGCCATTGCCGGGGGCTTCGTAGTGCGCTTGGCAGAGGGGATGGTCGGAGGCTCGGAGTCCGCTGCAGTCGGGGCGCTTTCACTGTGTGCTGCGTCTGCTAGGCTGGGTGCGACAGAGCTTTCATCGTGTGCTGCGTCTATGAGGCTGAGTCTGGCAGTGCCTTGGAAGTCCATAGCGGGGGTATTCCCTTCTGCCGCCTGCGTGGGACGACGAGTCTATCGGGACCCTGAGGACTTGTGGAAACTGTGTGGTGGTATCTTTCAAACTTCTAGTCTTTGAACATGGGATCCAGGGAAGTTTGGCCAGGTGGATTCAGAATTGGCTTGCCTGCAGAAGGCAGAGGGTCGTGGTGGAGGGAGTACATTCAGATTGGAGGGTTGTGACTAGTGGTGTCCCACAAGGATCTGTTCTGGGACCTCTACTTTTTGTGATTTTTATTAACGACCTGGATGTGGGGTTAGAAGGGTGGGTTGGCAAGTTTGCAGATGACACAAAGGTTGGTGGTGTTGTAGATAGTGTAGAGGATTGTCAAAGATTGCAGAAAGACATTGATAGGATGCAGAAGTGGGCTGAGAAGTGGCAGATGGAGTTCAACCCGGAGAAGTGTGAGGTGGTACACTTTGGAAGGACAAACTCCAAGGCAGAGTATAAAGTAAATGGCAGGATACTTGGTAGTGTGGAGGAGCAGAGGGATCTGGGGGTACATGTCCACAGATCCCTGAAAGTTGCCTCACAGGTAGATAAGGTAGTGAAGAAAGCTTATGGGGTGTTAGCTTTCATAAGTCGAGGGATAGAGTTTAAGAGACGTGATGTAATGATGCAGCTCTATAAAACTCTAGTTAGGCCACGTTTGGAGTACTGTGTCCAGTTCTGGTCGCCTCAGTATAGGAAGGATGTGGAAGCATTGGAAAGGGTACAGAGGAGATTTACCAGGATGCTGCCTGGTTTAGAGAGTATGGATTATGATCAGAGATTAAGGGAGCTAGGGCTTTACTCTTTGGAGAGGAGGATGAGAGGAGACATGATAGAGGTGTACAAGATATTAAGAGGAAAGACAGAGTGGACAGCCAGCGCCTCTGATTAGGTTATCTTAACTTTAGTTTTATTTGTCACATGTACTTTGGAACATCGAAACATATTCATTATCTCACATTCTCATTCTTAATTGCTACTTATTTATATTTGCAGTTGCACAATTTGTCATCTTCTTCCCTCTGGTTGATCTTTCACTGACTCTGTTACAGTTACTATTCTGCTGCAGGAAATTGAATCTCAGGGTGACAAACATGTACCTTGATAATACATGTATTTTGAACTTTGAACAAACAATGCCTGAAACACTGTCTCTTCATTCCTCTCCATAGATGCTGCTTGACCTACTATATTCCTCTATCACTGTGTGTGTTACTCTGGATTTCCAGTACCTGCAGAATCCCTTGTGTTTACAAACTCCTTACAGACAGTGGCAGGAATTGAATCCCAATCTTACTTCTGGCTCTGTGAAGTGTTGCGCTAACCGTGACACTACCTTGCAAATTGGGGAATTGCTCGGCAGTGTGGGTGAGTTGGAGGGAGGGAGGGGGGAGGGGATGGGAGGGGAGGAGAGGGGAAGGTGGGTAGATAGGTAAACAAATACTGAAAATGTTTGATTGCTTTCCATCCAGATAGATCTTTCTGTACATATGTATATCAAGGTAGTACAAAAGGAAAAACAGAATGCAGAATATAATGTTAAAGTTATGAAGAAAGTACAGTGCAGGTGAACAAATGAAGTAAAAGGGCCATGGAGAAGTAGCCTGAGAGATCAGCAGTTCATCTTATCCTAAGAGGCAAGAGGCATGTTCAAGAGTCTGAAACTGTCCTTGAGCCTGGTGGTTTGTATTCCCAAGCTTTTGTATCCTCTACCTGACTGGAGGGGGAGAAGAGGGAATGACTGGAGTGGGAGGGATCCTCGACTATGTTGGCTTCTTTCCTAACGCAGCGGGAAGTGTTAGCAGAGGCAGTGGAGGAGAGGTTGGTATGTGAGATGGACTGGGCTTTGTTCACAGCTCTCTGCAATTTCTTGTGGTCTTGGGCAGAGCAGTGTTTGAAGACCACACTGCAGATATTTTCCCCATTCTTGTCCTACAAGCTGGCAATCTTTTTGTTTGCTCACTGATGTCATCTTCCACTTTTGATCATGTTTGATGCTCATACAAATGCACGCATGTCTGGCTGCATTACAGTCTGATATGGAAACACCAATGCCTTTGAGCAGAAAATCCTATGAAAGGTAGTGGATTCAGCCCAGTACATCACGGGTAAAACCCTCTCAAACACTGAGCACATCTGCATAAAACGTCACCGTAGAAAATTAGCATCCATTATCAAAGATCCTCGCCACAGATGTCATGTTCTTTTCTCACTGCTGCCATTAGGTAGAAGGTACAGGTGCCTCAGAACTCACAACCCAAGGTTCAACAACAGTAACCACAACCATCAGGCTCTTGAACAAAAGGGGATAACGTCACTCATTTAAGGACTCTGTTATATTGATAGATGTTATATTGTTATTTCATGTCTTTATTGCTATTTATTTATATTTGCAGTTGCACAGTTTGTTTACAGTTTACAATTACTGTTCTATAGATTTGCTAAATATGCTCATAGAAAAAAATTCAGGGTTGGTGTGGTGACATGTATGTACTCTGATAAAAAATTTTACTTTGAACTTTCAATTTTCATTTTCAATAAACTGTACAAAACATAATTTATCTACAACCTAAAGACCAACTTTTGAATGGGAAGCAGGATCTTCCTATCTACTGCCAAGTATTTAAGAAAAAGCCCAACAGAGAATATGAATTCACAAGAGAATACAGAGGCTGGAATCTGGAGAATAAGATAAACTGCTGGAGGAGCTCAGCAAGTCAGGCAGCATTTGTAAGGGGAAATGGACAGTGTACGTTTCAGATTGAGGAAAAGGTGATCCTACCTGGACCTTTGGACTTGAATCTAATTTAAAGGCAACATTTCTAATTTTACTTTATGCAATGTAGGCCAACTGCATCATATCTAGGACCTGAAAACGCTATTGCTTCCCCACAACCTTAACTTTCCATTGTAACCTTCATACTTCTAAAATCTTGAGTCTGAAGACACAGCATGATCTATATAGTACCTATAAAAATATCCACCCCCTTTTGGAAGTTTTCATGTTTTATTGTTCTACAACATTAAATCACAGTGGATTTAATTTGGTTTTTTTTTGACACGGATCAGCAGAAAAAGACTTGTGTCAAAGTGAAAACAGATCTCTACAAAATGATCTAAATTAATTACAAATATAAAACACAAAATAATTGATTGCATAAATATTCATCCCCTTCAAGTCAAATCTTAGTAGATACACCTTTGGCAACAATTATAGCCTAGAGTCTAGTGGATAGGACTCTGTCAGTTTTGCACATCTGGGCACTGCAACTTTCCCCCATTCTTCTTTACAAAACATACAGTGAAATATGTCATTTTGCTTCAATGACCAACATTGTCCGAGGGCGTGCTGTGGGCAACCCACAAGAGTCGTCAGGCTTCTGGCGCCAACATAGCATGCCCACAATTTACTAACCGTAACCCATACGCCTTTGGGATGTGGAAGCAAACCAGAGCATCCAGAGGAAACCCACATGGTCACGAGGAGAACACACATACTCCTTACAGACAGCAGTGGGAATTGAAACCCTATTGGTGATCACTGATGCTATAAAGTGATTGCACCGACTGCTACACTACTGTGCTGCCTTGAGTCCTGAACTGTGGAATTTGGTCCTTTCCCTTGTGCATCAACTAAAACAAAAATGTTAAAACAGGAGCGGACTTAGATGATCAGCATTCTTTATTGATGTATTTAGTGCTTTCCTAATTCCAAGCTTAGTACTTCCATGACTAAACTATCAACATTTAAACAAACCTGCAACTGCTTTCTCTACTTTTTTCTTACTTTGTACATTTCAGTTCAACAAATGCCGAGCAAAAAAAAAAACTTCCCATCTCTCTCCTGTCTCCTTGCCAATTACTTTAAATCTGTCTCTTTTGGTTACTGACTCTCCAACTAGTCCTCAGCTACTCTTATCAGATGCCATCTTCCTGTAGCAATTTCTCCATCTCGCTGCCTTTTCCGTCAAATCTCATCATGTCAAATCCCTCATCTCCCCATCCAGTTACCAAAACTGCTTCCTTCCAATTTATCAATTATTTTCTTAGAAAAGTCAAATCTACAGTGGTAAAATAACAACTCCCAGGAAATTGTGACTGTACAACACATACAAAATGCTGGAGGAACTAAGTCAGGCAGTATCTTCGGAGAGGAATAAACAGTCAGTATTTTGGGCCGAGACTCTTCATCAGGACTCAAAAGGAAGGGGGAGGGGAGGGGAGAGAGTCCAAGTTGGTAGGCAATAGATGTGAGCAGGTGAGGATGGGTGGGTGGGGGACAGGGGTGAGGTAAGAAGCTGGGAGGTGATAAGTGGAAAACATTAAAGGCTGAAGAGGGAGGAACCAGAAAGGAAAGGACAAACAAGAGAAAATCTGCAGATGCTGGAAATCTAAGCAACACACACAAAATGCTGGATGAGATCAGCAGGCCAGGCAGCGTCTATGGTTGCTTCGGGGCGAGATCCTTCAGCAAGACTGGAGAAAAAAAAGATGAGGAGTAAATTTAAAATGTGGGGGGAGGGAAGAGAAAAACACAAAATGATAGGTGAAAACCGGAGGGATAGAGATGAAGTAAAGAGTTGGGAAGTTGATTAGTGAAAGGGATACAGGGCTGGAAAAGGGGACATCTAATAGGAGAAGACAGAAGGCCATGGAAGAAAGAAAAGGGGTAGGAGCACCAGAGGGAGGTGTTGAGCAGGCAAGGAGATAAAGTGAGAGAGGAAAAAGGGAATGATGAATGGTGAAGCATAGGTGGGGGCATTACCACAGGTTCAAGAAATTTATGTTCGTGCCATCAGGTTGGAGGCTACCCAGATTGAATACAAGGTGCTGTTCCTCCAACCTGAGTGTGGCCTCATCGCAACAACTAAAGGGACCATTGATTGACATAGTGGAATGGAAATGGGAAGTGGAATTAAAACGGGTGGCCACTGGGAGATTCCACTTCATCTGGTAGACAGACAGCAGGTGCTCGGCGAAGAGGTCTCCCAATCTGTGTCGGGTCTCACCGACATACAGGAGGCAACACCGGGAGCACTGGACACAGTATATGATCCCAACAGACTCACAAGTGAAGTGTCACTTCACCTGGAAGGACTGTTTGGGGTCCTGAATGGTAGTGAGGTAGGAGGTGTAGGGGATGGTGTAGCTCTTGTTCTGCTTGTAAGGATAAGTGCCAGAATCAGCAGGAGATCAGTGAAGAGGGAGGAATGGACAGGGGGAGGTGGTCACATAGGATCCCTGCTGAAAGCAGAAAGTGAGAGGGAATGAGGGAAAGATGTGCTTAGTGGTGGAATCCCATTGGAGATGGCAGAAGTTCCAGAGAGTTATGTGCTGGATACAGAGGCTGGTAAGTGAGGACTAAAGGAACCCTATTCCTGTTAAGCTGGCATATGTAAGAGCAGACATGCATGAAATGGTACAGCCCCACCCTCTTACTTATAAAAATGCCATCTCCTTCTCTCAATTCCTCTGTCTCCGCCACATCTACTCTCAGGATGAGGATTTTCATTCCAGAATGAAGATGTCCTCCTTTTTCAAAGAAAGGAGCTTCTCTTCCTCCACCATCAATGCTGCCCTGAACCATATCTCTTCCATTTCACACACGTCTACTCTTACCCCATCCTCCTGCCACCCTATCTGGGTTAGGGTTCCTCTTGTTCTCACCTACCACCCCACCAGCCTCATTGTGGGCTCTGCAAACTCCTCACAGACAATGGCAGGAGTTTATTTATTTGTTTATACACATTTTATTCCATGTCCATCACTAACTTTATTAGCTTTATTATATATAATTCTTCATCCTTCATAATTGTTGAATGTTGTTTTTTTTGTACCAACACATCACAGCAAATTCCGAAGACATGAAAATGTATATGCTGAATAAAGTTGATCCTTGATCATTCCCCCCATAACCCCCAAATTTTTGCTGCTTAAAAACCTATCCGATTCTGATGAAAAGTCTTGTTTGTTTCTCTTTCCAAAGAAATTGCCTTACTAGTTGTGTTTCTATATTTTCTGATTTTATTTCAGATTTCCAGCATCTGTAGTGTTTTTTAGTTTGCAAAATCTTTATATATAATCAAGGATTCTCTCTTCACAGCTTTGTAATACCATGTAAATGGCATTATAAAGAAAGCCCGTCCACATCTCTACTTTCTTAGAAATTTATGAAGATTCGGTTTGTCATCTCAAACTTTCAAAGATGAGTGGTGGAAGGTATATTAACTGGTTGTATCACGGCCTGGTATGGAAATACCAGTGGCTTTGTATGGAATGCCTACAAGAAGTAGTGGATATGGCTCAGTCCATCACCTTTGCCCTCCCCACTATTGAACACATCTACATGGAGAGCTGTCGCAGAAAAGCAGTATCTATTAAGGATCCCACTATTGAGCTCATGTTGTCTTCCCACTGCTGCCATCAGGAAGGAGGGACAGGAGTCTCAGGACCCACACCACCAAGTTCAGGAACAGTTATTACCCCTGAATCATCAAGCTCTTAAACCTCAGGGTCAACTTCACTTTCCCATCCCTAAATTGTTCCCATAACCTATGGACTCACTCTCAAGGACTCTTCAACTCATGCTCTCGATATTTACTGCTCATTTGTTTATTATTATTATTATTATTATTATTATTATTATTATTATTATTTTCTTTTTTTCTCTTTCTTTTTGTATTTGCACAGTTTGTTGTTTATTTTTTCCACATTGGTTGTTTGTCTGTCCAATTGGATGTGGGCTTTCACTGATTCTATTGTGTTTCTTGTATTTACTGTGATTGCCCAGTAAATGAACCTCAGAGTGTACTTTGATAATACATTTACTTTGGACAAAGCAAAATTAAGTTAGAACTTTGGGACAAAGGTTTCTAAAGCCTTACAATCATAGAGCATAGAACAATACATTACAGGGACTGGCAGTTTGGACCACAATGCTGTGACGAACCCTTCCTTACTTCAGTCCTAAATGGGCTTTATCTGAGACTGTGCTCTCTGGTCCTACATTCTCCCATGTGGGAATCATTTTCCCTGCATTCACCCTGTCAAGCCCCTCAGACAGTACAGTAGGACAGCAGATATCTCCAGCAACCCAGCTTTAATCCTGAGTACTTTGTACAGTCTCCATAGGTTTTCCAAATGAGTGCTCCAGATTCCTCCCGTATAGTAAAAGTGTGCTGGTTTATAGGTTAAGTGGCCACTGCAAGATGTAGTTAAGTCGGTGGTAGGAGGAGGAGGATCTTACAAACATACAAGACAGAATAGGGAATAGACAAATCAGTGGATTAAACAGATTCCTGTAGGCGTCAGCATGGATTTAAAGGGCCAAAAGGTCTTATTCTATATCCTTCAGGAAAATGAGAAATAAGAATTATGTATTATTAATAAAATAAGCTCTCTTTCTATGCTCCAGTGAACACAGATCCAGTCTGTTCAATATTTCTCATAAAACAATCCCTCACATCAGAGTTCATTGAAGTGAATGTTCTTTGAACTGACTTCAATGATAATTTGTTATTGGCTCATTCTTTGTTTATTATTGCCATATGCACCAAGATACAGTGAAAAGTGTTTGCTTTGTGACCATGCCACGCAACCTCCACCTTAAATGGACCCAATAACTAGGCCGCAGATTCAACATCTTCAGGTTAAAGAAATTCCTCCTCATTTATGTTTTAAAGTGCCATTCTTGGATTCTGAATGTGACTCTGAAACATTGAAACACTGTGAAATGTGTTGTTTGTGTCAATGGCTAAATAGTCTGAGATGTGCTTTGACACTATAAAATGTTACACCAACTGCCACGCTAACATGCCATCCTTTCCTGAATACCTGCTGAACTTGAATGCTGGCTTTCAGTATTTTATTAAATTAAAAAGGGAACAGAATACAGAATATGCAGTGCAGGCAGACAAATAAAGTGCAAGGGCTTCTGCAAGATAAATTGGGAGTCCGAGAGTTCAAATATTAGCATATGATGTCCATTCAAGAGTCTGATAGAACGAGTAGTCTTTGGGGTACTGCAAGTCTGTGTCTTCATTGATGCTTTGCTGCATGCTCGAGTGCTCGGTGAGGGGTGCCAATGTTTTTGCTGGTGGGGGGGAGTCATTGCTTTTCCTGCACTTTATGCATGGGAGGGAGGAGTTGGGGGAGGGCTTTAGGGTTCTAACAGTTAACTGTTATTCATTCTTTGGGGCACTTCTCTGTTTTTATGGATGCTTGCAAAGAAAGAGAATTTCAGGATGTACATTGTATACATTTCTCTGACACTAAATGTACCTATTGAAACCTAATGAGAAGCTGCCCTTGATCTGGCAGTACATGCTCTCAACCTTTTATACTGTCCAGATAAAGGGACCAAAATTGTATGATTCAAATTGTGGCCTCTCTGGTTCCTTGTACAAGTGCAAGTCTTCTCTAACTTTATAGACCAAACCCCTTGAAATAAAAAGCAACATACCACTGAAAATAAAGATTAGCTTTATTTATCACATGTACATCAAAACCATAAGACCATAAGACATTGTAGTAGAATTAGGTAATTCAGCCTATTCAGTCTGTTCCGCTATTCCATCATGGCTAATTTATTATCCCTCTCAACCCCATTCTCCTGTCATCTCCTCATAACCTTTGACATCCTTACTAATCAAGAACTTAATAACTTGGCCACAGAATCACCACCTTCTGGCTAAAGAAATTCCTTCTCATCTCTGTCCTTGTATTCTGAGGGTGACTCTGAAATATCATTTACGTCACCTGCCAAACAGTCCAAGATGTGCTTTGGCACTGTAAAGTGTTACAAGGATTGCTGTGTTACCATGCCACCCTTTGTTGATTATCTGCTGAACTTGAGTATTGGCTTTTTTGTATTTTATGATGTGGAAATCCAAAACTCTTGGACTTCAGTTTTTTTTCCATTTTGACAACACGATTTACAGGGGATCTAAGGAGGATTTTTTTTTCACTCAGAGGTGATTGAGTACTGAGAGGAGCTGCTTCAGTTGGCAGAGGCTCATACAACATTCAACAGGTACTCAGAAGAAGACCTTCTCCCACCATCAATGACATTTTCAAAAGGTAAAGTCTCAAGAAAGTAGTATCTATCATGAAGGACCCTCACCATCCAGTATATGCACTCCTCTAATTTGCTGAACTCCCCCAACACCCAAACCTAATTTTGGTAAATGTTTCGATGTGTCCATTTTCTTTCTCATAATATAAAATGTTGAAGTCATGCACCCTCCACTGGCTAAGCCTTCCAGATCTCAATCCCCAGAGAAAGATGCTGACAGCTTCCCAACTCTGTCTCTGAATATATTACCAAACTAGGGAGACATGTTAATAAACTAGCGAGGCACATGGATGAAAGAAAAATGAGGAGCTATGTGGGAAGGAAGGGTTAGATTGATCTTGGAGTAGGTTTTAAGTATGTCACAACATAGTGAGCTTAAGTTCCTATACTGTACTTTGTTTTTCTATATTCTGTATCTGTAGGAGTGTACCTGCTGGTGTAGGTCTAAAACAATGAGAGCAGCAGAAAATTCTGCACTCCATTCTATTGGAAGACCACGGAGGCAATAAAATTGGCACAGTGCAAACTCCTTAGGATTACTACACATACAAGAACAAATCTGACGACAGGATAAATTATGAACAATCCAGCTGAACCAGAAAACAAGACATTAACAATGGGGATACCTCATATAACAAAGGGACTGGAGTGGAATAGATAGCAACCAAGAAGATCTGAGTGGTTAAGCAATTAAAGGGGGTGGAAATGAGGTCACATGCACACAGGGACAAAACCAAATGTTCTGTTTAGGGCAAAGGTCCAGTATTCAAGTTGTAAGTTGAGAGGCTGGACAACTCATGAAAGAGAGATCACATCATCATTTAAGAAGAAAGTAATTGGAATTGAAATTGGTTTATTATTGTCACATGTACCAAGATACAGTGAAGAGCTTGCCTTATACACTGTTCATGCAGATCAATTAATTACACAGTGCACTGAGGTAGAACAAGGTAAAACAATAACAATGTAGAATAAAGTGTAACAGCTACAGAGAAAGTATGGTGCAGGCAAATGATAAAGTACAAGATCGTGAGAAGGTAGATGATAAAGTCAAGAGCCCATCTCATCGTGCTAGGAAATGTGCTTTCAAGCTGTTGTACCTTCTGCATGATGGGAGTAGGAAGAAGAGAGAATGTTCGGAGTGGGCGGAGTTGTTGATTATGCTGGGTTCTTTATTAAGGCAGTGGGAGGTGCAGACAGATAAGTATATGTTGGGTACAGCTATTACAGCTCAGAATGTTCTGGGGTTTAGAGTTCAATTCCAGTGTCATTCTGTAAAGAGTTTCTGTAAGTCCTCCCATGGAATGCGTGAGTTTTCTCAGGGTGCTCCAGTTTCCTCTCAAAGTCCAAAGTCCAAAGATGTATCAGGTCAATTAATTGATCGTTGTAAATTATCCCATGATAAGGTCTTTATACATCTTTAGAAAGAGGAGACATAGGGTCAGAGAATGTTGCGTCTTTGTGGGTGGAGTTAAGAAACTGCAAGGGTGAAAAAACATTATGGAATCATATATAGGCCTTGAAATAGTAGTGACGATGTGGGGTTGAAATTGGAAAGAAAGCTGGAAAAGGAAGGTAATAAGGGTAATGTCACAATTGTAAAGGGGGACTTCAATATTCAAGGGGCTGGTAAAATCAGGCTGGTGTCAGATCGCAAGAAAGGGAATTTGTTAATACCTGTGAGATGTCTTTTAGAGCCTACTAGGGGAAAGGATATCTTAAATTGGGTGTTGAGCAATAACCTAGATCTTATTAGGGAGCTTAACGTAAAGGAACCATTAGGAGGCAGAGATCATAATATGATTGAATTCATACTGCAATTTGAGAGGGAGAAGCATAAGTCAATTACAGAGGCATGAGAGAAGAGCTTGCCCAGGTGGATTGGAAGAGGATACTGGCAGGGATAATGGCAGAGCAGAGATGATTAAGGTTTCTAGGAATAGTTCACAAGGTGCAGGATAGATATGTCCCACAGAAGTAGTTCTCAAATAGCAGGGGGAGGCAACAACGGCTGATAAGGGAAGTTAAGGACTGCATAAAGCAAAGGAAAGGGCACAAAAGGTAGCAAAAGTGAGTGGGAAGCTGGATGATTGGGAAGCTTTTAAAATCCAACAAAAGGCAACTAAAAAAGCTATATGAAGGGAAGAGATGAAATATGAGGGCAAACTAGCCAATAATATAAAGTAGGATACTATAAGTTTTTTAGTTATATAAAGAGGAAAAAGGGAGGTGACAGTTGATATTGAACCACTGGAAAATGATGCTGGTGAGGTAGTAATGGGGGACAAAGAAATGGAAGATGAACATAATGAGTACTTTGCATGTCTTCACTGTGGAAGACACTAGCATTGTACCAGAAGTCCGTGACTGTCAGGGAGCAAAAGTGAGTGCCATTGCTATTACAAGGAAAATGTGAAAGGCAAACTCAAAGGTCTTAAAGTGGATAAGTCACCTGGACCAGCTGGACTACATCCCAGAGTCCTGAGAGAGGTTGCTGAAGAGGTAACAGATGCATTGGTTATGATCTTTCAAGAATCACTCGATTCTAACATGATCCTGGAGGACTGGAAGATTGCAAGTGTCACTCCACTGTTTAAGAAGGGAGGAAGGCAAAAGAAAGGAAATTATAAGCCAGTTAGCCTAACCACAGTCGTTGGGAAAGTGTTGGAGTCTGTTATTAAGGATGAGGTTTCAGGGTACTTGGAGACTAATGACAAAATGTCAAAGTCAGCATGGCTTCATAAAGGGAAATCTTGCCTGACAAATCTATTAGAGTTCCTTGAGGAAGTAACAAGCAAGGTGGACAAAGGAAAGGCAGTGGATGTCATTTACAGTACTTGTCAGAAGTCATTTGATAAGGTGCCACACATGAGGCTGCTTAACAATATAAAATCTTATGGCATTACAGGAAAGATACTGGCAAGGATAGAAGACAACAGGCAAGAGGCAGCGAGTGGGAAAAAAGGGGGCCTTTTCTCGTTGGCTGTTAGCAACTAGTGGTGTTCCTCAGGGGTCAGTATTGGGTCTGCTACTTTTCACATTATTTGTCAACACTTTGGATAATGGAATTGATGGCTTTGTGGCAAAGTTTGCGGATGATATGAAGATAGATGGAGTGGTAGATAATGCTGAGAAAGCAAAGCAAATGTGGCAGGACTTAAACAAATTGGAAGACTGGGCAATAAAGTGTCCGATGGAATATAGTGTTGGGAAATGTATGATAATACATTTTGGTAAAAGGAACAATAGTGCAGACTATTATCTAAATAAGCAGAAATATTCAAACATCAGTGGTGCAGTGTGACTTAAGAGTCCTCATGCAAGACTCCCAGAAGGTTAATTTACAGGTTGAGTCTGTAGTAAAGAAGGCAAACGCAATGTTGGCATTTATTTCAAGGGGAATAGAATATAAAAACATGGAGATAATGCTGATCCTTTATAAGATACTAGTCAGGCCATACTTGGAGTATTGTCAACAGTTTTGGGCCCCATATCTCAGAAAGGATGTGCTGTCATTGGAGAGAGTCCAGAGGAGATTCACAAGGATGATTCCAGGAATGAATGGGGTTAACACAGGAGGAGTGTTTGGCACCTTTGGACCTGTACTCACTGGAACTTAGAAGAATGCTGGTGAATCTCATTGAAACCTACCAAATATTGAAAGGACTAGATAGGGTGGATGTGCAGAGGAAGTTTCCTATGGCGGGGGTATCGAGAACTAGAAGGGCACAGCCTCAAAATTGCGGGGCGACCTTCTAGAACAGAGATAAGGAGGAAATTTTTTAGCCAGAGAGTGGGAAACTGTGGATTGCTCTTCCATGGACTGTGGTGAAGGCCAAGTACTTGGGTATATTTAAAGCGGAAGTTGATAGTTTCCTGATTGGTCAGGGCTTCAAAGGAAATGGCGAGAGGCAGGTGCATGGGGATGACTGGGATCCAGGATCAGCCATGATGGAATGGCAGAGCAGACTCTATGGGCTGAATGGCCTGATTCTGCTCCTGTATCTTATGGTCTCATGGTCTAAGGTTACTGGTAATCAGGGCTGTGGGGTTGCTGGCAAACTTACATAAAAGCAGAAGAGGATTGGGTAACTGGAGGACAAATACCCACCACAAAATACAGAGCAACTGTTCCATAGAGGGATGCCATTGAGCTGTTGGAATCAACTTCCACTCTGATCCAGCTAATATCACATCTCTGCTCTCTCCCCACAACGTTGCAAATTCTTTCTTTTTCAAAATCTTATCCAGCTCCCTTGTAAATGCGACAAATTATATGCATTTGGGTGGTATGGGTCTGCATTTGACAGTGGTAGAGGTAATTGAATTTGTCTCTACCACTATTGCAGACAAATACCACTCAATATTTTAAAAAATACTTATATTCATTTTGAACTCTTTTGGCAATCACGTTCATTGTACATCTGCCTAATTCTAACCTGCTGTTCAATGGGAACTGTTTCTCCTTAACCACTTGTCACTATCCTCTATGACTTTAAATCTCTATCAGACCTCTGTGCAGTGATTGTAATTTCAATTGTGTAGGAATATCCTTTTTAAACATTCATAAACACACCTTAAAGGCATTTTAATTTTATTATTCTGCTCATATAAACTCACTGTAATAGATTTTCCGATTTAGCAAATTACACACATTCTTTCACAATCTAAGAGCCAAATGCAATCAAAAATCTTTATCTCTGACAGAATAGGCTGCCATGTCCAGTATTCTTAAAGTAAAAAGATTAATTTACCATTTTCTTTTGCAGTTTACCATAAATTATATTTTAGAAACAAAATGGGTTGCCCTATGTTACACAGCAATCAGGAGAAAGAAATATCTCCAAAAAAAACCCTGCATCAACAATGGATTTACTGGCACAGTTTAGTAGTTATGAAGGCTGCCAGATATAAATGTTCCCTGGCCTAAATGACACATTGAACATTTTCTTCTCTAAGCAGGTGATCTACAAAGCAGGCTCCATTTTTTTTCCCAGAAGCAAAATTGCATTAAGCAAAAGCTAACAGTGCATGGCAGCAAGAACCAATGAGTGCACGAAAACAACAGCAAGCGCAAAGATAAGATTAAGTAAATTCTAAGATATTTGTTTCTGCAAATAAATTTGTTACAAGCTAATTTAATTTAAGGGAGTGTCTGAGTAGTGGCAGGAATGTAACTCCTCTCAGTGCATAAAGTATAGGTCCTTGACTGGCTTACAACAGCCATTGAGGTATCCTTTGATTGAAACACAACGATTTTCTTTTAATTACCTGTTGGTACATAAAGCCAATGAAACCACTTAAGAGGATTTGCTGAGATTGTAATTACAGAGGAAGCTTACAGCCAACAATATGATAAAATGATTCTATTTATGGGAGCTGAGGAATTAAAGCCAAGCTTTGTATGATCAACATTTCTTTCTATTTCATGCCAAGTGAATGAGCCGGTCAAACAAACGACTGGGAACAATAACGCTTAGGAGACCAAGTTAACTGCATAAGGGGCATAGTTTGGATAAATCCACAGTCTTTTTTCCAAGGAAAGGGAGTCAAAAACTAGAGGGCATAGGTTTAAAAGATGAGAGGAAAAAGACTTATAAGAGAGCTGAGGGGCAACTTCCAAACACAGTGGGTATTTGGAATAAGCTGCCAGAGAACATGGTTGACGTGGGTATAATAACAACATATAAAAGACACTTAGGTACATAGATATTAAAGGCTCAGAGAGATATAAGCCAAATGCAGGCAACTGGGGACTAGCTTAGATGAGAACATGGACAAGTTGGGCCGAAAGGCTTGCTCTCCAACTGTATCACTCTATGGTTTTAAAGCTACCATCATCAACATTCTCACTTCAGACCCTCAAACAAGTCCATTCCTCTTCACAACCACTGTCTGAGACCGAATTAGTCTGTTTACAGCATTATTGATTGTGAACTGATCTGGCCACACATTTGTTCATTGCAAAAGACATTTATTTTTACTTCTTTTTTTAAGAGATTAAGATTGGCTTTATTTGACACACAAACATCATAAAATACACTGAAATATGTCATTTGTGCCAAATAAAATCAACGCGGATTGTGCTGGGAGCAGCCCACAAGTATTGCAATGCTTCCACCACCAACATAATATGTCTAGAACTTACTAATGCTAACCATACGTCTTTGAAAGCAGAGCACCTAGGGGAAGCTCATGCAGTCACAGGAGAACGTACAAACCCCTAACAGACTGCGGCAGGAATCGAACTCTGATTGGTGATCACTGGTGCTGTAAAGTAATTGCACTAACTGTTACACTACTGTGTGCCTGCCCATTCTATAATATTGTCCACTTTTCTCTCTATTGGCTTCTGGTTCAAAGTTCAAAGTAAATTTATCATCGAAGCACATAAAAGTCACCATATACTACTTTGAGATCCATTTTCTTGCAGACATTTACAGTAAAATAATGACATGCACTGGAATTTATGAAAAACTATACACAAACACTGACAAACAACAGAAGTGCAAAAGAAGCAAATAGTGCAATAAAAAAATAAATAATACTGAGAATGTGAGTTGTCAAATCCTTAAAAGTAGGTCCATAGGCTGTGGAGTCGGTTCAGTGTTGAGGCGAGTGAAGTTATCCATGCTGATTCAGGAGCCTCATGGTTGGAGGGTAGTAAATACTCCTGAACCTGGTAGTGTGAGACCTCAGGCTCCTGTAGCTCCTGTCTGATGGTAGTAGCAAGAAGAGATGGACTGGATTGTGGGGGCATTATCCTTGATGATGGACATTATCCAAGTCCATATACTGTGTGCCAGTCACCACATGCAATCATCAGATGAAGTTAATTTGAGGCATTCACATTAGAACAGAGAAATACAATAGAACCAATAATAAATGACACACAAAGACTGATAACTGATGTGTAAAAGAAGAAAAGCTATTGAAATTTTAAAATAAATAAATAATATTAAGAAGATGAGTTATATAGTCCTTGAAAGTGAGTCCATAGGTTGTGGAATCATTAAATCCTAGCTGTTTGACAAAGATAAGAAATGACTGTCCTAATTATTCATGAAGCTGCATCTCGGACTTTGATAATCCTTAAGAAATACTTTGAAACTTGTTATTCCATTACACATTCTACATATAGGGAAAATATTACAACTGTAAAGGACATAGAACACAGCACAGTACAGCACAATATAGGCCCTGCAGCCCACAATGCTGTGCCAACATTTTAACCAACACTAAGACCAGTCTAGCTCTTCCCTCTCACAAAGCCCTCCATATTTCTTCCATCCATGTGCCCACCTAAGAGTCCATTAAATGTTGCTAACTTCCCTTTTCTTGGGGCTGCTTAATGCTAAAACTTAGATGGGATTTCACTGGACAGTTTACTGAAGTCTAAACTAAACTCTTTTACTTTGGAGAACAAAAAATAAAAGCCCTATGTATGTTCTTATTTCAAGTTGTTTTACTATTTATAATCAGACTTGTCACAAGTCTGTGACTTACCAATTAATGTCGTGGCAATAGTCAGTTACTGCACAATACACAGACATCTGCTTCAAATAAAAACTCAGAAGTGGTGAAATCGCTAGATAGATACTGGTGTCAGAAATAGTTCTTAAATCAAGAAATAATTATAACAAAATAAAATGACCGATAAAGAATTGCAAACACAAAATCGGATTTTAGTTATTCATCAGTTTTCATTTTGAGACTACTAATTGATAATCTGACACTGGAAAATACATTTTAATTAATGATTTGTCCTGATGAGTCAATAAGCAATTACTCTAATGGATCCGTACTGGTCTGTTGAACAATTCAGGGAATTGAAAAGATCTGCACTTAGTTCAGAATAGTATGCCTTAAGCAAAGCTTATTAAGCATGAAACAGTTCACATCACAGACAGTACCCTGCTTGAGCAGTAAAAATTCACAAGTAATAACTGCACAGCAGGTAAATCAGCATCTGGAAGAGAATAAAATGCATTGCACAGGTAGGAGACATTTTACTCACAATGGGAATATGTGGGAAGATATGAGAAATTAAATCAAATAGTAACTGTTCTTCTGAATCTTAATTCAATGTATTTAACATTGTGACACAACAATAATAAGATCACACTTTCACAGTATCCTATCTTGCCAAGGATCCCAATGGTTGCATCAAGATGGAATCTGTGGTGGTAGAGCCTATGCATTTGAGTCTGTGAGGATGTCCTTCACTGCAGTCATGACTAAAGGTGGGTGCTAACTAAGAGTCATAAAGCAATACAGGCTCTTTAGCCCGACAAGTCCACACCAACCACCATGCCTCTCAGCCAGTACCAATTTTCTGCTTTCAGCCATACCCCTCAAAGTCCCTCCCCTCCATGTACATATCCAAGTGCTTCTTAAATGATACTATTGTACCTGACTCAACTAATTTCACAGATTCACCACCCTCTGATTAAATAAATTCCTCATCATCTCTGTCCTAAAGGGACATCCTTATTTCTGAGGCTGTTCCCTGTGGTCCTAGACTCTTCCACAATTGGAAACATCGTCTCAACACCCACTTTATCTAGACTTTTTAATATTCAATAGACTTCAATGAGATCCCCCATCATTCTTCTAAACGCCAGTGAGTGCAGGTCCAGAGCCATTATACCATTTCGTTCTCATGAACCTCCTCTGGAAACTCTCCAATACCAGCACATCCTTTCTTAGATAAGGGGCCCGAGTATGGCTTCACTAATAATTTCCATAAGTGTGGACACAATGTCCGACTCCTGTACTCAATGTCCTCATCATGCCCTACTTGATGACTTTGAACACAAAAATATCCTGCGTGTTGACATGCAGTCAAAGGAGCGGCCACCACCATCAATGCCACAGTCACAGCCATCCCACTATCTCATCGCACTCCCCACGTTCCTCCCTACCCACCCCAAAACTAAAAAAGTCAGTTGCCTTCAACAGAACACAAGGGGTTACTTTCGTTTCAACTCTGACGTGGAGTTAACTTGGAGCACTAGAGCTGGTCTGTATGCTTAGAGTTAGTGATTAACACATTCCAATACAAACAGATGAGATTGTGGGGGTCAAGGATAGCTCCATAGAAATCTTACAGCTATAAAATTCCATTTATTGTACAACCCAGATGCAAATTTACCTTTCGTGTGAAGTAAGTTGGTTTCTACATGCCAAGATTTAAAGTCTGCAGCACAGAAGGGGATTTGCAATGTGTCAGTCTAAACTCCAAACAAATGTTACCACTTGCTAACACTGCACTAAGCAAATTCAACACTCGTACCTAAATGGTAATTGATACCACATACCCCTTCAACAGAATCAGAACAGACTTGATTAAATAATCTCAAGAAACAATGCTTCTAAATCATCAACATTCAACGGGTAATGACATTTTATGACACCAGTCTAGCTCTGCAGGCTGTTCTGTCTTCCTCACTTCTCCGAGCCTCGTCACCTTTACGTGGCAGAGGGACTTGTGAGTTCCTGTGATCCCGAGATCGATGCCTTATGACGCTTAGCTCTGGATCGGGTCACTGAAGGCTGCAAGGAGGAGGTTCCAGACAACCATCAACTCAAACGAGCTCGACAGTGGAGCTGGTGCAAGATGATGACACATCACAATGGCAGTGAAGCTGGAGGAAGGCTCCAGCAGTGAAGTGTCCCCAATCATCTTGCATTCCATGCCACTGGATGCTGATGCTGATCTGTCAAAAACCATATGGTAACTGCCATGTTAGCCTCCCCAAGTTAAACAACGTTCTACACAGGTTTCTCCATTAAGGGAATAGATAATCCCTTAGATCATACTTCACTCGAGTGATCACACATGCAGTCTTCCTCAGGGGATATCAAATTAAGAGTTCAACAATGATGTCTACCACACACAATGTGGGATTGAACACAGACCTAGAAAAGCAAATTATTTCAGCTTCTTCCAGGCACTCATACCTCTTTAGCGTGAAGTAGATAAATATAAAATTTGTTGACCAAAAACGATCTCTCTATCCACTCATGACTGGTACCACAAACAGTTGTCAGAACTCATGGAGAAATGCAGTCAACGATCATAAACTGAACTTTGAACTTTGTCAGGTCCCAGATGATGCCCTAGCCACATCTACAGTCAGCCCTCCTTATCCACGGATTCCGCATGCGTGGATCAGGAAAACCTGGAAGTTCTCTCTCTCCAGCACTTGTTGTTTGAGCATGTACAGACCATATTTTTCTTGTCATTTTTCCCTAAACAATACAGTATAACAACTATTTACATAGTATTTACATTGTATTAGGTTCTATAAGTAATCTAGAGATGATTTAAAAGTACAGGCAGTCCCCGGGTTATGAACGAGTTCCATTCCTGAGTTCGTCTTCAGTCAGATTTGAAGTCAGAACAGGTACATCTGCTATTATGTAGCCTCAGTTAATAAAACGTTTGTCTTAGTGTATAGTATATATTTTACCTTTCTATGCATATAAAACACTTAAGAAACATATGTATTTCAATAATTAAACCACTGCATTGCTTAGTAATAATTGTACCTTTCATCGGGGCAGGGCCTTTCACATGCTCCATTAAAATTCTTCCGATCGTTGACCTACTGTAGTCTAACGCTTTTCCAATGACCGATGGCGTTTCACCTCTTTCCGATCACTTTATTACTTCCATTTTATTTTCAATCGTGATCGTGATAATTTTCGTGAACAGAAACCCTGAGGATTCAGAGCTGTGCCAGGTCCTAAAGACCACCGCACTGCCACATGTTAAATAAGGTCCGGTGTTCCACTGGGTCCTAAAGACCACCACATTCAGACAGGTTAAATTAGGGACTTGAACATCTGCGTTTTTTGGTATCCGCGGGGGGGGGGGGGGGGGGGGTCCCAGAAACAATCCCCCGCAGATAAGGAGGGCCAACTGTACATGTTTACAGATGAACCACAGTAGTGGGCCATATCTCATATAACGATGTGTGGATAGCCAGACCCAGGGCTGAAATGGCTAACAAGAGAGGGCATAGTTTTAAGGTGGTTGAAAGTCGGTACAGAGGGGATGTCGGGGCAAGTTTTTCCAGAGTGCTGGGTGCGTGGGATGCACTGCCAGCAACAGTGGTGGAAGCGGGTCTTTTAAGAGACTCTTAAATAGGTACATTGAGCTTAGAAAAATTGAGGGCTATGTGGTAGGGAAATTTTCTAGAGTATGTTACATGATTGGCACAACATTATGGGCTAAAAGGTCTGTAATATACTGTAGATGTCTATGTTCTATGAGTCAGAGCACAGGAAAGAGATAGCACACCTGGTGTCATGGTGTCACAACAATATCAACAAAACAAGAGTTAGTCATTGACTTCAGGAATGAGGGTGGGTGGGAGGGTGATGCACGTCCTCCTGCTTACATCAACATTGCTGACGCTGAGATTGTTGAGAGCTTCAGATTCCTAGGACAGATCAGCAATACTTCCACCCTCCATCCACTTCATCAAGAAGCTGAAGAAACTTAGCATGTCCCCTTTGACCCTCACCCATTTTTTAATCAATGCACCACAGAAAGCATCCTATCCAGATGCATCACAGCTCACAACAGCAGCTGCTTTGTCTGTAACTACAGGGAGCTGTGGATTCAGTTTAGCACGTCATTGAATTCATCCTACTCCCTGTAGACCCCTCTACAAACTCTTGCTGCCTTGGTAAAGCAGCCTGCATAATCAAAGTCCCCATCCACCCCAGAATATTCCTCTTTTGCCCCCCTCCATTGGGCAGAAGATACAAAAGCCTGAAAGCACATACCACCATGCTCAAGGACAACTTCTACCCCACTGCCATAAATATATTAGACAGTTCCCTAGTACAACAAGATGGACTCTTGCCTTCACATTATACCTAGTTATAGCCTTGCACTTTATTGTCTACCTGCACTGCACTTCCTCTGTAACATATTATTTTGCTTATTGTTTTCCCTTCTACAACCACCTCAATGCACTTCTGTAATGAATCAATCTGTATGAAGAGTGAGCAAAACAAGTTTTAAAATTGTACCTCTGTACATATGAGAATAATAAACCATTTACAATTTAATTTTAACTTGAAGCTTACTAAAGTTTCTTATCCCACCACTCACACTGTTCATTTATTTCAAGAACATATCAAACTTTTAGTAGTAAAATAATTTATTTTGAATTTCCATTTTAATCCATTAGTGTGCATAAATCCTGTATGTGAGGGGTATGTGTACAAATCATTATGTATTGGACTAAGTAGCAGTGATACCACAGTTCAAACAGCTATGTTGCCTTCAGAATACAAGTGAATGATGAGAATTCATTGCAATCAATGCTGGCAATGACACAGAGCCCATCAACATTGATTTTCCTGTTCTTTTTTAGCAGGGATTTCTCAACCGAGATAAAGGCTCAAGCCATTTTGGTTCCAATTCAAACTCCCAACAAAAATTTTCCCGCAGAGATACAGCAGTTAATTTGACATAGGGCCAGAGAAATTTGTACCCCATTTGGTCAGCTGCAATTAAACTGGAGGCTGACAGATCTTTGTAAGCAGAATGCCTTTTTGTACTTGAAATCCAAACTACAATTGTTCCAAGAAGAAACAGCATGCAAATATTCAATGCCAAAACATAGGGAGATGAACATGATTAATAAATGTAGGAGATTAATGCTGGTAGCCAATGAAAATCTCAAACCCAATATTGATTGATATTCTTTTACACATGGAAATATTGATGGCAGAATCAAGGCATGTGGCTGAAGTTAAACATAGCACAGTACAGGCTCTTCTGCTAACAATGCTGTGTTGACCTTTAACCTACTCCAAGATCAATTTAATCATTCCCTCCCACATGGCCCTCTATTTTTCTTACACCCTTGAGCCTATTCACAATTCTCATAAACATCTCCAACACACCTGCCTCTATCACCATTCCTGGCAGTGTGTTTCAGGCACCTACCACTCTCAATATAAAAACCCATCTCTAACATCCTCCCGATACCTTCCTGCCAAACCTTAAATTTTGCCCTCTTGTAACAGCCATTTCTGCCCTGGGAAAAAGTCTCTGGCTATCCATTCAGTCAATGTCTCTTATCACCTTGGACACCTCCATCAAGTCACCTCTCATCTATCATTGTTCGAAAGAGAAAAGCTCACTCAACCTATTCTTATAAGAGATGCTTTCTAATCAAGGCACCATCCTGAGAAATCTCCTCTGTACTATCTCTAATGCTTTCACATGCTTCTTATAATGAGGCAACCAGAAATGAAAGCAATACACTGTGTGATCTAACCAGAGTTTTATAGAACTGCAACATTACAGGAAAGGATCAAGCAAATCTTGACCTAATTTTCTCCACTCCCTTTTTTCCCCCAATGAGATTGGGCACTTGTATAGTAGTAATGAGAAGAGGGTCCTTAATGATGTATGCCACCTCCTGGGGCACCACCTTTTGAAGATGCTCTCAATGGTTGGGAGGCTGGCGCCCAAGATGGAGCTGGTTTATGGTTTTTTCATAGACACCAGGGTACAATGAAATATTTTGCTCAAGTGAAGCACACAAAGTAAACAGTGCACATGGTAATATTCAATACAGCAAAGAGCACTTATCAACAGAAGGGTGCAAAGATAGTAAATGCAGTCTGAAGTGCTCTAAAATGAAATACTGAAGTTACAATAATATAATAACTGAGAGAGGAGGATTAAGATTCTGAGAGTGCAGCAGGATAAGGTGTTGGATCTGGTGATACTGATGCAGAGGCTCCTTGGAAATTGAGAACGAGGCATAAAGCTTGGACATTACAGCCATAGTACAAGCACAAAGAATGGACAAAGAAGACAGAAAGTAAATGGAGTCTTGGTCATCTCATACTCAGACTAGAAATAGCAAGCTCGAGGCATGTTCGAGACGGAGTCAGTGAGAGTGGAGCGGAAAAAGGAGGAGAGGCAGATCGGGACACATCCACCAAAACCAAGAGCAAGATTTCACCGATCCAAGTGCTGGGCCAATTTAGAAAGGTCAGGTATGGGCCAAAACATGGCAGCGGGGTTGAAGCCCAGAACATATTGATGTGACAGGGACTGGGTCCTAATGCAAGGAACGAGCTGATGTTTGTACGATTTAAGTGGCAGACTGAATGGATTGAAAAGGCAAGGTGTCAGGAGAAGAGGCAAGTGTTGGGCTGGTTCTATTTGCTGCTCCACGACGTGTACTCCACTCTTCGCTGAAGCTGTGGGTCTGCTCCAGATTCCATGTCTGCGGGCTCTACATTATGTGTTAACTCAGGCTGAGATAGTGGGCCTGCTCCGGCTTTGTGTCACTTTTGTTCTAAATGCTATTTGCTTACTTTTATTGTATGCACAATTTGTTTTTCTGCTTTCTCTCTGCAGACTGGGTGTTGGTCAGTCTTTTTTTAAATGGGTTCTTTTGGGTTTCTTGTTTTGTGGCTGCCTGTAAGGAGATGAATCTCAAGGATGTATAATGAATACGTACTCTGATGTACTTTGAACTTCGAACTTTGAAAAGGTGGTGCCTTAAGAAGCCAGCATCCACATCAAGGACTCTCACTATCCAGGATATGCCTCTTCTTATTGCTACCATCAAGGAGGTGGTACAGGATCATGAAAATCTACACTCAATGTTTTAGGAACAGCTTCATCCCCTCCATCATCAGAGTTCGGAATAGACAAAGATCCCATGAATACTATTTCACTATTTTGTTCTCTTTTTGCATTAATTATATAATTTTATAATTATACACTCAGTGGCCACTTTATCAGGCACACCTGTACACTTGCTTATTTATCCAGATATCTAATCAGCCAATCATGTGGCATTATTTCGATGCTTAAAAGCATGAAGACATGGTCAAGAGGTTCAGTTGTTGTTCAGACCAAATATCAGAATGGGAACGAAAGCTGATCTCAGTGACTTTGACTGTGGAGTAATTATTGATGCAAGATGTAGTGGTTTGAGTTTCTCAGAAACTGCTGATCTCCTTGGATTTCATGTACAACAGTCTCTAGAGTTTACAGAGACTGGTGCAAAAAACAAAAAGTAAACATCCGGTAATCAGCAGTTCTGTGGGCAAAAATGTCTTGCTAATGAGAGAGGTCAGAGGAGAATGGCCAGACTGATTCGAGCTGCCAGGATGGCAACAGTATGTCAAATAACTAAGCATTACAACAGTAATAAACAAAAAAATATCTCTAAATACACAGCATATTGAACTTTGAAGTAGGTGGACTACAGCAACAGAAGACCATGAATATACACTCAGTGGTCATTTATTAAATACAGGAGGTAGAAAAATAACAGTTCTACACCTTGATCCAACAGAGGTGATTGGGTCAGGAGTATAGCAGCAGTGGGGAAGAAGCTGTTCTCTGGTCTGATGGTCCAGGCTTTCAATTTCTGTATCTTCTCCCAGTAGGTAAAAGAGGGAAAAGGGAAAGGCCAGGGTGAAAGGCATCTTTGAAAATACTAGTAGCCTTCTTGAGGCAACACACTGTTAGTTAAGGTGGACTGGATGGACAGAAGTGTCAACGCTGTGAGGGACTGGTAGTGTTTAACACGCACTGCAGGTTCCATCAAACCAGAGTACAACAGTTGTTCTACCAGGCTGAGGTGCAACCCATCAGGATACTTCCTAGAGCAACAAATGTGATTCCTTTTTAGCTTTTAAATTAAAAGCAAAGGAGTGAGGTCTGCAAATCTCTGTGGGTCCACAGGGGATGTCAAATTCTGGTGTCTGCAGGCCTGAATCCACTGGAGGATGGAAGCCGAATGCCTGTCCTAGGGGTAGGGAACTGTATATGTCCATGGGTGGAAGGCAGGTCTTGTTTTTGCTGTTGTTGTTTTGTTGCTTGGTGTGTTCTGTGTTGCTCTGCCAAACAATGTGGGCATGCTATGTTGGCACCATCAAGTGTGTTAGTTGTTAATGCAACTGAACGTATTTCACTGTATGTTTCAATGTACACATGACAAATAAACTTAAATCCTAAAACTGGAATCTTCAATACTGAAGACCTCAAAGTCAAAAATGGAAATAATAAAACAATATGATTACATATATTGGAACGCTTAAAAAGAGGAAATTACAATTCTCTGAGATTGTAACAGTAGCTGTGGATTGATGGAGATCTACAACTATTGAAGAATTATGGTGTTTAATAAAGCATTGGTCAGGCTGCTAAATGATATGCTTAATGAATGACATACTCTTCAGCTCCTGCAATTACAATTTCCCAAGAATAAATGAGACCAAAGAACCTACATATAACCATCAGTAAAGCAACATGCAGGATTTCCCGGTGGCCAAACATTTTAATTCTGCTCTCCATTGCATTCTGAAATGTCAGTCCATGGCCCCATCCACTGCCTTGATGAGGCCACTCTAATGTTGGAGGAGCAACAGCTCATATTGCACCAGGGTGACCTTCAATCTGACAGCATGAACAGCGATCTCTCTAACACCAGTAACTTCTCCCACCCTCCCCAATTCTCTCTTTCTTCACTTCCCATTCTGACCCACTTCCCATTCTCTCCTACCCATTTTCTTCTCTTCATCTGCCCATCAGCTCCCTCTACTACCCTTCCTCTTTCCCTTTCTCCCATGGGCCATTCTCCTCTATCAGATTCCTTCTTCTTCAGCCCTTTATTTTTCCCAACTGTCATCTCCTAGATTCTCATTTCATCCTCTCTTACCCAACCACTTAACTTCCCCCTAACCTGGTTTCACCTATCATCTGTTAGAAGATGAATCTCAGGTTGAATAATGTATACATATTTTGATAATAAATGTACTTTGATCTTTGAACCTGTCAGCTTATACACTTTTCCCTCCTCCCATCTTCTTTTTTTAGCTTCTGTCCCCTTCCTTTTCTGTGCTGATGAAAAGTCTCAGCCAAACATCAGCTGTTTATTCCTCTCCAAAGATGCTGCCTGACCTGATCAGTTGCTCCAGCATTTGGTGTGTGTTACCATAAGGAAAGTGAGCAAAATAGAAATCATTTATCTTAAATGGCCTAATTCTGCTGCTATGTATTATGGTTTTGCATTCTCATGAATGTTACAACAACCATGGTGGGATCTCAACTCAGGACCCCAGGTTACTCTATCTATACCTCTTATCGTCTTTAAACCTTTATCATGTTGTTTCTCATCCCCCTTAACGCCAAAGAGAAAAGCTCCAGATCAGTCAACATATCCTCATTAGACATGGTCTCCAATTTAGGCAGCATGCTGGTAAATCTCCTCTTTAAAGCTTCCACATCCTTCCAATAGTGAAGGGACCAGAAATGAACTCAGTACTCCAAGTGTGGTCTAAATAGAGTTTTAAAAAGCTGCAACATTACCTTAAGGCTTTTGAACCCTATCCTCAGTACAATACCATATTACTGTTGACCCAACACTGACAAGGGATACAAACCTTTTAAAAAATGTAAAAGTGTGTCTGTTGATATTGAAATAATTTATAATAAATTAAAATCCACAAAGTTCTTATCTTTATAGGCTCCATGAATTGAAGACTAAAGTCCAACAGATTGCTATAAGGAACAAGCAAGTTACAAAGGCAATAAAAAAACCCTGTAAAATGTAATACTGCAGTTTCTAAATTAAATTACATAATTAATGATGATAAGTGATTATAATTAGCTTGTAATTGTGTCCAACAATGTGGAAAATTACCCAGGTATGCCCCATCAGTCTACACTGATTCAGCAGGTGATAAAAGGTGTCAATAGCAGCGCACTTAAAAGGAATTCATCCACCAAGAACTGTTCTCCAGCCCCCTGTGTGGGTTTTCCTGAACCACTCTGCACAGAGCTTGTCCAAAAGTAGATTCCTGAGGTGATAGTGAGAGGCTGGCTTGAACATCCAGGCAGTATTTGATAATGTGAGGCCTCAAGGAGCCCTGGGCGAACTGAGGTTGATGAAAACTGAGGGGGACAATGTCCACTCACAAAGGAAGGCAGATGATCAATCGTTATCAGTGCCCAGGACAATGATTTAAATACAGATTCAGATTCATTTATTTATCATGAGTATATTGAAACATACTGTGAAATATATTATTTGCATTAACAACCCACACAATCTAACATTGTGATGAGGCAGCCCCAGGACAACAGCCTTCAGCAGACTCATGAATTCATAGACATTGGGCCTTCAACTCCATCTGACTCACAGAGACTTACAGACCCAGGTTTCCACAGACTCCCGGACTTCGATCTTCAGTATGGACCCCAGGACTCACGAATGAGGATCCCAAACACTAGACTGCTTCATTAATGACTTTCCATTATGTCCACTGATGTTTGCACATCGTTCAAATTCAGTTGCAAACTCCAAGAAAATAAGGTACTCCATGCTTGCAAGCAACAAGACCAGAGAATATTCAGACAGGAACTAATCAGTAGCAAGTAGTATTCACTCCAAATGCTCTTGTCATTCAGCTTCCGGTGATTCAACTCTATCGATCTAGTGGACAGCCTAAGACTTTTCACCAGGGTGGAAATGGCTCATATAGGGGTGCATAATTTAAGGTGATTTGAGGAAAGTATAGGATGTATGTCAGAGGTAGGTTTTTTTGCACAGAGAGTGGTGGGTTTGTGTAACACGCTGCCAGGGATGGTGGTAAAAGCAGATATATTAGGGCCGTTTCAGAGATTCTTAGATAGGACAAGAAAGAAAAACAGATGGAGGGATATGTGGGAGTGAACAGTTAGATTGATCTTAGAGTAGATTAAAAGGTTGGCACATCTCGTGGGCTGAAGGACCTGTACTGTACTGTATTGTTCTATGTCCATTTGGACCTGTTAGGTAAATACCGGGCTGAAAGAGTGAGTCAGAGATGGGTATCCAGCAGTGTGAGTGACTAACCTTGTGACACCCCGAAGTCTTTCCATCATTCAGGCACAAGTCAGACGTATGATGGAATGGTCTCAATTTGGCTGAGTGGGTAGAGCCCTTCAAGAGGCTCCAGCACAGAGATGAACATCTACTGTAAGTGGCAACTAAACTTCTCTTACGCTCCTTTGATTAGTGGAACACTGTGGCTGCATTGAATCGAGCTTACAAGTATACAGTGGAGAGTACACCAACATGAGAAAACCTGCAGATGCTGGAAATCCAAGCAACACACACAAAATGCCAGAGAAACTCAGCAGGTCAGGCAGCATCTATGGAAATGAGTGAATAGACCTTTCGGGCCAAGACCCTTAACCAGGACTCGTGTATCAGTCCTGAAGAAAGGTCTCGACCTGAAACATCGACTTGTTTACTCATTTCCACAGTTGCTGCCTGGCCTGCTGAGTTCCTCCAGCATTTTGTGTGCGTCACAATATCCTAACTGGTCGTGTCATGCCCTGGTATGGAAATACCAATACACAGTAACAGAAATGTGGTGGATACAGCCCAGTCCATCACAGGCAAATCCAATGTGTACATTTACATTGAGCACTGTCACAAGAAATTAGAATCCATCAAGGTCCCTTGCCATCTAGGCCATGCCACCTTCTCACTACAACCATCGGGCAGGAAAAACAAAAGTTTTTCCACCACCAGGAACCACCAGGTTCTGAAACAGTTATTATCCGTAAACTTTACTCACCAAGACTGAACCTATGGACTCACTTTCAAGAACTCCACAACTCATGTTTTCAGTATTTATTTATTTGCAGTTTGACATCTTTTGCATATTGGTTGTTTGTCAGTCTTTGTTTATGTATGTTTTTTGTAGATTCTATTGCATTTTTATATTTTTCCCTGTAAATGCCAGCATGAAAATGATTCTCAAGGTAATATATACTGACATATACATACTTTGATAATAAATTTACTTTGAACTAAACTTTGAATACTGAACTGATTCCAAAACCTGTGGACTCACTTTCAAGAACTCTACAACTCATGTCCTCAACATTATTTAGTACTGATTGATTTATTATTATTATTTGTCTTATTATATTTACCCATTTTGTCTTCTTCTGCACGGTGGTTGTTTGTTCATCTTTGTGCAAAGTTTTTCATTGATTCCATTGTATTTCTTTCTATCTACTGTGAATGCCCCCAAGAAAATGAATCTCAGAGTAGTGTATGGTAGCATATAGAATACGTACTTTGACTTTAAATTTATTTTATTCTATGAGCTAATGCTACTGGCCAAGACTTCTCCAATGGTAGTAAAAGCCATGGCTTCTACAGCCAAAAAGTAGAAAAGCTATAGGTGCCGGGGGTACATCACTGCCTCCAACTCCTGTCCACCTTTACTTCATTGTTGCTAGACCTACATCCCGGAAACCCCTACTTAATAATGTTGTGTGGATCCTTTATCACCTGGGCTAAAGGAATGTAAGGTAAGGGCTCACTTGCACATTCTGTAGGGGCACTTAACGACAGGCATGGACTTTGTCAACCTCACCCAGATCATGGATAAAAATCAAATTGAGAAATAAGAATATGCTTGTAATAACAAAGTAGTGGAAACCAGAGGTCGTGTAATCAAAATGCACTTGGAATATTGTGTTTGGTTCCAGGCGCTTCATTATAATAATAGGAAGGATGTGGAAGCTTTAGAGAGTGTGCAAATGATGCCGAAATTGAAGAGCGCATTTGATGAGAATAAATAGAGTGAGCTGGAACTTTTCCCTTTGGAGTGAAGGAGGGTGAGATGACTTGACAGAGTTGAGCAACATGATAAGAGTGATCATAAGATAATAAGAGGGTCATAATTTTAAGCTGATTGGGAAAAATATACAGGGGATACAAAGAATGTGGCAGGTGTGTGGAATGCCCTACCAGAGTTCGTGGTAGAAGTAAATACCATATTGATATTTAAGAGACTTTTAGATAGGTACATAGATGATAGAAAAATGGAAAGCTACCTGGGAGTGAAGGGTTAGATTGGTCTTAGAGTAGGTTATGATGTCAACACAAGCATCCTGGGTCAAAGGGCCTTTACTGTGCTATAGTGTCCTTTTTTCCGTATTCTATATTAAAACTCTAGGAATACATCCAAAATTCAACCCTGGAGAGAAAGAAGAGAAAAAAAACTCACAATCTGTATTTAAAGGCACTTTTCTCCACCTCGAGTCTAAAACATTGAATCAGTGAAACATTCATCATGTTTAACTGCAGTGAGATGCCTATTTTGTTTTTGGGACACATCTGGTGAACAGGTCAGCATGGGGCATATATGGCACTGATTACAGAGGCAGAACAGCAAGCTGCGGTCAAGAGCTCCCAGCTCTTTATACTTTCCACATACTTCTCATGAGAGAACTCCTTCAATACTGCCAGTAATGTGGAACATCCTTCCAGTGACATTTTTATCAGCACAATTTAAAGAGGCTGATAAGCCCACATCTTTTACACCTCTGTTTTTTCAAGTTTTTACTCAACTACTGCCTCAGTTGCGGCTTGAAAGAATACTAGATGTGAAATATGCTACTGAGAAGGCGATAATTACTTCAGGACAAGGAGAAAATAATGATAAATTTACATCCAAATGACATTGCAGATTTTAACAATCACAAAGATGGCAATTTTGATTAAATTTTCTCCATTATTAAATGAGCTCCTTCATTAAAAATGGCATCGTACCATTCCACTGAAGCAAATACTTGGTAAATTGAAAGGAATTCACCAGAATAATAGATAAGACCACGTTTATACTGGCAAGGGTCCCCGTAGCATAAAGCAGACTTTGACTTCTGTGTCACGGTACATTGACCCTGACATTTCCAGCGAATAGGATCTATTTATCATATTATACTCATGAATGCTAGCAACAGAATGGGTTCCTAGAACAAGAGTTCAGAGAGATCAGACAGATCACACTGTGTACTGTATTGTCTGGTTAGCAATTGCCAACTTACCCACTCTTTAAGAGTCAGGCATCCATCACAATTTATAATAAAAGGGACTATCAAATTTGATGGATGCATCCTCATTACTACCAGTAATCAGTTGCTTCTGCAACTACTAATTAATCATGGAGGACACTTTCAAATTCAGAAAGTATGCCATTGCAATCAGATTTGGTATTGGTTTATTACTGTTATAGACACTGAGATACAGTGAAAAACATAGAACATTACAGCATAGTACAGACCCTTCAGCCCATAATGTTATGCTAACCTTTTAATCTACTCTAATATCAATTTAATCTTTCCCTCCTACATGGCCCTCCATTTTCTATCAGCCATGTGCCTATTTAAGCTTCTTAATTCCTCTAAAGTATCTGCCTCTACCACCACACCTAGCAGGGTGAGCCACACACTCACCACTCTGTAAAAAAAAATCCTAGTTGGTACTTTCAAATTCAGAAAGAAAGTCAATGGAATTGGAATTGGAAATGGGTTATTATTGTCACATGGACCAAATACAGTGCAAAGCTTGTCTTGCACACAGTTCATACAGATTAGATCATTACACAGTACATCAGATAACACCAGATAAAACAAAAACAGAATGTAGAAAAAAGTGCAACAGCTATAAAGAAAGTGCAGTGTATAGAGTCAGAGCACCACAACACAGGAAGAGGGCCTTCAGCCCATTCTACCTGGTTCCATCAACCCGCACCTACCATCCTTGTACCTACCCAGACTTCTCCTAAATGTTGCAAACGAACCCACATCCACCATTTCTGTTCATCCACCATTTCCGCACTCATACACCCTCTGAGGGAAGAAGTTACCCCCTCATGATCCTCTTAAATATTTCACCTTTCACCTTCAACTTCTAGTTGAGATTTCAGCTAACCTTAGTGGAAAAAGCCTGCTTATATATACCCTATCTATGCGCCTCATCTATTATGAATCCCCTCATTCTACTCCAGGAAATAAAGAGCATGTAAACAATAAAGTGCAAGATCATAACAAGGTAGATTGCGATTCTCTTTGACTTTTGTTAATCTTATTGATTTATAATATTATAGAATGTATTGTATGAAATGATCTCATACTAAGGAAAAAATTGCAATGATCCAGATTTGATTAGGGAGCTTAAAGTAAAGAAAACATTGGGAGGCAGTGATCATAATATGATAGACTTCACCCTGCATTACGAGAGGGAGAAACTAAAGTGAGATGTATCAGTATTACAGTGGAGTAAAGAGAATTACAGGGGCATGAGGGAGGAGCATGCAAACATTGATTAGAAAGGGACACTAAAAGAGCAAAACAGCAATAGTTGGAGTTTTCGGAAGCAATATGGAAGGCTACTTCTTCCAAAAGAAGAAGTATTCTAAAGGCTGGTTGACGCAACCATGGTTGACAAGGAAAGTCAAAGACAGCATAAAAGGAAAAGAGAGGGCATATAATATAGCAAAAGTTAGTGGGATGTTAGTGGATTGGGAAGCTTTTCAAAAAAACAACAGAAGGCAAATAAAAAAGCCATAAGGAGAGGAGAGATTAAATATGAAGGCAAGCTTGCCAATAATATAAAATAGGATACCAAAAGATTTTTCAGATATAAAAAGAGTAAAAGAGAAGCACTGGAAAATGTCACTGGTGAGGTAGTAATCAGGGACAAAGAAATGAAAGATTAACTGAATAAGTATTTTGCATCATTCTTCACTGTGGAAGACACTAGAAGTACGACAGAAATTCAAGAGTGTCAGGGACCAGAAGTGAGTACAGTTGCAATTAACAAGGAGTAGGTGCTTGGAAATTTGAAAGGTCTGAAGGTTGATGACTCACCTGGACCAGATGGACTAGACCCCAGGGGTTTGAAAGAGGTGGCTGAAGAGATTATGGAGGCACTAGTAATGATCTTTCAAGAATCACTAGATTCTGGAATGGAGGACTGGAAAATTGCAAATGTCACTCCACTCTTTAAGAAGGTAAAGAGGCAGAAAAAAGGAAATTATAGGCCATTTAGTCTGACCTCAGTGATTGGCAATATGTTGGAGTCCATTATTAAGAAGGAGGTTTTGGGGTACTTCGACGCAGATGGTAAAATAGGCCAAAGCCAGCATGGTTTCCTTAAGGGGAAATCTTGCTTGGCATATCTGCTAAAATTCTTTTTTTTTAACTGAGGCAAAGTATTTTGACGTTTATTTCAGTTGATATACCATTCCAATACCTTTGAGTTAGTCAAGTTAAGATTCACACAAATAAAGAGTTTGATTTTACAATTTTAACAGGTAATGACATGAAGTCCTTCTAATCCTTCTCCTCCAGGGACAGTCTGTCAAACAGGTACACTCCCAGGTCATTCTCGGGGGTGCCCAGTCTCCTCAGGTTGGTGACGTAATCTCCAAGCTTCTTGATCATCTTCACTTGCTCATCCAGATAGTTCCTCTCCAGGAAATCACACAGATGAGGGTCACCATGCTGAGTGGAAAGCTTGTGCAGATCCAGGAGACTCAGGTTCACATCCTTCTCCATCTGCAGGGCTCTCTGCATCACTTCCAGAGCATTGGTCCAGTCATCCTGCTCTGGCTTCTTGATGTCCTCCAGCACGATCCGGCCTCCTCGCAGATTCTGGAATTCCATCCATTTCTCAGCACGCTGCTGTTCCTCATAGGACTGCTTCCTGAAGAACTTGGAGAAGTGATGTAGGCTAATGTCATCCCGGTCAAAGTAAAAGGACATGGAGAGATAAACATAGGAGGAATAGAGCTCCATGTTAATCTGCCTGTTGATTGCATCTTCACATTCCTGGTGGAAGTTCTGACAAACTTGGGAAGCCATCCTGTTTGGTGGACAATTACAACTTTCTATCACCTGGGGAAGCTCCTGCTAAAATTCTTTAAGGAAATAACAAGCAGAATAGACAAAGCAGAGTCAGTGGATATTGCTTACTTGGAGTTGAAGGCCAATGACAAGAGGGCACACATGAGGCTGCTTAATAAGATAAGAGTCCATAATATTACAGAAAGATACTAGCATGGATAGAAGATTGGCTGACTAGCAGGAGGCTAAAAATGGAAATAAAGGGGGCCTTTTCTGGCTGGCTGCCAGTGACTAGCGGTTTACTGCAGGGGTCAATGTTGGGACAGCTTCTTTTCATGTTATATGTCAATGATTTGGATGATGGAATTGACAGCTTTGCGGTTAAGTTTGCAGATGATAGGAAGATATATTGGAGGGGCAGAGAGTGCTGAGGAAACAGGTACTCTGCAGAAGGACTTAAGTTGGAAGAATGGGCAAAGAAGTGACAGATGGAATATAGTGTTGGGAAGCATATGGTCATGTACTTTGGTAGAAGGAATAAAGGCATACACTATTTTCTAAATGGGGAGAAAATTGAAAACAAAATCAGATGCAAAGGGACCTGTGAGTCCACATGCAGGATTCCATAAAGGTTAACTTAGAGGTTGTGTTGGTGGTAAGGAAGGCAAATGCAATATTAACATTCAATTCAAGAAAACTAGAATATGAAAGCAAGGATGTAATACTGAGGCTTTATAAGGCATTGGTGAGGCATCATGGAGTATTGTGAGCAATTTTGGGCCTCTTATCTAAGATGTGTTGGCATTGAAAAGCATCCAAAGGAGGTTCACATGAATAATTCTGGAATGAGAGGTTAATGTACAAGTGTTTGACGGCTCTGTGCCTATAATCACTGCAGTTTAGAAGAGTGAGCGGAAATATCATTGAAACTTATAGAATATTGAAATGCCTAGATTGAGTGGATGTGGAAAGAATGTTTCCTACAAATGGTGAGTTCAGGACCAGAGAGCTCAGCCTCAGAATAGAGTAATGTCCACCTAGAACAGAGATGAAAAGGAATTTCTTTAGCCAAAGGGCAGTGAATCTGTGGAATTCATTGCCACAGACAGCTGTGGAGGCCAAGTCATTGGAGTGTATTTAAAGCAGAGGTTGACAGGTTCTTGATTAGTCAGGACATCAAAAGGTTACAGGGAGAAGGCAGGAAAATGGTGTTGAATGTGATAATAAATCAACCATGATGGAATGGTCTGAATGACCTAATTCTGCTCCTAGATATTATGGGCTTAACAATCTACTGAAGGAACTCAGCATGTCGAGCAGCAGGAAAGGTATCAAATCGAAGCCCTCACTCTGACTCTGTTCCTCCAGTAGGTTGTTCATTACTTCAGATCTGAGAACCTGCAGTGTCCTGTGTCTCTGTCAGTACTCATAAGCTCATAGAAATTTGTAGCACTGGAGATAGACATTCATCCTACTGACTCCAGACAAGCTGAAAGAAAGGGCCATCTAATCTAAGCCATATCTCAGCTTGTGTTCTGGTTCTTCAAAGATACACTCAGTGGCCACTTTATTAGGTACACCAGTAGACATTCTCATTAATGCACAAGCAGGAGGTATTTAATGAAGAGGCCACTGAGTGTACTTTTCAACAACTCTTCTCTAATCCTTATGGAAATTACTGTGAATTAGTATCCCCTGGTGATTGTCAGCTCCTCCGAAGGAAGAAGGTGCCTCTTACCTATTTTATATGTGCCTCCCATGATTTTATAAACAGTTTAATTTTCTGTCAACTTTTGCTGTTCCAAAGAAATCCATCCTAGGTTCTGTTAATGTGTTTATAAGCCTTCTCTTTGATAGAGGCTATTATAAAGGATGAGATAACACGAGCGTTGGAAAATATCAATGGGATTATACAAAGTCAACATGTATTTCTGGAAGGAAATCACATTCAATAAACTACTGGAGACTTCTGAGGATGTAACTGGTAGAATAGATAAGGAAACACTAGTGGAGGTGGTGTACTTAAATTTTCAGAAGGTCTTTCATAGAGTCCCACATAAAAGATTGCTCTTTGCAAAATTAAAGCAGATGTGTTTGGGGTAACATATTGGGAAAGATTGAAAATTGGTTAACAGGCAGGAAACAGAGAGTAGGAATAAATGAGTCTTTTGTTAGAATGGTGGGCAGTCGCCACAGGAATCAGCTTAGATCTTAGCTACTCATAATATAGTAATGACTTGAATGAAGGAAGAGAATGTAATATTTCGAAGTTTGCGGATGACACTAACTGCATGGGATTATGAACTGTGAGGGGACACAAAGAGGCTTCAAGGTAATTTAAAAGATGGAATGTGTGGCAAAACACAGTAGGTATATTATACAGAGTGGAAAATTGGTAAATTAGTTTACTATTGCCACATGCACTGAGCTGCAGTGAACAACTTTGTTTGGCATGCCAATCATGCAGATCGTTTCATTACAACAGTGCACAGAGTTAGTACAAGGGAAAGCAATAACAGAATGCAGAATGAAGTGTTACAGTTACAGAAAAAGTGAAATGCAGGCAGACAATAAGGTGCAAGTCCATAACGGGGAAGATTGTGGGTCTATCGTACTAAGTGGCCATTCAGTAGTCTTACAACAGTGGTTGAAGCTGTCCTTGAGCCTGGTGGTATGTGCTTTCAGGCATTTGTATCTTCTGCCCCAGAGGAGGGGGAGAAGAGAGAATGTCCAGGACTAGTGGGGTCCTTGATTATGCTCGTGTCTTAACGGAGGCAGTAAGAAGTATAGACAGAGTCCATGGGGGGCGGCTGAATATCTCCTGTGATGTGCTGAGCTGTGTCGACAACTCTCTGCAGTTCCTTGTAGTCACTTGCAGAGCAGTTGCTATACCAAGTTGAAATGCATCCAGACAGACTCAAGAGAGACTGCAATGCTGGGTGTCTGGAGCAACACACACAAAATGCTGGAGGAACTCAGTAGGTCAGACAGCATCTATGGAAGGAAATAAACAGTCACTGTTTGACCCAAGACAATTCAACAGGATTAGTGAATGTTTTTGACCAAATATGTCAACTGTTCATTTCCCTCTGTAGATGCTGCATGTTCTGCTAAGTTCCTCCAGCATTTTTCGTGTGTGTGTGTGTGAGAGAGAGACTCTATGATATCACCTTTCTAATTAACAAATTCTGAAGTGCCACTGGACATGATGGTCTCAGGCCACCTACACATGTCCCATCAATGAATTACATGTTTGTACCATCTGGTTTCTGATTTCTTTACATCTTTTGGGCAAGTATGTGTTCCCACCCACATCTTCCCTCAATTGTAACTGACATTTGTGAGATACCTACATGTTTTTGTTTTGAACAACTTCAGCATTAATGTGCTTTACAAAAACAAATTAGCTGCAGCAGAAAAAGCAGCCAATGCACAAAGCTGACTAAACTCATCGCATTTTCAAAGAGAGTCACCTAATTGTTTCTGTCACTCTGCGCTCAGACCTATTAGGTCAAAGTATGGCTTGTGGCTAGGCTGCTTTGCACTGAACTGTTAACGTATGCACGTCCGTATCCCAAGAAAAACAGACAAAAATCATTATTTCTAACGGCCAGCTCGCTGAGGGACAATTTCATGAAGATGATTATTAATGTCTCCGCATTAGCTTCTGTCACATGATAGATTTCCTTTGGCATTGACACAGTGCCCAAGCTGCTCAACTTCAGAAATCGACCTATAAATCATCTGGCACACAGGTGTCATATCCAGAAGTGTACACAAGTCTGTTTCATTTACAGAATTTGCAGATTATTGGTGATCTGCAAGAAATTTCTTTTTCCTAGAACAAAAGCACAGCATAGGCCCTTCAGCCCACAATGTCGTGCCAACCTTTTAACCTACTCCACAAAGCACATATTTTGAAAACGATTAGATTTATTTGTTACATGTATATCAAAAGATCAAAACATAGTGAAATCTGTCATTTTGCATCAACCATCATCCAAAGATCGTACTGGGGGCAGCCCACAAGCGCTGCCATGCTTCCAGCACAATATAGTATACCCACACTAATTAACTCTAATCCTAACCATATATCTTTGGAAAGTGGGAGGGAACTGGAGCACCCGGAAGAAACCCACATGGTCATGTTGAGAACGTACAGATTCCTTACAGACAATGGGAGTTCAACCCCAATCACTGGCGCTGTAATGCTCTATGCAAACTGTTATACCAACGTCCCACTGAAAGTTTCAGAGTACCAAAAACTAAGCCTGACGCAAGGATTAGGAGAGGTGTGAAAAGCTGGTCAAAAAGCAAGGTTTAAAACATCTGCTGAAATGGAGGAACAGCTGGAGAGGTTTGGGAAAGTACTTCTGTAGATTAGAGCCCAGCGAGCAAAAAGTGAATAAAGTGTTGGAAGAAACCTTGAAATTAACTTCAATCTCTAAACAATCAGTTAGAGTAACAGGATTATTTTTTTTATAAAATGGAGGTTGGGAGATGCATTCTATTGTATTTCTTTAAATGCCTGCAAGAAAATGAATCTCAAGGTAGTATATAGTGGCATATACTGTACATCTTTTGATAATACATTTACTTCAACTTTAAAGTCAAAAACTCTGTTTACACACCTGAAATGATACTTATTGAACATTTAAACAATTTGATACACAGAAGGAAATAATAATGCAAATTTAAGGCACAAGTCTATCATTGTATCAGAATATTTTTTAAATTAGGCTGTGTTTTATGGATAAAGGACAGGAACTGAGATCCATTTGAGAAACCTGATAAATCCTATTAGCAAATGCTTAGTGAATAGTTCAGATACAGGAGTAAGACTCATTTCTACTGAGAAAAACATCTCAGTTAAGTTCAGAATTTTCATTTCTATGACCTTACTGCTTTTAACATAAGCAATACAGTTCTAAATTAGATGGATAAAACAAATGAAAAGTTATGCTGTTGAAGTTTCATGAACGATAATTAAAACTAGATCAGAAAACACCACAATATTAAAAATATATATTTGCCCTGAACCAACTACTTTGAACTTTCAACACTCTCTGTGCCTCCTTGACAACCTGCATTTGAGTAACAATCTGTCCCATGGTCTTCCACTGAGATGGAAGCTAATCATGACTCATTCTTTTGTAAACCACCATTAATTCCTGAATAGTGCATTATGTATTGATACTGATGACATCAAAACAAAGTTATCTCTGCTCCACATAACTTAATTGCAGGACAGCAGGAAATTTATGCCTTAAAGCCTGCAGATATTAAAGGGGATACACTTTCAGTGATTAGCCCAGTAAAATAATGTCCTACGTTGAAATCATTATAATTTCCTAATAGCACGAAAACATCTTTTGACCTTCCTGCTCTTATAGTTCTACCCACTATCTTTAATATAAGGGATGGGCCAAATGGCCTAATTCTGCTCCTATGTCATAAATTTATGTCATAGATTGATGTATCAGAATGTTTGGAACTTTCCAAGAACAACACATGTTCTCCACTCTTACTCACTCAGATTCTGCTTTCTTGTGCCCTTCATTCCTGAATTAATTATTTAACATTCATCTATTTTAAATTGCTCTTTGCAATTACCTAAAAAAGATTGAATTCAATTGCACTGTTCCTTAATAATTGTTTTAATTGTTTTGCATTGTCACTAAGTTACACTTACCATATCCTTGTCATGATTAAAAATATCATGTTCCTAAGATTTACTTTCTGGAGGAAAATAAGTTCCATTCTGCCCTTGAATGGAAAGTAGTGGATACAGACCAGTCAATCACCATTGAGCACATCTATACACAGTGTTATCACAAGAAAGGAGCATCCATCATCAGGGACGCCCCCCCTCTCCACCACCCAGGTCAAACTCTTATCTCACTGCTGTCATCAGGAAGGTGGTAAAGGAGACTCAGGACCCACACCACCATAAGAACATAAGAAATAGGAGTAGGAGTAGGCCATCTGGTCTATCGAGCCTGCCCCGCCATTCAATAAGATCATGGCTGATCTGTCCGTAAACTCATCTCCATCTACCTGCCTTTTCCCCATAACCCTTAATTCCCTTACTATGTAAAAACCTATCTAACGGTTTCTTAAATATATTTAATATATTCCACAGATTCACCACACTCTGGCAAAAACAGTTTCTCCTCATCTCCGTCTTAAATCTTCTCCCCTGAAACTTGAGGCAATGTCCCCTAGTTCTAGTCTCACCTACCAATGGAAACAACTTTCCTACTTCTATCTTATCTATCCCTTTCAAAGTTTTGTATGTTTCTATCAGCTGGACGGGCTCGCCTTGTTTCAAGCGGACAGGGACGCAGCTCTCTCCGGTAAGACTCGCGGTGGTGGCTTGTGTGTTTACATCAATACGGAATTATGTAAGAACTCTGTGCTGGTTTCCAGATACTGCTCATCACTAGTGGAGTTTGTGGCTGATAGATGCAGACCATTTTATTTGCAATGGGAATTCACCTCTGTCCTTATATTCGGTGTCTACAATCCCCCCAGCGCTAATGCTAAGGAGGCGCTCTGTGAACTGTATGGGGCTATTAGCGAACTAACGAACGCACACCCTGATAGATTGTTTATTATCGCTGGTGATTTTAACCACGCGAACCTTAAGTCAGTGCTCCCCAAATTCCATCAGTATGTGGAATTTGCAATGAGGAGGGAGAACGTGTTGGACCTGGTTTACACAAATGTTTCCGACACGTACCGGGCAGAGCCCTGCCCCCACCTCGGTTACTCAGACCACATCTCTGTTATGCTAATCCCAGCATACAGAACGCTCATCAGGCGCTCCAGGCCAGTTCAGAAGCAGGTGAAAACCTGGCCAGCAGAAGCCATCTCTGCTCTTCAAGTCTGCTTTGAGCACACTGACCAGCACATGCTCAGGGAGGCTGCAACCAATAGCAACTCTTCCAACTTAGAGGAGTACATGGCATCAGTGACCAGCTACATCAGCAAGTGCATTGATGATGTTACTCTGTCCAAGACCATCACTATACACGCTAACCAGAAGCCATGGATGACCGCGGAGGTGTGTGCGCTGCTGAGGACTCGTGACTCCGCCTTCAGAGCAGGCGACAAGGCAGCCCTAACAGCAGCAAGGGCCAAACTGTCCTGGGCCATCATAGGGGCAAAGCGTTCACACACCCAGCGAATCCAGGACATCACCAATTACAGGACAACATCACCTGACTGTGCTGGTGATGCCTCCCTCCCAGATGTACTGAATAACTTCTACGCCCATTTTGAGGTGGAAAATGATGTTGCGGTGAGGAAATCCACCACCCCTACAAATTACTAGGTGCTATGTCTCACCATGGCCGACGTGAGAAGAAGCCTGTGCAGGGTCAACCCACGGAAGGCTGCTGAACCAGACAACATTCCTGGTAGAGTGCTCAGAGGATGTGCAGACCAGTTAGCAGACGTTCTCACTGTTCTCTCAGTGTCCTGCCTCAATGACTACCATCCCATTGCACTCATATCCATCATCATGAAATATTTCAAGAGGCTCATCACTGAGGCATATCAAGACTCTGCTGCCCCCCCTCTCTGGACCCCTGCAGTTTGCGTACCGTCCCAACCACTCAACAGACAACACCATTGCCATCACCCTCCACCTGGCCCTAACCCACCTGGACAAAAAAGACACGTATGTTCGAATGCTGTTCATAGGCTTCAGCTTAGCATTCAACACAATCATCCCTCAGAAACTGAAGCCTACTGGGCCTCAGCACCTCCCTTTGCAACTGGATCCTAGACTTCCTGACTGGGAGACCTCAGTCAGTCCAGATCGGGAGAAGCATCTCCAACACCATCACACTGAGCATGGGGGCCCCCCAGGGCTGCGTGCTCAGTCCACTGCTGTTCACTCTGCTGACCCATGACTATGCTGAAACACACAGCTCGAACCATATCATCAAGTTCGCTGATGACACGACCATCGTGGGTCTCATCAGCAAAAGAACGACAAGTCAGCTTACAGAGAGGAGGTGCAGCGGCTAACGGACTGGTGCAGCGCCAACAACCTGTCTCTGAATGTGAACAAAAAGAGATGGTTGTTGACTTCAGGAGGGCACGGAGCGACCTCTCCCCACTGAACATCGATGGCTCCTCGGTATAGATCATTAAGAGCACCAAATTTCTTGGTGTTCACCTGGTCCCTCAACACCAGCTCCATAGCAAAGAAAGCCCAGCAGTCTCTCTACTTTCTGTGAAGGCTGAGGAAAGTCCATCTCCCACCCCCCATCCTCACCACATTATACAGGGGTTGTATTGAGAGTACCCTGAGCAGCTGCATCACTGCCTGGTTCAGAAATTGCACACCATCTCGGATCGCAAGACCCTGCAGCGGAGAGTGAGGTCAGCTGAAAAGATCATAGGGGTCTCTCTTTCCGCCATCATGGACATTTACAGCACACGCTGCACCCGCAAAGCAAACAGCATTATGAAGGACCCCATGCACCCCTCACACAATCTCTTCTCCCTCCTGCCATCTGGGAAAAGGCACCAAAGGATTCAGGCTGTCACGACCAGACTATGTAACAGTTTCTTCCCCCACATTGTCTTGTTTATTATTTATTGTAATGCCTGCACTGTTTTGTGCACTTTATGCAGTCCTGGGTAGGTCTGTAGTCTAGTGTAGTTTTTCTCTGTGTTGTTTTTTACATAGTTCAATCTAGTTTTTGTACTGTGTCATGTAACACCATGGTCCTGAAAAAAACGTTGTCTCATTTTTACTATGTACTGTACCAGTGTTACGGTCGAAATGACAATAAAAAGTGACTTGACTTGACTTGAAGATCCCTTCTCATTTTTCTGAACTCCAGTATAGTCCCAGGTGACTCAATCTCTCCTCATAGGTTAACCACTTCATCCCTGGAATCAACTTGGTGAACCTCCTCTGCACTGCCTCCAAAGCCAGTATATCCTTCCTCAAGTACGGAGATCAGAACTGCACACAGTACTCCAGGTGCGACCTCATCAGTTCCCTGTTTAGTTGCAGCATGACCTCCCTGCTCTTCAGTTCATTCTCTCTAGCAATGAAGGCCAACATTCTGTTTGCCTTCTTAATAACCTGTTGTACCTGCAAGCCAACTTTTTGCGATTAATGCATGACCACTCCCAAGTCCCTCTGTACAACAGCATGCTGCAATCTTTCACCATTTAAGTAATAATCTGCTCTTCTATTATCCCTTCCAAGTGGATGATCTCACATTTACCAACGTTGTATTCCATCTGCCAGGCCCACTCACTTAACCTATCTATATCCCTCTGCAGACTCTCCACATCCTCTGTACAATGTGCTTTTCCACTCAGTTTAGTGTCATCAGCAAATGTTGCTACACTACACTCAGTCCCCTCTTCCAAATCATCAATGTACATGGTAAACAGCTACGAGCCCAGCACCAACCCCTGTGGCACCCCACTCAGCACTGACTGCCAACCAGAGAAACACCCATTTATACCAACTCTCTGCCTTCTATCGGTTAACCAATCTACCATCCATGCCAATACACTTCCTCCGACTCCTTACAGCCGTATCTTATTTATAAGTTTCTTGTGCGGCACCTTATCGAACGCCTTCTGGAAATCCAAGTATACGACATCCACCTGTTCCCCTCTATCCACTGCACTCATTATGTCCTCAAAGAACTCCAGTAAGGTTGTCAAACAGGACCTGCCCTTTCTGAATCCATGCTGCGTTTGTCTAATGGAAACACTCCTTTCTAAATGTTCCGCTATTTCTTCCTTAGTGACAGCTTCAAGCATTTTCACGACTACAGATGTTAAGCTAACTGGCCTATAGTTGCCCGTCTTTTGCCTACATCCTTTTAAAAGAATGGCATGATATTTGCTGTCTTCCAATCCGCTGGGACCTGCCCAGAGTCTAGAGAGTTTTGATAAATGATTACCAACACGTCTACTATAACCTCCACCAATTCCCTCAGCACCCTGGGATGCATCCCATCAGGACCAGGGAATTTATCTACCTTCAGGCCCTCTAGTTTGCTCATCACTTTCTCTTTAGTGACAGTGATTTTATCGAGGTCCTCAACTCCCATTTTGTCCATAACATCCTTCTTTGGCATATTAGATGTGTCCTCCACCATGAAGACCAACACAAAATGGTCGTTCAATGCCTCAGCCATTTCCTTATCACCCAATATCAATTTCATCTTATCGGTTTCCAAGGGATCTACATTGACTTCAGCCACCCTCTTCCACTTTATATATTTATAAAAAATTTTGCTATCTGTTTTTATATTTTGTGCTAATTTACTTTCATACTCTATCTTCCCTTTCCTTATTTCTTGTTTAGTTGTTCTCTGTTGCTTTTTAAAGTTTTCCCAACCCTCCATTCTCCCACTATTCTTTGAGACTTTGTACACTAACTGTCCTTACTTTTCACTGGAATATACTTTTGTTGAGCACTGTGAAAAATCTCTTTGAAAGTATTCTACTGTTCCTCAACTGTCCTACCAAATAGCCTGTGCTCCTAATCCATATTAGCCAACTCCTCCTTCATCCCGTTGTAGTCTCCCTTGTTCAAGCATAATACACTAATTTTAGATCTATTTCAACCTCCATCTGAATGCGAAATTCAATCATATTATGATCACTCTTTCCAAGAGGATCCCTGACTACAAGATCGTTAATCTTACCTGTCTCATTGCACAGAACTAGCATTTTCCCTTGTAGGTTCACTAACATGCTGCTCGAGAAAGCCATCACGGATGCATTCTATGAAGCCCTCCTCAAGACTTCCTTGACCAACCTGATTCACCCAATCTATGTGGAAGTTAAAATCCCCCATGACAACAGCCATTCCGTTCTTACAAGCCTCAGTTATTTCTTAGTTAATCGCCTCTGCCACTGCAATATTTTTATTAGGTGGCTTATAGACAACACCCACCAGTGATTTTTTCCCTTTACTATTCTTAATCTCTACCCAGATGGACTCAACATTCTGCTCCATAGATCGTCTCTCACAATCGCGCTGATCTCATCTCTAATCAAGAGCGCCACCCCACCTCCTCTGCCTTCCTGCCTATCTTTCCATATTACCTGATACTCTTGGATATTTAATTCCTAGTCATCTCCACCTTGCAACCAGGTATCTGTAATGGCCACTAAATCATATGCCTTGGTACTGATCTGTGCCACAAGTTCACTAACCTTGTTTCTAATTCTATGGGCATTTAGATAAAGTGCCCTTATACTCATTGTCCTTTTAGAATCTAGTGACCTATGGGATTTTTGCTTTTTACTTTTATGCACTTTACTCTTACTTTTTTCTTCACTAACTCTAGCTTTGGTCTTTGCATCACTTCCCTCTTCTTTTCTGTGTGGGTTCCCCTCCCCCTGCCATATTAGTTTAAAGCCTCCCCAACAGCACTAGCAAACAATCTCCCTAGGACATTGAACCCAGCCCTGCCCAGATGTAGACCATCCAGACGGTACTGATCCCACCTCCCCCAGAAATGGTTCCAATGCCCCAAGAATCTGAAACCCTCCCTCCTGCACCACCGCTCAAGCCACATATTCATTCCAACTTTGGCTAGCATGTGACACCGGTAATAATCCTGAAATGACTACCTTTGAGGTCCTACTGTTTAATTTATCTCCTAGCTCCCTAAATTTAGCTTATAGGACCTCATTCCACTTTCTTCCTATATCATTAGCACCTGCATGCACCACGACAGCTGGCTGCTCACCCTCCTCTTTCAGAATGCCCTGCAGCCTCTCCAAGACATCTCTGACCCTTGCATCTGGGAGGCAACACACCATATGGGAGTCTTGTTTGCGGCCACAGAAGCTCCTCTCTATTCTCCTTACGTGGAATCCCCTACCACAACAGCTCCACCACTCTTTTTCTTGTCTTCTTGCGCAGCAGAGACAGCCACGGTGCCATGATCCTGGCTACTGCTGCCTTCACCTGATGAGCCATCTCCCCCAACAGACTCCAAAGCAGTATACTGTATCTGTTTTGGAGGGAGATGACCAGGGGAGACTCCTGTACTACCTTCCTGATTCAGTAACAGTTATTACCCCTCATCCATCAGGCTCTTGAACCAGTGGAGATAACTTCACACAACTTCACTCGCCCCATCACTTAATTATTCTCACAACCCATCGACTTACGTTCAAGGACATTTCATCTCACGTTCTCGATATTTATTTATCATTATTATTTCTTTTTTTACTTTGCTTGTCCACCCCACTGGGTGTGGTTTTTCATTGATTCTACTATGGTTCTTGGATTTACTGAGTATGTCCGCAAGAAGACAAACAGGGTTGCATATGGTGACAAATATGTACTTTGATAATAAGTTTACTTTGAACTTTGAAAAGACCTACAACTGTATTTACTACTGTTACGCACCAGCAGTAATAGATCACACACTGAGTCGGGTTTTAATATTAAAACCACTATCTTTATTAGTATCAACTTATAATATACAGTTCTATTTTAACTTCATCAATCCACAGGACATGTTTCCAAAATGCATCAGGATTGTTTAGACGTTCCTTTGAACTTTTTGAATAGAATTTTTTGGCCACAATGAGCAAAGGTATGTTTGGAGAAGAAAGGGTGCAGAATTTCATGAAAAGAACACCTCTCCAACTGTTAAGCACAGGGGTGGATCGATCATGCTTTGGGCTTGTGTTGCAGCCAGTGGCATAGGGACTGGTAGAGGGAAGGATGAATTCAATTAAACACCAGCAAATTCTGGAAGCAAACATCACACCATCTGTAAAAAAGCTGACGATGAAAAGAGGATGGCTTGTACAACAGGATAATGATCCTAAACACACCTCAAAATCCACAATGGACTACATCAAGAGATGCAAGCTGAAGGTTTTACCATGGCCCTCACGGTCCCCCGACCTAATCATCATCAAAAATCTGTGGATAGACCTCAAAAGAGCAGTGCATGCAAGACGGCCCAAGAATGTCACAGAACTAGAAGCCTTTTGCAAGGAAGAACGGGTGAAAATCCCCCAAAGAATTGAAAGACCCTTAGCTGACTCCAAAAAGCATTTACAAGCTGTGATACTTGGGGGTGTTACTATGTACTGACCATGCAGGGTGCCCAAACTTTTGCTTCAGGCCCTTTCCCTTTTTTGTTATTTTGAAACTGTAAAAGATGGAAATAAAAAAGTAATCTTGCTTAAAATATTAAAGAAATGTGTCATCTTTAACATTATGCCTTTTGGAAATCAGGTAATCTTTTACTCGTTTAGCCTTTCATAGTAACAGAAATTTTGATCAGAGGTGCCCAAACTTTTGCATGCCACTGTACCTGCACTGCACTTTCTCTGTAGCTGTTACATTTTATTCTACATTGTTATTGTTTTACCTTGTTCCACCTCAGTGCACTATGTACTGATTTGATCTGAATGAACAGTATGCAAGACAAGCTTTTCACCACACCTCAGTACATATGACAATAGTAACGCAATTAAATTAAATTCAATTCATTCATTGTAACTAAAACAGATTTGGCTAGTTCATGCCTAAACCAACCAGCTCAACCCACACACCACCTACAATGATTTTGTGAAAACTCAGTCAAATCAAACTCCAGGCCTCTCTGTAAAGTGCAGTGGACCACAAGAAACAATGAGGCTTGTGTCATGGGTCCTGACACCTTATACTTTGACAATGCCGTCAAAGTCCTTTACAACAGGTCTTTGCCTCTGATATCCAGAGACATTTAAACACAGTTGAAGCAGATTGAAGAAACTGAAAAATATTTCTGAAAATTAATTTACTCAAAAAATTGCTTACGGAAATTAATTTAAAATATTAACATTGAGTAAAATAAAGAACCTACAGTATTTATCATCATGTACAGTAGCTTCCCAATCCAGGTTGAAGATGCAATACAAAATATGATATTACAGAGATTTGCTTTATTTGTCACATGTACATTGAAATGTGCTGTTTGCGCCAATGACTAACAATGTCCAAGGATTGTGCTGGGGGCAGCCTGCAAGTGTTGCCACACTTCCGGCAGCAACACAGCATGCCCACAACTCACTAACCCAAACCCGTACATCTTTGGAATGAGGGAGGAAACTGGAGCACCCAGAGGTTACACGCCAGGGCAGGTGCAAGATGGTGGCGCGACACAGCGCAGCGGCCACTTCAGAATGAATATCTGTAATCTGTCATGTAGGATGCCATGTACAATCCTGATTTGATGGAGACGGATGTGTGAAGCACGGAGGAACATCTGGTGAAACTTTTGAAATGCCTGTTTCGCTGCTGCTGCTACTGTGCGATCGGAAAAATCTCCGGAAGGAAGGCCCCGAATCCTCAGCTTTGCCTGTTGCTTGGCGGCCGGTGCTGGGGTTGAAGCGCTCGGCAGAGATGGTGCTCGGTGTTGGAGGCTCGAAGTTTTCGGACAGGCTCAGAGTTGGCTGTGGTCGGGTGCTTCCAGGGGGCTGTATCGGCAAGCTGCGGCGCCGGAGGTTCATGGCAGGAAGAGTTTTTCTTCCTTCTACCATCTGCGTGAGATGATGGGCTGTTGGGACTTTTGAGACTTTCTTTTGAACCGTGCCATGGACTGCTCTTTATCAGATTACGGTATTGCTTTGTACTGTTGAAACTATGTGTTATAATTATGTGGTCTTTGTCAGTTAGTCTTTTATCAATTATGGTATTGTCTGCACTGTTGAAACTATATGTAACTATGTGGTTTTGTGTAGGTCTTGTAGCTTTAGGTTTGTCTGGTGGGTTTGGAGTTCCTTTCCAGTGAACGTGCTAAGACAGTAGCGCGATATCGATACACATCAGCCTCTCCGGACTCTGGATTGGGGATTACCAAACGTTATGTGGTTTTTCTTGTGTGGTCTGTTTTGTGCTTTTTCGTGATATCATTCCGGAGAACATTGTCTCATTTTTTAACTGCATTGTATTTGTGGTTTATAAATGACAATAAACTGAATCTGTAATGGTGAGAACATACAAACTCTATACAGACAATGACAGGAATTGAACCTGGTTGGTGATTGCTAGTGTTGTAGTGTTGCACTAATCACTATGTTACTGTGCCACTCCCTACATACACCAAATATGAATATGTATATATACAGTGCACAAGTGGTGCTACACACACCAAATTACACTTGCTGAATGCTTCTCAGTAGTCAAAAATCTGATTATTATGAGGAACGTAGTTAGAAACTATGTATCATCATAGAGGTAATGCATCACGATACATGACTGCAAGTCAGAGAATATCCAAAGTTAATAATAACCACATAATAACTCTTCATTTTTTGAGAGAATAACTTCACACATTGTCACATCCATCTCACCCTGATTTTCAAAAAGTAGTTTGGAAAGGATGGGAGAACATCATTGAAGCAACTCACTTAATCCTCTCAGTTTATTCACACTCACAATTTTTAGGCTCCTTTGCTAAAAATAACCTACCTTTACACCATACTAAATCAGGAACTGAAGTCTGTCACATCACCCCATGCTGATTATTAGATTTAAGTTTTGTTAAGGAACAGATTAAATTATAACTTCAGATTCTTCTAACTTTCAGTTTTCTATTTTGCAGTTATTTCTGTGTTATTATTTTTGTTCTATCCAAAGTGCTTTCTCACACACAACCCATAAATTCCTGTCAGCATTTTGAAAGGAGATCGATTATTACACCATGATTAATTTTTCCCTCAATAAGAATGGATCGACATAGTGTCTCTCCATGATTCAATGATCCAAAATTCTGAGCAAGACACATTTCCTTACTTTTAAATCATCTCCACTCCTGTTTTTGAAAACAGACCACAGACAACAGCACATGAGCAGGCCCTTTAACCCACAATGTCTGTACTAACCATGATACTGTACCAATTTAAAAAGGTACATCTGCCTGCATGTTGTCCATATCCTCCCATTGTCTGCTTGTTAATGTATCTAAATGGTTCTAGGATGTTACTTTTATATCTCGTTCCACCACTTCCCTGGCAATATGTTCCAGGTACCTACCCGTTCCTCGATTTAAAAAAAAGTTGTCTTGTAAATCCCCTTTAACAATATATTCTCTCACCTGAACGGTTTCTCTCTAGTATTTAATATTTCTATACTGGGAAAAAGACTCTGTCTACCTTGTCTAAGCCTTTCATAAATTTTATAAACTTGCTCTCTACTTCTGCCAATCCACAGAAACAATCCAAGTTTGTCCAGTCTCTCTTTATTGCTATTACTCTCTAATCCAGGCAACATCCTGCTCAACCTCTTCCGTACCCTCTTCAAAGGCAGAGAGAAAAAAGAAAAGCTTAGCTTTATTTGTCACGTGTGGTCAGCAAAATGTGTTAAACATACTGCACAATGCGTCCAAAGCTCCAACTCCTACCTGTAATGCGGTGACCAGAACTGCATGCAATGCTCCAAGTGTGGCCAGATCAAAATTTCATACAGCTGCAACTTGACTTCCCAAATTCTACATTTGGTGCCTTGACTGATGAAGGCAGGTATGCCTAACAGCTTCATCATCCTATCTACTGGCTGTCACTTTCAGTGAGGGCTATGGACTTACTCCAAACTATCCCTTTGTTTATCAATGCTTCGAAGGGACCAGATATTCACTGTGTACTTACTCTTCCATTTGACCTCTTACTTGTCCAGATTAAACACCATCTGTAATGTTTTTCTGTCCACATTTCCAGCCGGAATGCCGTATATCCCACAAAATCCTCTGACAGCATTCTTCACTATCCACGACTCTGTCAATTTCTGTCATCTGCAAATTTACTAATCAGCACTGCCCCCCTCCATTTTCAGCCAAATTATTTATAAATATAATAAACTACCTAGCTAACTACAGTCCAATATCAAATCCTCCCTTCCTGGGCAAGATTCTTGAGAAGATCATTTTCAGCCAACCCAACAACTTTCTGAATGAGAACAACATCCTAGAAAAGCTTCAGTCAGATTTTAGAATAAACCACAACATGAAGACAGCTCATACCAAAATTGTCAGAGACCTTAGGTTCAGCACTGATGCCAACAGAGTCTCAGTTCCAATCCTCCAAGATGCAAGTGCTGCCTTTGCCACAGTTGATAACGAGCTCCGAGATTGCTTTGAGAACTGGGTTGGCCTCTCTCGTAGTGCTCTTCATTGGTTTTGTTCATATATCTCAGAGAGACATTTTTTCAAGTCAAGTCAAGTTTATTGTCATTTCGACCATAAACTGCAGGTACAGTACACAGTAAAAATAAAGCAATGTTCCTCCAGGACTCTGGTGCTACATGAAACACAAAACAACACTAGACAGCACAAGGCTACACTAGACTACATAAAACTACATAAAAAACTGCACTAGACTACAGACCTGCACAGGACTACATAAAGTGCACAAAACAGCGCAGGGCAGTAGAATAATTATATAAACAAGCCAATATGCACAGTAGAAGAGGACAAATCTCAATATAATAATAAATGATGTAGATGTCAGTCTGAACTCTGAGTATTGGGGAGTCTGATGGCTTCAGGGAAGAAACTGTTGCACAGTCTGGTTGTGAGAGCCCGAATGCTTTGATACCTTTTGCCAGATGGCAGGAGGGAAATGAGTTTGTGTGAGGGGTGCGTGGGGTCCTTCACAATGCTGTTAGCTTTGTGGGTGCAGCGTGTAGTGTAAATGTCTGTAATAGCGGGAAGAAAGACCCCAATGATCTTCTCAGCTGACCTCACTATCCGCTGCAGGGTCTTGCGATCCAAGATGGTGCAACTCCCGAACCAGGCAGTGATGCAGCTGCTCAGGATGCTCTCGATACATCCTCTGTAGAATGTGGTGAGGATGAGGGGTGGGAGATAGACTTTTCTCAGTCTTCGCAGAAAGTAAAGACGCTGCTGGGCTTTCTTGGCTATGGAGCTGGTGTTGAGGGACCAGGTGAGATTCTCCACCAGGTGAACACCAAGAAATTTGGTGGTCTTAACGATCTCAATGGAGGAGCCGTCAATGTTCAGCGGAGATGGTCGCTCCGTGCTCACCTGGAGTCAACAACCATCTCTTTTGTTTTGCTCACATTCAGAGACAGGTTGTTGGCTCTGCACCAGTCTGTTAGCCGCTGCACCTCCTCTCTGTATGCTGACTCATCGTTCTTGCTGATGAGACCCACCACAGTCGTGTCATCGGCGAACTTGATGATGTGATTTGAACTGTGTATTGCTGCACAGTCGTGGGTCAACAGAGTGAACAGCAGTGGACTGAGCACACAGCCCTGAGGGACCCCCGTCCTCAGTGAGATGGTGTTGGAGATGCTGCTCCCGATCTGGACTGACTGAGGTCTCCCAGTCAGGAAGTCTAGGATCCAGTTGCAGAGGGAGGTGTTCAGGCCCAGCAGTTTCAGCTTTTCAATCAGGTGCTGAGGAATGATTGTGTTGAATGCTGAACTGAAGTCTTTGAACAGCATTTAGATGTATGTGTCTTTTATGTCCAGGTGGGTGAGGGCCTGGTGGAAGGTGGTGGTGATGGCATCATCTGTTGAGTGGCTGGGACGATACGCGAACTGCAAGGGATCCAGTGAAGGGGGCAGCAGGATCTTTATGTGCCTCATGACGAGCCTCCCGAAACACTTCACGATGATGGATGTGAGAGCAACGGGAGGACGGTAATCATTGAGACAGAACACTGAAGACTTCTTCGGCACGGGGACGATGGTGGCGGCCTTGAAGCACGTTGGAACGATGGCGCTGCTCAGGGAGATGTTGAAGATGTCAGTGAGAACATCTGCCAGCTGGTCTGCACATCCTCTAAGCACTCTGCCAGGAATATTGTCTGGTCCAGCAGCCTTCTGTGGGTTGACCCTGCATAGATTTTTCATCACTTCGGCCAGGGTAAGACACAGCACCTGGTCATTGGGAGGAGGAGTGGTCTCCCTCGCCACCACATTATTTTCTGCCTTGAAACGTGCGTAGAAGTTGTTCAAAGCATCTGGGAGGGAGGCAACACCAGCTCAGGCAGGTGATGTTGTCCTGTAGTTAGTGATGTCCCGAATGCCCTCACACATGCGCCACATGTCGCTGCTGTCCTGGAAGTGGCTGTGAATTCACTGGGCATGTGCATGCTTTGCCTCTCCGATGGCCTGGGACGGTTTGGCCCTCGCTGTTGTTAGGCTGCCTTGTCGCCTGCTCTGAAGGCGGAGTCACGGGTCCTCAGCAGAGGCTTCTGGTTGGAGCGCGTATAGTGATGGTCTTGGACACAGTGACATCATCGATGCACTTGCTGATGTAGCTAGTCACGGATGCCATGTACTCCTCTAAGTTGGTAGAGTCGCCATCGGTTGCAGCCTCCCTGAACATGTGCCAGTCAGTGAGCTCAAAGCAGTCTTGAAGAGCGGAGATGGTTCTTGCTGCTTTTTTTGTCATTCTTGGAGACTAATTTTCTAAGAGATATGATGTATCTTTTGGTGTTGCTCATGGAAGCACCTTGACTCCTACTCTTCCTCTTATACATGTTTCTCGTAGGAGACATCATTAAAGAGCGTAAGCTTTACATCCATAGTTAAGCAGATGACACACAATTGTATTTCTCAGTTGAGCCTGATGAATGTAATAACACCCAGTCTTCGTTGACTTTTGGTATGACTGCAATAAAGAAATGGATGAGCAATAATTTCCTAAAACTAAATGATGAAAAATGGAAATACTTTTGGTTGGTCAAAAAGCAAAAGACATAAATTTCTTGATAAACTTGGGAACTTGGCTCCCCTTGTAAAATCAGAAGTAACAAGCCTGGTGTTATCCTTGATTTAAATTTGAATTTGAAATCCCACATAAAGAAAGTAAACAGAGCAGTATACATCTGTTTCTATCATGTAATTAAGCTAATTCATGCTTTTGTATCGAATAGACTAGATTACTACATTCCACTTTTTACTATCCTTCCAAAGCAATTTATTGACAAATTTTAACTCATTCAAGATGGCGCCACTAGACTTAACCAAAACCAGGATGAGGGAACATATCATTCCCATCCTAACTACTCTGCATTGGCTTCCTGTATCTTTTAGAATTGATATTAAAGTTTTCTTACTTGTTTTTAAAGCTCTAAATGGTCTGGGATTAGAGTACATCACAGAATCACTTTCATTTTATAATCCTGTTTGAGCTCTCAGGTCTTCATCTGCCAGCCAGTCTCTTAAATTTAAAAAACCCTCCCTCAAAAGATAATTGGTTGGTCACCTTTGATTGATATGAGTTAAGGGCATGTCCTGCGTTGTAGGGGTCCTTAATGATGGATCCTGCCTTTTTGATGCATCAACTTTTGAAGATGTCCTCAATGGTAGGAAGGCTTTTGCCCATGATGGAAATGGCTGAGCTCAAAGTTTACTTTGAACTTTGAACTGCACAGGATTGGAAAAGGCTGCAGTAGGTTGTAAACTCAACCAATTCTACCATAGACAAAAGCTTCTATACCATTGAGGGCATCTTCAAAGAGTGATGCCTCAAAAGGCAGCATCCATCATCAAGGACCTCCACTACACAGGACATGACTTTTCCTCATACCATAGAGGAGCCAAAAGCCAAAAGTAACATTAGCAAATTTGCCCATGACACAAAGCTGGGTGGCAGTGTGAAATGTCAGGAGGATGTTATGAGAATGCAGGGTGACTTGGTCAGGTTGGGTGAGTGGGCAAATGTATGGCAGATGCAATTTAATGTGGATAAATGTTAGGTTATCCACTTTGGTGGCAAGAACAGGAAGGCAGATTACTATCTAAATGGAGTCAAGTTAGGAAAAGGGGAAGTACAACGAGATCTAGGTGTTCTTGTACATCAGTCAATGAAAGCAAGCATGCAGGTACAGCAGGCAGTGAAGAAAGCTAATAGCATGCTGGCCTTTATAACAAGAGGAATTGAGTATAGGAGTAAAGAGGTTCTTCTGCAGCTGTACAGGGCCCTGGTGAGACCCCACCTGGAATATTGTGTGCAGTTTTGGTCTCCAAATTTGAGGAAGGACATTCTTGCTATTGAGGGAGTGCAGCGTAGGTTCACAAGGTTAATTCCCGGAATGGTGGGACTGTCATATGTTGAAAGATTGGAGCGACTGGGCTTGTATACACTGGAATTTAGAAGGATGAGAGGGGATCTGATTGAAACATATAAGATTATTAAGGGATTGGACACGCTGGAGGCAGGAAGCATGTTCCCTCTGATGGGTGAGTCCAGAACTAGAGGCCACAGTTTAAGAATAAGGGTAGGCCATTTAGAACAGAGATGCGGAAAAACTTTTTCACGCAGAGATTGGTGGATATGTGGAATGCTCTGCCCCAGAAGGCAGTGGAGGCCAAGTCTCTGGATGCATTCAAGACAGAGTTAGATAGAGCTCTTATAGATAGTGGGGTCGGGATATGGGGAGAGGGCAGGAACCGGGTACTGATTGTGTATGATCAGCCATGATCACAGTAAATGGCGGTGCTGGTTAGAAGGGCCGAATGGCCTACTCCTGCACCTACTGTCTATTGTCTATTGACCCACACTCATTGGTTAGTAAAAATAGTTACAGAGTTATAGAACATTACAACACAAAAACATGCCTTCGGCACATCTATTCCATGCCAAGCCATTGATCTGCCAAGTCCCTTTGCCGTGCACCCTCCCATCAATGCAGCTATCCAAATTTTTCTTAAATGTTGAACTTGACTTGTGCTGGCAGCTCATTCCACACTCCCATCACCCTCTGAGTGAAGAAGATCCCTCCATGTTCCCTTTAAATATTTTACCTTTCAACTCAATCTCGGTGGAAAAAGTATACTTGCATTTACCCAATCTATACTCTTCATTATTTTGTATACTGCTAGTAAATCTCCCCTCAATCTTCTATGTTCTAGGAAATAAAATCCTAACCTATTCAAACTTCCCCCAACTCAGGTCCTCCAATCCCAGAAACACCTTTGTAAATTTCCTCTGCACTCTTTCAATCTTATTTATTTCTTTCCTGTAGGTAGGTGACCAAAAATGGACACAGTATTCCAAATTAGGCCTCACCAACATCTTATGCAATTTCAACACCTCATCCCAACTCCTGTACCTCTGTTTCTTCCCCTCCAGTAACAGATTTCTGAATAGTCCATGAACCCATGAAAACTATCTCACTATTTCTGCTGTCTTATTGATATTTTGTTTTGCACTGTACTGGTGCTACAAAGCAACATATGTTGCTGATAAGAAACCAAATTTAGATTCTGATTATGATTCCTTTAAATGCATTGCATTTTGTTTATTTGGAAAGGGGGGGGAGGTGAAATCAGCATTACAAAGATTCACAGCCTTTTCAAAGAGCCAGGTGGTTATAATATTCATAACTCTGCTCCTTTATTTTATTTAAGTCCAGACTAAACCAATCTCTGGATGAAAGAAGCTTATCTCCAGTGAAATTTACCCACAAATCATGACAAGAGACTACGTGCACACCAACTTCGCTTAGCAATTTGACATGGACAGGCAGATGGAAAGGATCATTGCTTTATCCCATTTGTCATCCCAGGAGATGAATTAAAGGGACTAAGAAAGACTGGGTAGCCTGAACTGATTGTAAAGCTTCCTGTAATTAATTAAAATGGTTCAAGGAAGCAACTGAACAATCGAAATTCACCAGACACTATTATTACCATGGATAGGAGGGGCGGAGGTGACAGAATTATATATAATTTGTATAGAATATTCCATAATTTGTATAATTGTATGAGAGGCACTGATAGGTTAGCCACTGTCTACTTCCATGACAGTGCTGTCAAAAACTAGACAGCGTAGGTTTAAGGTGAGAGGAGGGAGGCAGAGAGAAAATTTGTTAGACAAGGAGTAGTTGGTATCTGGGATGAGCTACCAGAGGAAGCAGTGGAGGCTGTTATAAGATTTTCCAAGCTTTCCCCCCCCCCCAAGGTGGAAATGGCTAATATGAGGGGGCATAACTTCAAGGTGATTGGAGGAGGGTACGGGGGGGGGGGGGGGTTGTCAGAGATAAGTTTTTAACAGAGAGTGGTGAGTGCTTGGAACACCCTGCTGGGGTGGTGATAGAGGCAGATACTTTAGGAAAACTCTTAGACCGGCACATGAATAATAGAAAAATTAAGGGCTATGTTGGAGCGAAAAGTTAGATTGATCTTCAGAGTAGGTTTAAAGGTTGGTACAACATCATGGGTCAAAGTGCCTGTACTGTGCTGAGATTTTTAACAGTTTAAACCATTATTCCCTGGAGTGTAGGGGAATGAGGCATATAGATAGGGTAAATACATGAAAGCCGTTTCCTCTCAGGTTGACTGAGAGTAGAATCAGAGGTCACAGGTCTAAGGTTTAGAGATACAGCACAGTAATATGCCCTCCTGGCTCAATAATCCTGCAGCGCCCAATTACATGCATGTGACCAATTAGCCTACTAACCTGCTCCTGTGCTGTAGTATTTGTATTTCTATTTAATTTATCTCTTACATCCAAGGGAGTAAAAATCTTTATGTTGCATCTCTGTCACAATGAACAAGCAATAAAAAGGGGAAATGTGGAAGGATATTGCCCAAACGCCAAGATTGTATACATAATTATTTTGTATATATGTTCTAACCTCTATGTTTCTGGAATAGAAACATAGAAAAACCTACAACACAATACAGGTCCTTCCGCCCATAATGCTGTGCCAAACATGTACTTACTTTAGAAATTACCTCTGGTTACCCATAGCCCTGTATTTTTCTAAGCTCCATGTAACTATCCAGGAGTCTCTTAAAAGACCCTATTCTATCCGCCTCCACTACGGTCGCCAGCAGCCCATTCCACACACTCACCACTATCTACGTTAAAAAATTACCCGACATCTCCTCTGTACCTACTTCGAAGCACCATAAAACCGTGTTAGACATTTCAGCAATGGGAAAAAGCCTCTGACTATCCACACAATCAATGCCTCGCATCATCTTATAAACCTCTCATCCTCCGTTGCTCCAAGGCCAAGTTCACTTAACCTATCCTCATAAGGCACCTCGCTAATACAAGCAACGTCCTTATAAATCTCCTCTGCACCCTTTCTATAGTTTCTACATCCTTCCTGTAGTGAGGTGACCAGAACTGAGCACAGTACTCTAAGTGGGGTCTGACCAGGGTCTTAGGTAGCTGCCTCTTGGCTCTTGAACTCAATCCCATGGTTGATGAAGCCCAATACACCATATGCCTTCTTAACCACAAAGTCAATCTGCACTGCAGCTTTGAGTGTCCTATGGACTTGGAGCCAAAGATCCTTCTGATCCTCCACACTGCCAAAAGTCTTAACACTAGTACTATATTCTGCCATCATATTTGACCTACCAAACTGAACTACCTCCCGCTTATCTGGGTTGAACTCCATCTGCCACTTTTCAGCCCAGTTTTGCATCCTATCAATGTACTGCTGTAACCTCTGACATCCCTCCACATTATCCACAACACCCCCAACCTTAGTGTCATCAGCAAATTTACTAACCCATCCCTCCACTTCCTCATCCAGGTCATTTATAAAAATCACAAAGAGAAGGGGTTGCAGAACAGATCCCTGAGGCACACCACTGGTCACCAGCCTCTATGCAGAATATGACCCGTCTACAACCACACTTTGCCTTCTGTGGGCAAGCCAATTCTAGATCCACAAAGCAATGTCCCCTTGGATCCCATGCCTCCTTACTTCCTCAATAACCCTTGCATAGCGTACCTTATCAAATGCCTTGCTGAAATCCATATACACTACATCTACTGCTCTACCTTCATCAATGTGTTTAGTCACATCCTCAAAAAATTCAAAAGCCATGCTGACTATTCCTAATCATATTATGCCTCTCCAAATGTTCATAAATCCTGCCTCTCAGGATCTTCTCCATCAACTTACCAACCACTGAAGTAAGATTCACTGGTCTATAATTTCCTGGGCTATCTCTACTCCCTTTCTTGAATAAGGGAACAACATCTGCAACCCTCCAGTCTTCCGGAACCTCTCCTGTCCCCATTGATGATGCAAAGATTATCGCCAGACGCTCAGCAATCTCCTCCCTCGCTTCCCACAGTAGCCTGGGGTACATCTCATCTAGTCCCGGTGACTTATACAACTTGATGCTTTTCAAAGACTCCAGCACCTCCTCTTCCTTAATGTCTGTATGCTCAAGCTTTTCAGTCCACTGTAAGTCATCCCTACAATCGCCAAGGTCCTTTTTCACAGTGAATACTGAAGCAAAGTATTCATTAAGTACCTCCATTACCTCCTCTGGCTTCATATACACTTCTCCACTGTCACACTTGATTGGTACTATTCTCTCACATCTTATCCTCTTGCTCTTCACATACTTGTAGAATGCCTTGGGATTTTCCTTAATCCCTTCCGCCAAGGCCTTCTCATGGCCCCTTCTGGCTCTCCTAATTTCATTCTTAAGCTCCTTCCTGCTAGCCTTATAATCTTCTGGATCTCTATGATTACCTAGTTTTTGAACCTTTTGTAAGCTTTTCTTTTCTTCTTGACTAGATTTTCAACAGACTTTGTACACCACGGTTCCTGTACCCTAGCATTCCTTCCCTGTCTCATTGGAATGTACCTGAGTAGAATGCCACACAAATACCCCCTGCACTTTTGCCACATTTCTGTCATATATTTCCCTGAGAACATCTGCTTCTAATTTATGCTTCCAGTTCCTGCCTGATAGCTTCATATTTCGCCTTACTCCAATTAACGCTTTCCAAACTTGTCTATTCCTATCCCTCTCCAATGCTATTGTAAAGGAGTTAGAATTGTGATCACTATCTCCAAAATTCTCTCCCACTGAGAGATCTGACACCTGACCAGGTTCATTTCCCAATACCAAATCAAGTACAGCCTCTCCTCTTGTAGGCTTATCTACATACTGTGTCAGGAAACCTTCCTGAACACACCTAACAAACTCCACTCAAACTAAATCCCTTGCTCTAGGGAGATGCCAATTAATATTGAGGAAATTAAAATCCCCCATCATGACAACCCTATTATAATTACAACATTCCAGAATCTGTCTCCCTATCTGCTCCCTGCCAGGATATTGGTCCCCCTCGGATTCAAGTGGAACCCGCCCTTTTTGTACAGGTCACACCTGCCCCAGAAGAGAATATGGACGGAAAGCAGAGCATCTGGAGGAAATCCATACTATCATGGGGAGAATGTACAAACTCCTTACAGAAAGCAGCGGGAAATGAACCTGGATCACTGGCACTGCAATAGTATTACGCTAACCGCTATGATACCATGCTCCCCACAAAAGGTGAACTATTTAAGGGGAAGCTGAGGGGGAACTTCTTCACTCAGTGGGTGTTGAGAGTGGAGAATGAGCTTCCAGTGGAACACTTAACACTTAAGTTTGGTTAGGTACATGGATAGGAGGGGTACAGAGGGCTATGGACCAGTTGTGGGTCGATGGGACCAGGCAGAAAAATGGGTCCTTATGGACTAGATGGGCCAAAGGGCTGGTTTCTGTGCTGTTGTGCTCTATTGTTCTAAATATATGTTATATTTGACAGTCAGTTTTATTGCATTGCAACATACAGCTCGGATAGATGAGGGGGACAGGCACACAGATGTAAGGAAGATGGAAGGATATGGACATGGTGTAGATAGGAGGGATTAGTGTTTGGATAGTTTTGAATTGCTTTTTAGTTGTTCCTGTGCTGTACTCTTCTATGTTCTATGACTTATAAGTTGGTGAAGAAGGACTAAATGGGCCTTCATATTCCATGCCCTGGCTGATGAGAGCAAGGAGATAAAGATACAACTTTACAACATTGGTCAGATTACAGCAAGAGCATCAGCACAGTTCTGGCTGCTAGAGTAGTGGAACTTCTGGGAATAATGTGCAGGAGATTCACTAGGAGGTCCTTGGGATGAAATATTTCAGTTCTAAGGAAAGCTGGGATAGGTGAGTATGTTTTTCCTGGAGTGGAGGAGGCTGAGGGCGACCAGATAGAGCTAAACAAGGTTCTGAGGGGCCTAGATATAGCAGGTAATAGGGAACTTCCCCAGATGCTGGGTAAAGATTAGGCAATTAAGAATTTTTTTTCAGTCATGGTTGGAATCTGTATGGATGCAGGCGTCAAATTGTCTCACAATATTTAAGGATCTAGAGGAGTACCTAAATTGCTAAACTATAGAAGGCAACAGATCAAGTGCAGGTAAGCAGAATTACTGGAAAATGGGATTACTGGTATGTGATGGAAGTTACAGCAAGGCAAGGGTTAAAACGGTATGCTAACAACAAGACACTTTGTACAGTCTTGAGCTGAATTAAATCTTTGAAAGCTGGACTCCTCTTTATTCACCCTTTTGTGAGTGATTTGTGAAACCAGGAGGAAGAGGGATATCCAGCCTTTCTGTTCAAGCCCGGCAACCAAGGTCACCATGCAGACCAAGACAACAATGCATACAAAGGATTCTAGGACACTTAATACTGAGCAGTTATTTTACTAGTTCTCAAGTATTATTGGCCTTTAACACATAGATTTAATTGGTTATTAACAACTGAAATATGTATTAAATGATGGTATTCAGAAAATGTATTTGAGGAATGAGTCCAGTTAAAAGGAGCATACTGAGTTGAAGGACCTTTTTCTGTATTCTCTAACTCTATGAATGGGTGGGAGGGGTTCAATGGCCAACTTCTGCTTCTATGCCCATGTCATTATGCGTATTTGTCAATCACACCAAATCCCATTCACTTATCCTTCTTGTGTAGGTTGACCGAAATTGCCAAAGAAACATGCAATTGTACAACTCTTACCTTGCCTGAAGTCCCTTCAAGTCTTTACACCTCTCAGTCTCTAATCTGATCAGCCATGTTCCTATAAGATCTCTGTGTTCCTCCATCCCGACAGATTTGTTGGTCCTTCATCTGATAATTGTAATTTCAGTTGCTCAAGTCCTAACTCCTGGAATTCACTCATGAAATCTCTCGACCTCCCCTCATCTGAGATATTCCTTAAACTAATATCGCTTAATACAAGAATAAAAGATATTGGAGCACAGTTAGACTATTCAGCCCATCAAGTCATTCTATCGAGCCATTCGATCATCGCTGATTTGTTCACCCTCGCAACCCTATTTTCCTACCTTATCCTCGCAACCTATGACAGGCTCACTAATCAAGAATCTATCAACTTCTGCTTTAAGTATATCCAATGGCTTGGCCTCCACAGCCGTCTGTGACAATGTACTCTGCAGATGTATCACCCTCCGGCAAAAGAACTTTCTCCTGTCCCTTTTATTCTGAGGCTCTGCCCTCTGAACCTTTGTCTTCTCTATCTAGACCTTTCAATATTTGGTAGGTTACAATGAGATCCTCTCGATGTGCCTCGTTGTTTAGGAACTTCTGTAAAGCACCCCTAAACTGTGCTACATTAAATATGGGTGCCACTGTAGCATAGCTGTTATTGTGGAGCTATTACAGCTTAAAGCATCAGAGTTTGGAGTTCAATCCCAGCATCATCTGCAAGGAGTCTGTACGTTCTCCCCGTGAAATGCATACGTTTTCTCCAGATCCTCTGGTTTCCTCCCATAGTCCAAGGACATACTGGTTAACAAATCATTGTAAATTGTACTGTAAATTAAATCAGGACTTACTGGACAGTGCTGCTTGAAGGGCCAAAAGGGACTATTTTGTGCTGTATCTCGGTAGATAGATAACTAAATAAATAAATTGCACTATAAGAATAAAACCTACTTGGATTATTATGTAATACCTATAGACCATAAGATGTAGGAGCAGAATTGGGCACTGGCTAACTAAGTCTGCTCTACCATTTCATCATGACTGACTTATTATCCCTTTCATCTGCCTTCTCCCTGTAACTTATAATGCCCTTACTAATCAAGAGCCTATCAACCTCCACTTTAAATATACCCAATGACTTGTTTTGAAAAGAATAGCTTACTTCACTGTCCATATTTTTGACCAGAAGACCAGAAGACATTGAAGATACTAGAATAGGGGAACATCATCTCTAGCACCCGGACAATCAGTACCGGTGCCCCCCAGGGATGTGTGCTCTCCCCACTGCTCTTCTCCCTTTACACTAATGACTGCACCTCACAGGATCCATCCGTTAAACTCCTGAAGTTTGCAGACGACACAGCTGTCATTGGCCTTATCCGAAATGGTGATGAGTCTGCATACAGATGGGAGGTGGAACGGCTGGCCCTCTAGTGTGGTCAGAACAATCTGGAGCTAAATACGCTCAAGACTGTGGAGATGACAGTGGACTTCAGAAGGAGCCCCCCAATACTCCCCCCACTCACTATACTCAACAGTATTGTGTCTACTGTGGAGACCTTCAGATTTCTAGGTGTCACAATCTCCCAGGACCTGAAGTGGACACCCAACATGGACACTCTTATCAAAAATGCTCAGCAGAGGTTGTATTTCCTACGTCAACTCAGGAAGTACAACTTGCCTCAGGAGCTGTTGATTCAATTCTATTCAAATATTCCAGTCTGTTCTCTGTTCGTCCATCACTGTCTGGTTTGGATCAGCTACCAACAAGACAAGAATAGACTCCAAAGAACCGTCAGGGCTGCGGAAAGGATTATTGGTATGAAGCTGCCCTCGATCCAAGACTTATATGCACCTAGAGTCAGGAAGCGAGCAAGCAGCATTATTGTAGATCCATCACACCCTGGACATCACCTGTTCCATCTCCTTCCTTCTGGTAGGTGCTTTAGATCACTGTATGCCAGGGCAACTAGGTACAAGAACAGTTTCTTTCCGTATGCCATCAGTCTTATGAACTCTTGAATTTTAGTCTATTATAAATCATGTCCACCTGTACATTCGATGAGGTGGACCTCATTGTATATAGTTTATGATTATTTGCACTATTGTTTTGTTTGCTTTTAATTCTGTACAGTGAGAGCTCAGGGAAACCGGCATCAAATTCCCTGTATGTGTCCTCGTACTTGGCGATAATAAAGGATTCTGATTCTGATTCTGAACAGTAAAATGGCAAATTATTGCCAGACACTTTAGAATAACAGAACAAAGCAAAATTTGACATCATACCATGTGGAAGGTTAGATGACAAAAAAACCTCGGGCAAATAAATAGGATTACAAATTCCAACATTTAATGTAAAATCTCTGTCAGGAGAGGCAATAACTGCACCAAGCAGTTAATGTAGTAAAACACCAGGAGCAATTTTGTCAAGACCACAGCATTAACTCTAATTCCAACATGTACTGTCATTGATTCTGACAGTGAAGTGCTTTGTCACCACTTGGATTTAAAAATTGCTGATTTATAGAAACAGCTGAATGGGTGTTAGAAGATAAAATGAGGCTGCCTAATATAACAGAATCAAGGGGAACCAAAGACAGACATACTTTATTGATCCCGAGGGAAATTGGGTTACGTTACAGTTGCACCAACCAAGAAGAGTGTAGAAGTATAGCAATATAAAACCATAAATAATTAAATAATAATAAGTAAATAATGCCAAGTGGAAATTAGTCCACGACCAGCCTATTGGCTCAGGGTGTCTGACACTCTGAGGGAGGAGTTGTAAAGTTTGATGGCCACAGGCAGAAATTACTTCCTATGACCCTCAGTGTTGTATCTCAGTGAAATGATTGTCAAGACCACAGCATTAACTCTCAGTGTTGTATCTCTGGCTGAATGTACTCCTGTACCTAACCGGTACATTATGGAGTGGATGGGAGACATTGTCCAAGATGGCATGCAACTTGGACAGCATCCTCTTTTCAGACACCACTGTCAGAGAGTCCAGTTCCACCCTCACAACATTACTGGCCTTACGAATGAGTTTGTTGATTCTGTTGGTGTCTGTTGCCCCAGCACACAACAGCAAACATGATAGCACTGGCCACCACACTCTCGTAGAACATCCTCAGCATCGTCCGGCAGATGTTAAAGGACCTCAGTCTCCTCAGGAAATAGAGACGGCTCTGACCCTTCTTGTAGACAGCCTCAGTGTTCTTTGACCAGTCCAGTTTATTGTCAATTCGTATCCCCAGGTATTTGTAATCCTCCACCATGTCCATACTGACCCCTTGGATGGAAGCAAGGGTCATTGGTGCCTTAGCCCTCCTCAAGTCCACCACCAGCTCCTTAGTCTTCTTCACATTAAGCTGCAGATGATTCTGCTCACACCATGTGACAAAGTTTCCCACCGTAACCCTGTATTCAGCCTCATCTCCCTTGCTGATGCATCCAACTATGGCAGAGTAATCAGAAAACTTCTGAAGATGGCAAGACTCTGTGCAGTAGTTGAAGTCCGAGGTGTAGATGGTTAAGAGAAAGGGAGACAGGACAGTCCCCTGTGGAGCCCCAGTGCTGCTTACCACTCTGTCTGACACACAGTGTTACAAGCGCACGTACTGTGGTCTGCCAGTCAGGTAATCAATAAGAAAAATGGCAATTAAGAACTACTGTTGAAACAATTAACTATATTTAAACCTATGATCCTCAAGTCAATAAGAGCATTTTCCATTGAAACCACAGTTTAGGAAATGTCATTAAAGATTAGCTTGATTTATCACATGTACATCAAAACATACAGTGAAAGGTAACATATGTGACAAATGTAATCAGCAAGGATGCTGCTAGTACAGCCTGCAATTGTGCCACCCTTCCAGTGCCAACGTATTATGACCACAACTTACTAACCCTAGCCGTATGTCATTGGAATGTGGAAGGAAACCCGCGCAGTCATGGGAAGCATACAAACTCCTTAAAGACAGACAGTTATAGGAATTGAAACCTAGTTGGTGATCACTGGTGCCATAAAGCATTTGTGCTAACGGCTACTCTACTGTGCCGCCATTGTTGCATTGCCACCCATTAATGTATCTTCCACAACATCTAGACTAAACAAAGCTTAAAGATCTTCCATATACTGAACCACAATATATTTGTAATGTACACAATTTTTCAACATAATCAAAATGCAACACCTTTATAGATAATGCCCATAATCCCAGGAAAATCCGTTTCCTAAGCATTCCAAGAATGTTGCCTGAGGAAAAGAAGTTTTTATTAAATCTGTGAAGTTGGAACAAATGGCATATTTCTCTATTATAAAGGACTTTATAGTAGAAAATGATGAAAGATCCTTTCAACTGCTTGGTAAACTTGAACTGAATGTATAATTTGTTGCATTGAATTGTAACTGGGCTGCAGTTAATGAATTTGGAATATGTAATTACCTAAGTAAAAAGCATGCTCAGTCTTATGGGCTGAGGGGTCATTTCTCGATCATAATTTCTGGTCAGTGATCTAGAGTTTATCAATCCATGCTGATCAATAATCATGGTAAGAGGCACTGTACAAAGCCAACTTATTAAGTTTATATAATGGCTGCTCATTGAGCATTCCAAATGCTCTGTAGGGACGCAGACAGAATTTGACTTCAAGCCAAAGGTCTGGGAAATCAGCAGGATCATTCTGTTCATTGACATCAGCCAAAAGACAAACTTCTGTGTTGCAAGCCTGCAAGTACATTTGAAAGTACAAGGCCGGAAGACAAAGATCCTCTTCTAGTGACACAGCACTTTTCTTCCAACAACCTATATTCCTGTAAAATCCTAGAAATCATGGATCACTTTTCATGTCATATCACAGGAAAATGGCCATTCAGTCCACCAAGTTTATGACCCATTGATATTAATTCTACATTATTCCTGTTTTACTTCCCCATCTTTGGGATATGGGAGGAAACCAGAGCAATTAAGGAAAAACAAGTGGCCACAGGGAGGAGATGCAAGCCCCATATAGACAGCACTCAGGGTCTGATTGAATCCAGTTCCCTACTGCTGCAAAGCAGCAATTCTACCAACTGCACCCATTGAGCCATCCAAAGAGAAGGATGTATTGGACACAGTGGAAAATGCTCAGACTAGCAAATTAATTTTTAGAATCTGACGTGACTGTTTCTGTTGAAACTTTGAATATGTGTAGCTCTGTTGGAATGAGAAGGCATCACCATAAGCAGTCACATCAGATTTTCTTTTATTATATCATTCAACTGCGGGGGTTGTCACAGTCAAAGTCCCTATTTATTGTCCATTTCTAATTGGTGCTCAGCAGAGATGGGTAACTTCAGCCACCTCAACAATGAACTGATTCCAGAAATTAGAGTCATATTCAAGGACTCTATAACTTATGTTCTTATATATTATAATACTTTTTTATTAATTATTATTAGTATTTGCTTTTTTGTATTTGCACAATTTGTCTTCTTTTGCATGTTGGTTTGTTGTTGGTCTTTGTGTGTAGTTTCTCACTGAATCCATTGCATCACATCCTTGCTCTTGTATTCTAGACCTAGTGAAATGAATGCTAACATGGCATTTGCCTTCCTCACCACCAACTCAGCCTGCAAGTTAACCATTATGGTGTTCTACACACGGACTCCTGATTCCCTCTGCATCTCAGATTCCTGGATTTTCTCCCCATTTAGAAAATAGTCGGCACATTTATTCCTACTACCAAAGTGCATGACCATGCATTTTCCAACATTGTATTTCACTTTCCTAATCTGTCTAAGTCCTTCTGCACCCCACCTGTTTCCTCAGCCCTACTTGCCCATCCACCAATCATCGTATCATCTGCAAACTTGGCAACAAAGCCATCTATTCCATCATCTAAATCATTTATATACAGCATAAAAAGAAGTGGTCCCAACACCAAAGCCTGCGAAACACCACTAGTCACTGGCAGCCAACCGGAAAAGGATCCTTTTATTCCCATTCGCTGCCTCCTACCAATCAGCCAATGTTCTAACGATGTTAATACCATGGTATATCCTGTATTACCATGGGCTCTTAACTTGGTAAGCAGCCTCATATGTGGGACCTTGTCAAAGGCCTTCTGAAAGTCCAAATATACAATATCTACTGCATCCTCCTTATCTATCCCACTTGTAATCTCCTCAAAGTATTCCAACAAGTTCGTCAGGCATGATTTTCCCTGAAGGAAACCATGCTGACTTTGTACTATCTTGTCCTGTGTCACCAAGTACTCCATCACCTCATCCTGAAAAATTGACTTTAACATCTTCCTGAGGTCTTCACAACTTCACTGAGGTCAGGCTAACTGGTCTATAATTTCCTTTCTGCTGCCTTCTTCCTTACTTAAAGAGTGGAGTGGCATTTGCAATTTTCCAGTCCTCTGGCACCATGTCAGAGTCCAATGATTTCTGAAAGATCATTTCCAATGCCACCACAATCTCTAATGCTACCTCTTTCAGAATCCTAGGATGAGGTTCATCTGGTCTGGGTTACTTATGTACCCTTAGGTTTTTCAGCTTTTTGAGCACCTTTTCTCTTGCACTAGTAACTGCACCCACTTCTCTTTCTTCACACACTACATCATAAGGCATACTGCTAGTGTCCTCTTTAATCTTCTTCATTTTGAATGCAGAGATTCCTATGAGTGGGCTAAAGTTCAAAGTAAATTTATTATCAAAGTACATATATATCACCATATACAACTCAGAGGTTCATTTTCCTGCAGGCATACTCAGTAATCTATAGAATAGTAATTATTACAGGATCAATGATAGATAAACCATAGTGCAGTAGACAACAAACTGTGCAAATGCAAATATAAATAAATAGCAATAAATAACAACATGAAATAAAGAGTCTATTGGTTGTGGGAACATCACAATGGTTGGGCAATCTCTAACTCAATGACATTAAGATAAAGAAGTGACTGTAGACTTCAGGAGAGAGAAATCAGAGATTCATGAGTTGGTACTAATCGGAGGATAGGAGATGTAGAAGGTTAGCAACTTTAAATTCCTATGTATTACTATTTCAGAGGACCTTTCTGGACCCAGCACATAAGTGCAATTGCAAAGCAAACACGACAGTGGTTCTACTTCCTTAGGAGTCTGTGGAGATTTGGCATTACATCTAAAACTTAGACAAACTTCTATCGTTGTGTAGTGAAGGGTGTGTTAACTGGCTGCATCACAGCCTGGTATGGAAACACCAATGCCTTTAAATGCAAAATCCTACAAAAGGTAGTGGATTTAGCTCAGTACATTGAAGGTAAAACCCTCCAAACTATTGAGCACATCTACATGTTACACTACCATAGGAAAGCAGCATCCCTCATCAGAGATCACTATCACCCAACCATGAGTCATAGAGGGATGCTGAGCCAGGTTGGGATTTTTCATAAGAGTATTGGAGAATTAGGGGGTGATCTTATAAAATCACGAGGGGCATATATAAGGAGAATGCACTCAGACTTTTTCTCAGGTTCAGGAATCAAGAACTGGAGGGCATATGGTTAAGGTGAGAAGGGAAATATTCAAAAGGGACCAGAGGGGTAGCTTTATCACCCAACGGGATGTCATTATATGGAATGAGCTGTCAGAGCAAATGGTAGAGGAAGATGCATTAAGAATATTTAAAGTACACTTGGACAGGTCTGTAAGTATGAAAAGTATTGAGGGATAGAGGCCAAGTCAAACAAATGGGACTAACTAAGATGGAAATCCAGGTTAGCATTGACCAGTTGCCACAGGACCTGTTTCCATGTTTAATGACTCTATATCTGCCTTTGCTAAGATGTGACTGCTGTGGCTTGAATTCAAACTCCACCTTGGTAAGGAAAGAATTTAAACTGAAGCAACTAAATAAATCTGGAATAAAATTATGCTTCAGTTGTAGTGATCATAAAACTACCGTATTATCTTATAAATCCATCATTCACCAAAGCCCTCAAGAGAAGGAAAAGTGTCTTTCATACCTACCAGAGTCTAAAGTTCAAAGTAAATTTATTGTCAAAGCACTTACATATATGTAACCATATACTATCTTGTCACCATATACTATAATTTTTACTTTGAACTTTGAAGCAATAGTCACCCTTGGGAAAGAGATTCTCAATATCTACACCATCAGTCAGTACATTGTATGTTCCAATGAATCACCACTCCTTCCTTTAAACCTCTGTCACAGTCTGTAAAAGAGAAGAAACTTCCTTTTCTACACTGCAGTTCCCTGTGTGTCAGATTCCAAAAGCAATTTACAGTCAGTAAATTAACTCTGAAACACATTCAATACTGTACCACAGGAAACAAGGCAAGCAATTTACATGCTGAAAGCCCCCACATCCTGTAATGTGATGATAACCAAATCATCTATTTTAACATGTAAACTCAAGAGACTATAGATTTTGGAAGCAGAAGCAACAAACCATCTGCTAGAGGAACTCAGTGGGTTGGAGAATGTGTTAGGCTCAAAGTCTACATCAGAATAAGCATCAACAGGGTAGATGGCCAGCAGAGAGGAAGGGGATAGGTGGGATAAAGGTGAGTTGATTAGTGGACTGACAGGGAGTGAAGAATAATGAGTAGATGGATAAACACAAGAGATTCAGCAGATGCTAGAAATCCAGTGTAACATATACAAAATACTGGAAGAAATCAGCAGTTCAAACAGCATCTATGAAGATTAAGGGTCTCACCCAAATCATTGAACATTTATTCCTCTCTATAGGTTCTGCCTGACCTGCTGAGTTCCTTCAGCATTTTGTGTGTGTTGGGCAAATTAAGTCAAGTGAAGGAGGAACTGGGATCAACTTGTGAGTCAGAGACTGGTGGATGATAGATGGACTCAAGCAAAAAAAATCGTAAATCATAAAATGGTGCCAATTAGGGGCGAGCAGCTCCGAAGGGAAACATCAAGTATTCCCGTTCAAGACCACTATAGCTGAAATCCACAGACACTGCTATGGGTAAGCAACGTCATTTTAAGACATTTTAAAAGATCTACAATGCCTTTAAAAAGTATTCAGTCCCTTGTAATTTTTCATGTTTTATTGCTTTACAACATTGAATCACAATGGATATAGGTTGGCTTTTTTTGACACTGATTAACAGAAAAGACTCTTTTGTGTCAAAGTGAAAACCAATCTCTACAGAATTATCTAAATTAATTATAAATATAAAACACAAAATAATTGATTGCATAATTACTCACCCCTTCAAGTCAGTATTTAGTAGATGCAACACACAAAATGCTGGGGGAGCTCAGCAGGCCAGGCAGCATCTACAGAAAAAAGTACAGTCAACGTTTCAGGCCGAAACACTCTCTTTGGCAGCAGTTACAGCCTTGAGTATGTGGAGACAGGTCTCTATCAGCTTTCCACATCTGGACACTGCAATGTTTCTCCGTTTTTCTTCACAAAACTGCTGAAGCTCTGTCAGATTGCATGGGGATCGTGAGTGAATGGCCCTTTTCAAGTCCAGCCACAAATTTTCAATTGGAGGTCTGGACTCTGACTTGGCTACTCCAGAACATTAACTTTGTTGTTTTTAAGCCATTCTCGTGTAGCTTTGGCTTTATGCTTAGGGTCACTGTCTTGCTGGAAAGCAAATTTTCTCCAAGTCCAAGTTCTCTTGCAGACTGCATCAAGTTTTCCTCCAAGATTTCCCTGTATTTTGCTGCATTCATTTTACCCTCCACCTTCACAAGCCTTCCAGGGCCTGCTGCAGTGAAGCACCCTTACAGCGTGATACAGCCACCACCATGCTTCACAGTAGAGATGATGTGTTTTTGATGATATGCGGTGTTTGGCTTACACCAAACAAAGCATTTATTCTGATGGCTAAAAAGCTGAATTTTCATTTCATCAGACCATAGAACCTTCTTCCAGCTGACCTCAGTCTCCCACATGCCTTCTTTCAAACTCTAGCCGAGATTTTGTGTGAGTTTTTTTTAATAGCAGCTTTCTCTTTGTCACTCTCCCATAAATTTGCGGCTGGTGAAGCACCCGGGCAACAGTTGTTCTATGTGCAGTCTCTCCCATCTCAATCACTGAAGCTTGTAATTCCCCCAGAGTTGTTAATAGGTCCCTTGGTGGTCTCCCTCAATAGTCCCCTTCTTGCATGGTCACTCATTTTTGAGGACAGCCTTGTTTAGACGGATTTACGGCTATGTCATATTATCTCAATTTCTTGATGATTGACTTAACTGTACTCCAAGGGATATTCAGTGACTTAAGGGTCGGGCAAAGTGATGACGGTGCTAAACGGCGACTCCTTTGCTTGCATCTTCGGAAACAGCTCTTCTTCTATCTTTGATGTCTTTTTTTTTATCCTTTTCAACATTTTTTTGAAGACCCTGACCTGGATTACACTCTGACTTAGTTTTTTTGCGGGAATGGGAGCCACCCTCAGGGCCTCACGACCAGCAGCATTTTGATATCCCAAGGATGTGGCCTGGAAGACGAGCATGCATTCAGGTTGCCGGAATTTTGTGGCTCTAGATACGGGTGATTCAAAGCCAGCGCCTCTGACTGAGGTGTCAAAGGAGAACACTGAAAACTGGGAGCAGCCGATTAGCTACCATGGGCTGTGTGTCCAGAGACCTGAGCTCTCTGGGTGCAGAGCTCAGAAAATGCGACGCAACAGACTTTAAACATCATAAATCAGCAAGTTGTTTGTTATGTCTCCTCTCTCACTGTGAAATGGGGACACTTCTTCTTCCCTTATTAGGGAGAGAGAGAGAGCCAGTGGTATGTCGAATTACCGGGTGAACGAGTAGTACTTGGGGCACTGCAGGTCTGTGATTTTATTGATGCTTTGCTGCACACCACACTTGAATGCTCAGTGGGGGGGGCACCGATGTTTGTTTGCTGGTGGGGAGGGGGGAGGTGTCATTACCTTGCTGCTACTTGTGTGTGGGAGGGGGTAGCTTGGGGGGGGGCTTTGGGGTTCTAACGTTTAACTGCCATTCATTCTTTGGGGCACTCCTCTGTTTTCATGGATGTTTGCGAAGAAAAGGAATTTCAGGATGTATATTGTATACATTTTTCTGACATTAGATATACCTATTGAAACCTATTGGAAATTTTCTTGTATCCATCTCTTGATTTGTGCTTTTCAATAACCTCTCTGTGGAGTTGCTTGGAGTATTCTTTTGTCTTCATGCAATAGTTTTTGCCAGGATACTGACTCACCAACAGTTGGATCTTCCAGATACAGGTGTATTTTTACTACAATCAATTGAAACACCTTGATTGTACACAAGTGATCTCCATTTAACTAATTATGTGACTTCTAAAACCAATTGGCTACACCAGAGGTGATTTGGTGTGTCATATTCAAGGGGGTGAATACTTATACGATCAATTATTTCATGTTTTATATTGTAATTAATTTAGATCACTTTGTAGAAATCTGTTAACACTTTAACACTTTTTGTGTTCATCAGTATCAAAAACACCAAATTAAATCCACTGTGATTCAATGTTGTAAAACAATAAAACATAAAAACTTCTGGGGGGGTGGGTGAATACTTTTTATAGGCACTGTATCTATACTCAAAATCAATGGATGCCAGACTGCAGACTCAGGAAGCGAGTGCAATTACCCTTTAAGAAAAAGGAAGCGAGGAACCCGTGCTGAGCTTCAAGTAAGATTGAATGCAGAGGCTTTAGACCCCCTCTCCCAACTATCCTGCTGGTGAATGTACAGTCTCTGGAAAACAAAATTCAAGACCTAATGGCAAGATTGCTGTACCAGAGAGACATCAGGAATGCTGTGTACTTTGCTTCAGGGAAACATGGCTATCCCCTGCTAGTTCACCATTCACAATAAGGACAAGACAGCTCAGTCTTTTAAAGGCAGAGGAGATGGGTGTATGCTTTATAATTAACTCAACGTTATCCTTTATATCTGCCGAGGGAGATTTCCACCATCATCCTGGTAATAGTGTACATTCCATCTCAGGCCAACATCAGGCAGGCACTAGAGAAGCTAAGCTCCATAACCTGCAAGCACAAAAGAGCATACCCTGATGCCTTCCCTATCATTCTGGGGGATTTGAACCAGGACAGCTTGAACAAGTGTTTGAACAACTACCACCAACATATCACCTGTGGAACCAGAGGAGCCAATATATTTGACCACTGTTAAACCACCATCAAGAACGCTTACCATGCCATCCCACACCCAGTGTTTAGAAAGTCCAACCACCCAGCTGTACTTCAACTCCCAGCATATAGGCAGAAACTAACCATTCTGATTCTGATTAAAAAGTGTAGCTGGGTGGGGAAGGGAGGGTGAAGATGGAGACAGCAAGGAGGGTGGCTGATAAGCAGGAACATAAAGAGTACTAGTGCTATAATATGATGTAAGGAAATTAATGGTAGGAACCATTAGGGGAGAGGTGCAAGGCTACAGAGAGCATTCTGATTGGTCCCATCACCATCTGGTATAGAGACTCCAATGCACAGGATTAGAAAAAGTTGCAAAGGATTGTAAGCTCAGTCAACTCAATCACAAGCACTAGCCTTCCCAACATTGAGGACTTCTTCAAAAGCCAGACCTTGAGAAGATGGGATCCATCTTTGATGGACATACCTTCTTTTCATTACTCCCATCAGAGAGGAAACACATGAGCTGTAAGATGCACATTCAGTGCTTTAGGAACAAATTCTTTCCTCTGCTGTCTGAATTCTGAATGACCAATGAACCCATAAACACTTCCTTGTTATTTTAATATTTTGCTCATTTTTTACACTATTTAATTTTTTAAATATTTATTATTGTATAGTAATTTTATGTATTGAATTGTACTGCTGCCACAAACCAAATTTAACAACATATGTCAATGATAATAAAACCTAATTCTGATTCAGAGATGAAACCAGATGGGTGGGGAGGGGTTTGAGGAGAATTGTGGATGGACCAAGAGGGGGAGGGGACAAAAATGAGTGATGCAGTGGTTGGAGAGCAGGAATGGAAAAGGGAGAAAATTGGGGGACCAGGGGATGCTCAGAAGGAAAAAAAATGAGGATGGGGGAGGGCTGCAGGGGAACATCCTGAAGATGAGGGCTATCTGAAATTGGAAAACACAGTGTTCACACCATAAGGCTGTACACTACCCAGGTGGAATGTGAAGGATTTTTTTTCTAGTTTATGCTGCATCTCATGCCAATAGTGCAGAAGGTTGAGGATGGACAAGCTTGTGAGGAATTGAAATGCATACAGCTGGGAGAGCTCAGAATGGCTGTTACATACTGAGCACAAGTGCTCTGAAAATCAGTTACCAAGTCTGCACTAAGTGTCATTGATGTAGATGAGGCCATATTGTGGGCAGTGGAGGAAGTTCATGTGAAGCTTTACTTCACTTGGAGATCTTCCATCCACAGAAGGATCACCATCCATTTTAACAATGTTGTTTAAGAATAAAGATTTTCCAGATCTGATATTGATCAAGAATAGTTTGAAATGTCTTCCCCTTAGAATACACTACAAAACTCACTTAAAGGCAGCTTATGAATGAGAATCAGGATCAGGTTTATTATCATTGACATTTGTTATGAAATCTGTTGTTTTGCAGCAGCAGTGCTACGCAATACATAAAATATACCATAAGTTACAATAAGAAAGATATATAAAATAAGTAATACAAAAAGACAACAAAATAGTGAGATAGTGTTCATGGGTTCATGGACCATTCATAAATCTTAAGTTGGAGGAAAAGAAGATGTTCCTAAAAGGTTGAGTGTATGTCTTCAGACTCCTGTACCTCCTCCCTGATGGTAGTAATGAATAGAGGGCAAGTCCTGGGTGGTGGGGGTCCTAAAGTCGGATGCTGCCTTCTTGAGACATCATGTTTTGAAGGTGTTGGTGATGGTTGAGGAGCTAGAGCCCTTGATGGAACTGGCTGAGTTTACAACACTCTTCAGGTTTTTCCGATCCTGTGGATTTGCGCCACCATACACAATGCAATGTTATGATTCAAAATAGCTGCCTGATTGTGCTTTTAAATTACTATGGTCAACCCAGCTCGATTAACATAACAAAACGAAGGATTCTTTTCTCATTTATCCTGTTCTGATCAGTTATACCTGCACTTTCTGTATGTTGCTAATGGCTCTTTTATGAAAGGTTAGTAATTGAACATTTGTGTACAAGAAATATTACTCAGAGTTCAACAGAATACATGAGATTTAATTAGTTCTTCTAGGCAATAGTATAAAAGATGGAACAATTTTATAGGTATTATGTTTTTACGCTAATGCGCGCACAATTTCCTCCGATAAAGAAGGGCAAGAAATATGCCACAGCCTGGATTTTCAGACACCATATCTTTTTGCATTCAATCTAGCTAACAACACTTTCACCAACCAGGCTGCTTCCAACAAAAGAAAATCTTTGCCTCTTTGCTTCCTCGGGATATTGTCATAAAGGTCTGATAATTAACCTTCAATTGTGGTAAATCGCGTAATTGATTTGACACTGAACTTCCACTGTTCCACACTGTCGGATGATAGAAAACATTGTTGCTAACAATGACAAGTGCCTACTATTTCATTTAAGTCGAGAAACCCTGGCAGCCAATTGGTACACACTGAGATCCTAAAAACAGGAATGAGAGAATTGGAATTGATAAATAATCTAATTCTTTTAATGCCAATTTTAATAATGCTGTTTACATTGTAAATACATGCTGGTATCTATGTACTGTATTTCAAATGTGAAAAATAAAGTTATCAGTGTACATATATGTCACCATATACTACACTGAGATTCATTTTCTTGCAGGCATTCACAGTAGAACAGAGAAACACAATAGAATAAATGAAAACTACACTCAAAGATGGAAAAATAATAAATGTGCAGAGGAAGATAAACTGCAAATAAAAAAATAAGTAAATAAATAAATCAATGAACATGAATTGTAAAGTCTTTGAAAGTGAATCTGTAGGTTGTGGAATCAGTTCAGTGTTGAGATCAGTGAACTTATTCACACCAGTTCAGGATTCTGATGGCTTAAAGGTAATAACTGTTACTGAACCTGCTCATGTGGGACCTAAGGCTCCTGTACCTCCTTCCTGATGGCACAATGAGAAGAGAACATGGCCTGGATTATAGGGAGTTCTTGATGATAGTCGCTGCTTTCTTGTGGCAGGCTTCCTATAGATATGCTCAATGCTGGGGAGGACTTCTGTTGTGATAGACAATTATGTACATCTTATTCCACATCCATACTTCTAATTTTACCTTCATATAATTCTTTATAATTGTAGAATGTTGTTTTAGTTCCATGTCACACCAACACACCAGAGCAAATTCCTAGTATATTTACAACTTCTAAATGTGTATAGGAACTTGATCCTCCTTCTTCTCCTTTTGCATTCAGTGATGCAGCATCATATTATTACAACACAACATTATTCTATGATTCACACTATTTAGTTTCAACAATAAGATATTCATCTCTATCTGGAATGCACTCAACCCCTGTAGTGACCACGGTCCTGGAATCAATCCCTCCCCCACCCCCCACCTTTGTACCAGTGGATACTACATGTATCTTCTCTGGGGACACACAGGCGTGGGCATAACCCTGGAAGAGGGACAGGCAATCGGCTTGGGAAAAACCATTGAATGCCTGCTGCCTAGACCTGTAAATGCTCACCTTGGTCGGGCCCAGGAACAAACAGGGTGGTTTACATCAGCCATGATTGAATGACAAGGCAGACTCAAAGACTGAAGGGCCTAATCCTGCTCCTATGTCTTCTAGTCTTATGATCTTTATAATTGTCACATGAACTGAGATACAGTGAAAAACATTTGTTTGCATGCCACCGAGACAGATCATTCCATATCTTAAGTGTATTGGGGTAGTAAAAAGGTAAGAATAGTGCTACAGTTGCGAGAGTGCAGTGCAAGTAGACAAATGAACTGCAAGGCCATCGTGAAGTAGACTGGGATATCAGAAGTTCATCCTTTTGCACACGAGAAGTCTGTTAAAGAGCAGTGAAGTAGAGGAATAAGGTAAGATCGTAGCATCATAAAGCATTAAAAAAACTTAAACAGATCCTTCAGCCAATCTAGTCGGTGTTGGCTTGGTCTTCTGCCTACTCCCATCTACTTGCACCCAGACCATTGTCCTTCATGCCTCTCTCATCCATGCAATTATCCAAAGTTCCCTTAAATGCTGTCATTAACCACTTCTTCTGGCGGCTCAATCTGCACCCTCTGAGCGAAGAACTGATTTTGAGTAAAGGATGAATGTTGTCTAGAGGTTCTAGAAAAACTTCCTTGATCTTCTTCAAAATGTGTCAATGTATTCACCAGGAGGAACAAGAAACTATAGAGGCTGGAAATCTGGAGCAATACACAAAGGAACCGGAACTCAGGGACAAGCACTCTGGAGGAACTCAGCAGGTCGGGCAGCATCTGTGGAAACGAGCAGTCAACGTTTTGGGCCAAGACCCTTCATCAGGACTGAAGAAGGATGAGGCAGGGGCCCTATAAAGAAGGTGGGGAGAGGGTGGAAGGTGCCAGGTGAAAAATCAATCAGAGGAAAGATCAAGGGGTGGGGGAGGGGAAGCAGGGAGGGGATAGGCAGGAAAGGTGGAAGAAGGAATATGTACACAACGCTGGAAGAACTCAGCAGGTCAGATAGATAGATAGATAGATACTTTATTCATCCCCATGGGGAAATTCAACATTTTTTCCAATGTCCCATACACTTGTTGTAGCAAAACTTTAATAAAGTTTTAATAAAAGCATTAATAATAGCTTTTAAAAAGTTCTTAAGTAGTTTACTTAAATACATTAAATACAATCAACCCCGGCACTTTAACATATCTTACTCCTGGCGGTTGAATTGTAAAGCCTAATGGCATTGGGAAGTATTGACCTCTTCATCCTGTCTGAGGAGCATTGCATCGATAGCAGCCTGTCGCTGAAACTGCTTCTCTGTCTCTGGATGGTGCTATGTAGAGGATGTTCAGGGTTTTCCATAATTGACCGTAGCCTACTCAGCGCCCTTCGCTCAGCTACCGATGTTATACTCTCCAGTACTTTGCCCACGACAGAGCCCGCCTTCCTTACCAGCTTATTAAGACGTGAGGCGTCCCTCTTCTTAATGCTGCCTCCCCAACATGCCACCACAAAGAAGAGGGCGCTCTCCACAACTGACCTATAGAACATCTTCAGCATCTCACTACAGACATTGAATGACGCCAACCTTCTAAGGAAGTACAGTCGACTCTGTGCCTTCCTGCACAAGGCATCTGTGTTGGCAGTCCAGTCTAGCTTCTCGTCTAACTGTACTCCCAGATACTTGTAGGTCTTAACCTGCTCCACACATTCTCCATTAATGATCACTGGCTCCATATGAGGCCTAGATCTCCTAAAGTCCACCACCATCTCCTTGGTCTTGGTGATATTGAGACGCAGGTAGTTTGAGTTGCACCATATCACAAAGTCCTGTATCAGTTTCCTATACTCCTCCTCCTGTCCATCCCTGACACACCCCACTATGGCCGTGTCATCAGCGAACTTCTGCACATGGCAGGACTCCGAGTTATATTGGAAGTCTGATGTGTACAGGGTGAACAGGACCGGAGAGAGCACGGTCCCCTGCGGCGCTCCTGTGCTGCTGACCACCGTGTCAGACCTACAGTCTCCCAACCGCACGTACTGAGGTCTATCTGTCAAGTAGTCCACTATCCAATCCACCATGTGAGAGTCTACTCCCATCTCCGTTAGTTTGTGCCTTAAGATCTTGGGCTGGATGGTGTTAAAGGCACCATCAGGCAGGCAGCCTGGTCAGGCAGCATCAGTGAGAAAAGAGTAGCCAACGTTTCGGGCCGAGACCCTTCATCAGGAATGGGGGGGAGGAGAGGGCCAAAGCCCAGTAATAGAGATAGGGGAAGGGGTAGGACATACAGGCGCCAGGTGGAAAACCAATCAGAGGAAAGATAAAGGTGGGGAGGGGATAAGCATGAAAGAACTGTAGAGATAAAGAAGCAGAAAGTCGAAAGGGGAGAAAGGCAGAGAGGGACCTGGGATAGGGAGAGGGGGAGGGGGAAGGAATTACCAGAAATTGGAGAATTCAATGTTCATACCACCAGGCTGGAGGCTACCCAGACGGTAGATGAGGTGTTGCTCCTCCAACCTGAGTTTGGCCTCATCATGGCAGTAGAGGAGGCCATGTATGGACATATCTAGATGGGAGTGAGAGGCAGAGTTGAAGTGGGTGGCAACCGGGAGGTCCTATCTATTGTGACGGATGGAGCATAGGTGTTCGACGAAGCGGTCCCCCAATCTGTGTCGGGTCTCACCGATGTAGAGGAGGCCACAACGGGAGCACCTACCCCCTCCCCTATCTCTTTTACTGGGCTTCAGCCCTCTCTTCCCCTCCATTCCTGATGAAGGGTCTCGGCCCGAAATGTTGGCTACTCTTTTCTCACGGATGCTGCCTGACCTGCTGAATTCTTCCAGTGTTGTGTACGTATCCTTTGATCCACAGCATCTGCAGTTGTATTTTTGTGTTTTGAAAGATGAATAAGGAATGTAAGGGGAAAGCACTATGGGTAGTAGAAGAAGGCAGAATCATGAAAGAGGTAATAGGCAGCTGGAAGAGGAGGCAGAGTGAAAGTGGGATGGGGGAAGGGAGAGGGAGGGAATTACCGGAAGTTGGAGAATTCGATGTTCATACCAAGGGGCTGGAGACTACCCAGACGGTATATGAGGTGTTCCTCCTCCAACCTGAGTTTAGCCTCATCATGGCAGTAGAGGAGGCCATGTATGGACATCTCCGAATGGGAATGTGCAGCAGAGTTGAAGTGGGTTGCAACCAGGAGATCCTGTCTGTTCTGGCGGAGGTTGCTCGATGAAGCGGTCGCCCAATCTGCGTCGGGTCTCACTGATGTAGAGGAGGCCACACCGGGAGCACCGGATCCAATAGATGACCGCAACAGACTCACAAGTGAAGTGTTGCCTCACCTGGAAGGACTGTTTGGGGCCGTGAATGGTGGTAAGAGAGGAGGTGTAGGGACAGGTGTAGCACTTACGCTTGCTGGGATAAGTACCAGGTGGGAGATCTATGGGGAGGGACATGTGGACCAGGCAGTCATGGAGGGAATGATCCCTGCAAAAAGCGGAGAGGGGTAGAGAGGGTAAGATGTGCTTAGTGTTGGGGTCCTGTTGAAGGTGACAGAAGTTGTGGAGGATACTATGCTGTATCCGGAGGCTGGTAGGGTAGTAGTTGAGGACAAGGGGAACACGGTCCCTGTTGTGGTGACGGGAGGATGGGACAGTCCTTCCAGGCAAGGCAACACTTCACTTGTGAGTCTGTTGAGGTCATCTATTGCATCCGGTGCTCCAGGTGCGGCCTCCTCTACATCGGTGAGACCCGACACAAATTGGGGGACCGCTTTGTCGAGCACCTCCGCTCCATCCGCCACAACAGACAGGATCTCCTGGATGCCACCCACTTCAACTCTGCTTCACATTCCCATTCAGATATGTCCATACATGGCCTCCTCTACTGCCATGATGAGGCCAAACTCAGGTTGGAGGAGCAACACCTCATATACCGTCTGGGTAGTTTTCAGCCCCTTGGTATGAACATCAAATTCTCCAACTTCCGGTAATACCCTCCCTCTCCCTTCCCCCATCCCACTTTCACTCTGCCTCCTCTTCCAGCTGCCTATTACCTCTTTCATGATTCTGCCTTCTTCTACTACACATAGTGCTTTCCCCTTACATTCTTTCTTCACCTTTCCTGCCTATCCCCTTCCTGTTTCCCTTCCCCCACCCCTTGATCTTTCCTCTGATTGGTTTTTCACCTGGCACTTTCCACCCTCCCCCCACCTTCTTTATAGGGTCCCTGCCCCCTCCTTCTTCAGTCCTGACGAATGGTCTCAGCCCGAAAACTTGACTGCTCGTTTCCACGGATGCTGCCCGACCTGCTGAGTTCCTCCAGCAAGTTTGTACGTGTTGATTTGACCACAGCATCTGCAGTGCACTTCGTGTGGATCTCAGGGAGTCAGGCAGAATCCGTGGAGGGAAAGGGAAAGTTAAAGTTTCGGATCAACCCTATATATGAAGAACCCTGGACATTCCTACAACTTCTCTGTGTATCTTCTACATCCTTTTACACATGGAAGAAGGAAAAAGGGAGGACTATATTGGAGGGAATTGTTAAATTGAACTTGAAGTAGATTAAAAGGTCAGCATAACATCAAGGGCTGAAGGGCCTGTACTGTGTTCTGTGTTCTTCAAACTGACAGAAGACATTGTTTCAACATCTTATTTAGAAGGTGGCACCTCTGTCAATGCAACACTGCTTCAGTACTGAATTTAAAGATTAAAGGTCTTTAAGATTAGTTTTATTTGTCACATGTACATCAAAACATTGAAACATACAGTGAAATACATTATTTGCATCAATGATTAACACTGCCCGAGGATTGCAGGGGACAGCACACAGATGTCGCCATGCTTCCAGCACCAACATAGCTTGCCCACAATCTACTAACCCATATGTCTTTGCACTATGGCAGGAGACTGGAGCAATCTGAAGGAATCCACGTGGTCACGGGGAGAATGCACAAACTCCTAACAGACAACAGTGGGAACTGGACCCCAAGCGCTGGCACTGAAAACTGTCATGCTAACCACTATGCTATTGTGCCATTGGAGTGGGATTTGAACTGAAGCTCAGATACACGGACAAGAGTGCTGCACACTGGATACTTCAGTATCTTTAACTCTAGGAACTTGGCCTGGCACAGAAGCAAATTCCAAATCATAAAACATAGAAGCCTACAGCGTAGTACAGGCCCTTCAGCCAATGATGTTGTGCCAACCTTTTTAACTTGCTCTAAGATCAGTCTAACACTTCCTTCCTCTATTACGTTCCATTTCTTGATTTTCCATGTGGCTATCTAAGAGTATCTTAAATGCCCCTAATGCATATGCCTCTACCACCACCCCGGATGATCGTTCTATGCATTCAGTATTTTCAGTGTGAAAAAATATACACTGGGAATCCCCCAAATATTTTCCTCCCATCACCTTAAAATTATGCCCCCTGGTATTGGCCATTTTGCCCTGGGAAAAGTCCCTGGCTATCCATTCAATTTATGCCTCATCATCTTGTATACCTCTATCATCCTCCTTTGTTCCAAAGAGAAAAGTCCTAGAGGGCTCAGCATATCCTCATAAAACATACTCTCTAATCCAGGTAGCTTCCTGGTAAACCTCCTCTGCATCCTCTCTAAAGCTTTCATATCCTTTCTATAACAAGGCAACCAGACACAATATTCCAAGTGAATTCTAACTAGGGTTTTACAGCTCTCCAACATTATTTCGAGACTTATTCCCCCAGCTATTGAAGGCCAACACACCATACACTTGCACAGCAATTTTGGAGCATCTATGGAGATGGACTCCAAGATCCTTCTGTTCCTCTACACTGCTAAGAATCATGTTATTGACCCTGTTTTCTGCCTTCAAATTCAACTTTCCAAAGGGAATCATTTCAAACTTCTCCAGGTCGATCTTCTACCATTTCTCAGCTCAGCTCTGCATCCTGTCAATGTTCCACTGACAGCTACAATAAAGTTCTACAGTATTTACAAGTCCACTAACTTTCCTGTTATCTGCAGACTTACTAATTTATCCCTCCACTTCCCAATCCAAGTAATCAATAAAAATCACAAAGAGCAGGGGTCCCAGAATAGATCCGTGCAGAACACCAATTGTCATTGACCTCCAGGCAGAATTGGAATGGTGTGGGATTTAGCAATGATGGTCTGAAATGTTATCAATCAGGAAGACTATTAAAATTGTCAACTGCGTTCCTGACATGATATAAAATAATTACCTTACCTCAACCCTCAAGGAGGACTTTTCATTGAAATATACCAGTCAAATGCTGAAGAGGATTCTTAATCTGGGTAAATGCCAGCAATCCGCAATGAACAGAGCAAAGCAACATTCATTTGTTTTATTTCCTCTAATATCGTTCCATAACAGGGCTCTCAATCGTGATCAAAGCAACAATTCCATTTTGACAAATTGCACAGATTTGCTTAATTATTCTCCACAATTGGTCTGCAGTTGGATGAAGACAAAGCCATGGAATGCTAATGAGAACATAAAATCCACCCACATTTCTGATGTTTCCTTACTTTTGTGTTGATTATCACAGAGAAACTCCAGTAACAAGGTTAGCAAATCATAAACACAAGAGATTCTGCAGATGCTAGAAATCCAGAGAAACTCACAAAAGTGATGGAGGAACTCAGCAGGTCAGGCAGCATCTATGGAGAGGGATAAACAGGCAACGTTTCAGGCCAAGACCTTTCATCAGGACTGGAAAGGAAGGGGGAAGATATCAGAATAACAAGATCGGGGGAGAGGAAGGAGTACAAGCTAGAAGATGATAGATGAAGCCAGTTAGAGGTAAGGTGGGTGGATGGGAGAGGGGGGAATGAAGAAAGAAGCTAGGAGGTTGTAGGTGAAAAAGGAAAAGGGCCGAAGAAGAATGAATCTGATAGGAGTGGAGAGTGGACCATGGGAGAGAGGGAAGAAGGAGAGGCACCAGAGGGAGGTGATAAGTAGGTGAGGAGAACAGAATAGGTAAGAGGGGAGTCAGTATAGGGAATGGAAAAAGAGAGATAGGGTAGAGGGGGAGATATTACCAGAAGTCAGAGAAATCAATGTTCACACTGTAAGGTTGGAGAATACTCTGGTGGAAAAAGAGGTATTGCCCCTCCACACTGAGAGTGTCCACATCGTGTCAGTAAAGGCAGCCATGGACCAATGTGTCAGAAAGAGAAAAAGGAAGTGGAATTAAAATGGGTGGCCACTAGGAGATCCTCCCTTTTGGGGGCAGAGTAAAAGTGCTCCACAATCAGGGTTAGCAGGTTCCAAATGTACAACTAAACTAATTTTTAGATCCAATCGTTGGCTGGGTTTAAAAAGTCCTCAAATGTGCTTTTTAAGCTTTGAATGGTGAAATACATTTTTTGATTCAAATTATTTTCCTCCCTCAGTACAGTGCAGATTTTATAGATGTCAAGTTGCCCACAAATTAGTTAGAGGTTTCCAGGATTTCAGATTTCACACAATTCATTACCTCTGGAATTAACAAATGTTCATTAGGGTGTATTTTAGCCCCTTTGAAATATTACTGATTATTGCAGCTAACCCCCTCACAATGTTGAAGGAACTCAGTAGGCCAGGCAGTATCTGTGGAAAAGAGTACAGTCGACTGTGTTGCTTGGATTTCCAGCATCTGCAGATTTTCTTTTGTTTATTATTGCAGCTAAACCGCTTTTCCTGTCACAACTATCTTTTTTTAATAGAGACACACCAATTTCAAACAAGTATAAACACCTGTACAAAGCAGTAATTTTGGATCCTCAGTTGGTTCAGTTTGCAGTATAGTCTTCTAGTTATCCTTTCAGCCATTTTGACAATTTACTAAATTTACAAAAGGTTAGATTGATCTTAGAGTTGATTAAAAGGTCGGCACAACATCATTAGTCCAAAGTCCTGTATTATGCTGTGCTGTTCTATGTTCTAAATGTTTTAAAAGTGTATAGGCAGCACTATAGCAGCACAGAAGCAAAGTGGTTGGTGTAACGCTTCCCAGCACCACTGATTGTGATTGGGGTTCAATTCACTGCTCGTAAGGAGCTTAAACATTCTCCCTGTAACCGTGTGGGCTTCCTCCAGATGATCCAGTTTCCTCCAACATTCCAAAGACATATGGGTTACAGTCAATAAGTAGTGGGCATGCTATGTTGGCACCAGAAGCCTGGTAATACTTGGGGTCTGTTTCCAGCATAAACCTTGGACTGGCTGTTCACTAATGCAAACAACGCATTTCACTGCATGTTTCAATATACAGATGACAAATAAAGCTATCTTTATCTTTAAAGTGAATGTGCTGACTGAAGATTACCACGAATTGCAGCTCCCCAGCTGATAGTTGAAATTCCTAGCACTTTGGCACTAAGAAAACATGCAATACCCCACATGATGAAAACTGCAAATACTTTGGTTGTCTAGACTGGTATCTGGTCTGAAATAGCATCAGTGACATCGAGCACAGCTCAGCATTCCAGGAGCCTCTTGGCTGGAAGATATGTAGTCAAGGCCAAAGAGATCCATACAAGGTTAATAATTTATGCATAAGACCTGCCTTTAAAAATCAACTCTTCATTTATGAAAAAAGTTATACTTTAAATCCAGTTTACTTTAAATCTGCTTGAGAATGAGTATTGTAAAATAAAGGAAGATATTTCTATCATCTATTTTTATTACATATATTGAGATTCACAGAGAAAAGTAAGAACAGAATTAGGCCATTTAGCCCATTGAGTCTGCTCCATCATTCTATCATGGCTGATTTATTATCCCTCTCAATCCCATTCCCCTGCCTTCTCCCCATTGCCTTTGATGCCCTGATTAATCAAGAACCTATCAATCTCTGCTTTAAATATACCCCAGTAACTTAGTCTCCACAGCAATGAATTCCACAGATTCACCACATGTTGGCGTAAGAAATTCCTCCTCATTTCTGTTCTAAAGGGGCATCCTTGTACTCCTGAGGCTCTACCTCTGGTACTATTGAAAACATTCTCTCCACATCTTCCCTGCCTAGACCTTTCAATATTCAATAGATTTCAGTGAGATACGCCTTCTTCTAATCTCCAATGAGTACAGCCCCAGAGCCATTAAATGCTCGTCATATGTTAATCCTTTCATTCCTGGCATCATTCCTCTTGACCCTCTCCAATGTGAGCATATCCTTTCATAGATAAGTCACCCAAAACTGCCCCTTGTGTTATGCCAATCAGGAAAGCACTGGTAAATGGCAATGGAAACAGATTTAATAATGGCTTTCAAAACTGAGTTGGGTAAAAGCCTGAGGGGGAAAATACTGCAGGGATGTAGTGGACAAGGAAAGTGGAATTCATGGGACAGTTTTTTCAAAGAGCTAGCACAATGACAATGACATGAAAGGCATCTCCTGATTCTAGTATCTGTAGACACATCATGTTAAATCATGTGATATTTTCAGCATTTCGCTCCTCACAGAGGACAATGAATGATTGGTATTTGGTTTAGTGTCATACACACCAAGATACAGTAAAGATTTGACTGCGTGCCATCCAGACTGATCACTCCATACAGAAGTAGATCGAGGCAGTACACAAAGGAAAAGTAATAAAAATGCAAAATAGAGTGAACAGAGAAAGTAGGCTTACAAGCAGATGATGTAATATGCAATATTAATGTAAGGAAGGACAAGTCAATGATTGGGTACAAATGCAGACAGAGTGAAGAGTTAAGTTGTACCACAGAGGCAAAATTTAAAAAGGCAAAGAATGCAGAACTGAAGGAGCTGTATTTAAATGCACGTAGCATTTGGAATAAGGTGGACGAACTTGTGGCACAATTAGGGATTGGTCAGTATGACACTGTGGGCATCACTGAGTCATGGCTGAAGTCATAGTTGGGAGCTTAACATCAAAGGATATACTTTATATAGAAAGGACAGGCAGGAAGGTATAGGCAGTGGTGTGTCTCTATAGGTAAAAGATGGAATTATATCTTTAGAAAGAGGTGACGAAGGGTCAGGGAATGTCGAATATTTGTGGGTGGAATCAAAAAAAAATTATGGGAATCATATATAGGCCGCCATATAGTAGCCAAGATGTGGGGTTGAGATTGCAAAGGGACTTGGAAAGGGCATGTAGTGATGATAATGTCACAATTGTTATGGGGGACTTCAATATGCAAGGCGATTGGGAAAACCAGGTTGGTATTAGATCCCAAGAGAGGGAATTTGTTGATTGCCTACGAGATGGCTTTTTAGAGCACCACTGCTCGAGCCTACTCAAGGAAAGGCTATCTTAGATTGGGTGCTGTGTAATAACCCAGATTATATTAAGAAGCTTAATGTAAAGGAACCCTTAGGAGGCAGAGATCATAATATGATTGAATTCATACTGCAGTTTGAGAGGGAGAAGCATAAGTCACATGCATCAGTACTGCAATTGAATAAAAGGAATTACAGAAGCATGAGAGTGGAGCTTGCCTAGTTGGATTGGAGAGGGATACTAGCAGGGATGACAGCAGAAGTTTCTGGGAATAGTTCACAAGGCACAGGATAGATATGTCCCACAGAAGATGTGGTTCTTAAATGGCAGGGCTAGGCAACTGTGGCTGACAAGGGAAATTAAGGACTGCATAAAAGCCAAGGAAAGGGCATATAAGGTAACAAAAGTGAGTGGGAAGTTGGATAATTGGGAAATCATCCAACAAAAGACAACTAAAAAAGCTATAAGAAGGGAGAAGATTAAATACCTAGGGCAACATAGCGGATAATATAAGCAGGATGCTAACAGTTTTTTCAGTTATATAAAGAATAAAAGGGAGGTGAGAGTTGATATTGGACCACTGGAAAATGATGCTGGAGGTAGTAATGGGGGACAAAGAAATGGCAGGTGAACTTAATAAGTATTTTGCTTTTGGTCTTTACCGTGGAGGACACTAGCTCTGTACCAGAGATTCAGAGTGTCAGGGATCAGAAGTGAGTGCCATTACTATTACAAAGGAAACAGTGCTAGGTACACTCAAAGTTTTTAAGATAGATAAGTCACCTGGACCAGATGGACTACATCCCAGAGTCCTGAGAGAGGCTGCTGAAGAGATAACGGATGCATTGTTCATGATCTTTCAAGGAGCACTTGATTCTAGCATGGTCCCGGAGGACTGGAGAATTATAAATATCACTCCACACTTTGAGAAGGGAGAAAGATAAAAGAGATGAAATTACAGGTCAGTTAGCCTAACCTCAGTGGCTGGCAAAGTGTTAAGAGCTAATTTAGAGGTTTTGGGAGACTAATGATAAAATAAATTAAAGTCGCCATAGTTTCTGTAAAGGAAAATCTTGCCTGACAAATCTGTTGGTATTCTTCAAAGTAACAATCAGGGTGGACAAATAATAGGCAGTGGATATCACTTATTAGATTTTCAGAAGGCATTTGATTACGCGCCTCACATGAGTCTGTTTAACAAGATAAAATCCTATTGTGTTACTGAAAATATACTGGCATGGATAGAGGAACAGCTGACAGGCAGGAGGCAGAAAGTGGGGGGCCTTTTCTGATTGGCTGCCAGTGACTAGTGGTGTTCCTCAGGGGTTAGTATTGGGACTGCTACTTTTCATGTTGTTTGTCAATGATTGAGATAGTGGATTTGATGGCTTTGTGGCAAAGTTTTCAGATGATACAAAGATAGGTGGATGGGGTAGGTAGTGCTGAGGAAGCAATGCGATTGCAGCAGGTTTTGGACAAATTGGAAGAAAGGGAATACACCATTGGGAAATGTATGATAAGGCATTTTTGTAAAAGGAACAATAGTGCACCCTATTATCTAAATAGTCAGAGGAGCAGTGTGACTTAGGAGTCCTTATGCAAGACTCCCAAAAGGATAATTTGGAGGTTGAGTCTGTGGTAAAGAAGACAAATGCAATGTTGGTATTTATTTCAAGGGGAATAGAATATAAAAGCAAGGAGATAATGCTGGTGCTTCATAAGATACTAGTCAGGCCACACTTGGAATATTGACAACAGTTTCGGCCCCATATCTCAGAAAGGATGGGTTGTCATTAGAGAGAGTCCAGAGGAGGTTCATGATGATGATTCTGGGAATTAAGGGGTTAAAATATGAGGAGCATTAGACAGACTTGGGCCTGTACTCACTGGAATTTAGAAGTACACACGGGGATCTCGTTGAATCCTACCGAATGGAGTGGATGATTTCTCTGGAGGGGATATCCAGGACTAGAGAGCACATTCTCAAAATAGAGGCATGACCTTTTAGAATAGAAGTAAGGAAGAATTTTTTTTAGCCAAAAAGTGGCGAATCTGGCTAATGCTCTGCTGCAGATTGCAGTTGAGGCCAGGTCCGTGGGTATATTTAAAGCGGAAGTTGATAGATTCCTGATTGGTCAGGGCATCAAGAGATATGGTGAGAGGGCAGGTGTATGGGATCGAAGGGGATACAGGATCATCCATGATGAAATGGTGGAGCAAACTCAATCGGCTGAATAATCTAACTCTGCTCCAATGTTTTATGGTCTTATGGTCTAAAGTGCAGTGCAGATAGAGAAATAAGGCACGAGGGCCATAACAAGGAGATTGAGAGATCAAGAATGAACATACAAGAGGTCCATTCAAGAATCTGATAAAACAGAAACTGTATTTGACCCTGGTAGTACATGTTTTCCAGCATTTGTATCTTCCTCCCAATGGGAGCAGAGAGAAAAAAGAATGACAGTGGTGAGAATGGTGTTTGAAAGGGCCTACCTTAGGCTGTGGGAAGTGCATGTGGGCACTGTTGTCAGATATTGTTTTCTTACACAAACCTTTCAAACTATTCCAAAGTTCATCCAGTGCTTCCCTCCCTTCATCTATGTGCCTACCTAAGAGTCTCTTAAATGCCCCGTGTATCTGCCTCTAACACCACTCCTGCCAGCATGTTCAAAGCACCCATCAGTCTGCGAAAAGAACCTCTGACACCCCTCCTATACTTTCTTCCAATCACCTTAAAAATATGTTCATTCTGGGAAAAAGTCAATGGCTATCCATTCTATCTATGCCACTTATCATCTTGTATAACTCAACCAAGTCACCTCTCATCCTTCTTCACTACAAAGAGAAAACCCCAGTTGCACTATCTAGCTATCTCCCTATCTATCCATATATTATTATTTATTTTATGTTTTTATTGTAACTTATAGCAATTGTTAGTGTCCTGCACTGTACTGCTGCTGCAAGACAACAAGTTTCATAACATTTGTACTGTGCAAAGGTCTTCAGCACCTTAGATATTTTGTATGGTTTCAGATGGTATGGCCTCCAGAGTCCTAATCTCAACATCATTGAGACTGTCTGGGATATACCTGGACAGACAGAAGCAAGCTAGACAGCCAAAGTCTGCAAAACAACTGCATCAAGTTCTCCAAAATGCTTGAAAAACCCTACCAGCCATTTTTCTTATAAAACGGCATGACAGTGTACCTAAAAGAACTGATGCAGTTTTAAATACTGATTTTTTTTACTGTAACTGCTCTTTATATATTCTTATATATTTTTGATATTTAGAAACTTTTCATTTCATTATTTTTTAAAAGCATCTTCACTTCACAATGTTTTTTTTACACATTGCCTAAGACTTTCTGCACAGTACTGTGTGTCTGTGACAATAACCCTGATTCTTATTCTTGTGGTTGAAGAATTGACTATCTGTTGAGACTTGTACTCCATGCTGTTGAACAGTGCATTCAGAGAACATGTCCTGAGTATTCAAACTCAGTCATGGGTCACTGTATAAATCATGTATTGTAGAGTGCAGATTCATTTATAACCATACTACTAACTTGGCAGGCCCAACTAAGCTTGTAACCAGTAAGCTACTAATATTGATGTTGTGGGTGGGGCAATCAGTGAAGCAGGTTTACTGATGTTAAGGTTTGCCAGAGGAAACAAGTTGGTCCCAAGGTCAAGGCAACATCTGGTGTAAATGTTACCTATCATTTGTCTGGCTAAGCCTGAGTTGTACCCAGGCTTTCTTCTTGACGATTTCTTGAGATTAAGATGTGTAATTGAAATTAAGTGCTTTCATTAGGCCAGGTGGGATTTTTGCTAACAATTTGAAATGGAAATTTCAAAGATTGGTACTCCAGGCCAAATTCTAGAGGGAATGTTATTGAAGAAGCCTCAAACAGGTCAAGAACTCTTCCTGATGAAGGGTCTTGGTCTGAAGTGGTGACACTTTATTACTTTCTGCTGATGTTGCCTATCCTGCTGAGTTCCTCCAGCATTTTATGTGTGTTACTCTTCCCCAAGATGGACTTTTCCGTGGACTTGAAATTAAATAGCTGGTTTTGATAAACACTTTCTTTTGCAGGCACACTGATGGATTTGTGGTGACTCCCTCGACTTCTGCTTTGCCACATCTCTTTGGCACTTCAGTCGTTCAAATCCTACTTGATGACAATCCTACTTCACTGACTTGGCTTGGAGGTATCGCAACATAATGCAAAATTCTACACAGCATAGAGAACATTTGAATGTTTCTCATTAAGATAGGTTCCTGTATTTTAAAGACAATCTGCCAACAAAAAAGCAGCAAGATGTACTCATCTCTCTTTGAAGAAAGCATTTATCTTCAACAGCAGTCCTCTTCTCTTTAGAGCTACTGAATGTCAAAAGTTGTAAAGAGTCCTCTATGAAGTTAGGTAGGAACATTAAATGAAATTTTAGAGTGCTTTGGAAAAAATAATCCATTTACACCAGTTTTAAAAATATACAATATTCTGAATCCAATGACTAATACAATGGGGCATAACTTTAAGATGTTAGGAGGAGTGTATAGGGGATATGTCAGAGGCAGTTTTTCTTTAAATGGAACACACTGTCAGAGGTGATGGTAGAGGCAGATACATCAGGTACATTTAAGAGACTCTTAGACGGCACATAGATGAAAGAAAAATGGAGGGCTATGTGGGAGGGAAGGTTGGATTGATTTTGGAACAGATTAAAGCCTTGGCACAACATTGTGGTCTGAAGGGTCTGCACTGTGCTGAACCGTTCTATGTTCAACAAATTAAATGTTGATAACTATTCTGTAATATTAGCTGCAGAATTTATAATGCAAGCCACAAAGACTGTTTTAATCATATTTCTTTAACCTGGTTTGCCAATACTAACATGCACAGATGTATTGGAAAATTAATTCTACATTGTCTTATGCAGATACCCTAAAATAGATCAGTGTTAATTAAATAATACCCATATGCCTGATTCCAACCTTCATTTAACTCCGATGATGCAGGGTAACCTTATAATAATTAACTATTCAAGGCAATTGAAAGATTATTTGTTTAATAGCTGGATCCTTAACTTATTTTCCTAATATATTGTCCTAATGATTTTCATTCATACTCTTATTCAATATTACATGAAATATTGGACAACAGAACTGCAAATAACCATGAATTAAATGACGGGAATGGTGCTAATAGTTCTGTAGATTTAATTATTTGCATAAATGATCACAGTATGAGTTTTCAAATTAAATATGAAGTGATAAGGTCAGAGAATATATCAAAAAATGAGTAACCAAAGATAGAAAATAAAAGTGCTGAGAACACAGGGAACTGGGAAAGAGTGATTTGGGGGATGGAAGAGAGGGAAAGCCACAGGCCGGGTAGGCGTACATGAAGCAGGGTGGGATGGTATGGGAAGTAAAGGGCAGAGCAGAGGTGTAAATGAGAGTCTAAGGGCAAAGGCAGGGATGGGAGAGAAGGGTGGGAAGGATAGGCGGCACAGTAGCATAGCAGTTAGAGCAATTGTTTGACAGTGCCAGCGACCACTGACTGACGTTTGTTTTCCATCACTGACTGTTGAGAATTTGTACATTCTCCCCATAACCTTGTCGGTTTCCTCTGGGTGGTCCGGTTTTCTCCCACGTTCTAAAGGCATGCAGGTTAGTTTTAGTAAGTTGGAGGTGTGTAATGTTGGCACCTGAAGCGTGACTGCACTTATGGGCTGCTCCTAGCACAATCCTTGCTGATTTGATTTGAGACAAAAGATGCATTTTGCTGCATGTTTTGATGTTCCAATGTACATGTGGCAAACGAAGTTAATCTTGAATTTTTAACTGCTAAAGGGGAAGAGAAAGTTTAACAACAGGGGTGAATGGGGTTGGCTTGGGGGCGAGGTATAGTTGAGAATAAGGACCAAACTGGAGGAGAGCACAAAGATATATAAGGTGGATCCATAAAATCATAAAGCAATACAGTAGGGAAACAGGCCCTTCAGCCCATCTCATCCATGCTAACCAAGAAGTCAAATAAACTAATCACATTTGCCTACATGTAGTCTATATCCCTCTACTCCTATCCTGTTCATGTATTCCAAGTATCATTTAAATGTTATTATTGTGTCTACCTCAGGCAATTTTTCTGGCACCTTAATGCATATACAGACCACCCCGAGTGAAGAAGGTGCCCCTCAGGTCCCTTTTGAATCTTTCCCCTCTCATCTTAAAATCACGCGGTCACAGACAAAATGTATAAACTCCTTATAGACAGTGTTTGATTCCCTTACCCCAGGAAAGACTGTGTGCACACACCTTACATAAGCCCCTCATAGGTGGGGCTCGGTGGGGGGGGTGGTTTGGAGAAGAACAGGATAGAAGGATAAGCAAGATGGGGATTGATGATGGGGCTAGGGATTGAAGAGGACTGCAGTACATCATACAATATCGGAAATGGAAAGAGCTTTGCTGATTACACTTTGGACCAGATGAGCCCCTGTAGGAGAAAATACATACAAAACAATAAATAGCTACATTAACTGATTGAAACTGATCAAATATTGAAAAAGTATACATGAAGAGGATGTTTCCTATAGTGGGGAGTCTAGGACCAGAGGATACAGCCTCAGAATAGAAGGATGTCCCTTTAGAACAGAAATGAGGTGGAATTTCTTTAGCTGCAGGGCAGTGAATCTGGGGAATTCATCGCCACAGACAACTGTGGAGGCCATGTCATTTAGACTAGGTCTTCATTTCTCAGAATCTAGGAGTATGAGGGTAATCCTAAAGTGGAGATATATTTAAAGCAGAAGTTGATAGGTTCTTGATTGGTAAGGATATCAAAGTTACAGGGAGAAGGCAAAAGAATGGGATTGAGAGGGATAATAAATCAGTCATGATGGAACTCAATGGGCTGAATGTTCTAATTCTGTTCAAATTTATAACGCTACTGAACTCAATCTCTGCTGACATTTTATATTGAGTCATCTCCTGGCAGAACAAAATTAAGTTCAGACTACGCACAGAAATGTGCAATTGTTAGCATTTTGCTCAGTCTGTAAAAGAAGTGCAATAGGTGCAGATGGCTGGCAGGGAGCATTATCCCATGAATGCCACCTCCACAGGGATCTCATGTTAAAAAATGCTTGCTTGGTAATGCCTGCTTACAGTCCCTTGGAGGTTACACATACGCTGTCGACTTCATTTCACTCAACCTATAAATGCACCTGCCGTAGATCACTGAAACATGACAGCTGGTCATTGATAAAATGCCAGGATGTAATTTACCTCACTCTCATGGCCCTAAAGCCATTGTTTTCCCTATTTTCCTTCCTGTCTGTCCAAGAGTAGTATTTTCCCATTGAATACAAAAACTGTCAGATGAGGAGGTGTGCACTGATAATCTCGCTCTTACCAGTATATGGGTGGCACAGTAGCATCACAATTAGTATATTACTTTTACAGTGCCAGCTGTAAGATTGGAGTTCCATTCCTGCTGCTGTCTGCAAGGAGCTTGTACATTCTCCCTGTGACTGTCTGGGTTTCCTCCAGGTTCTCCGGTTTCCTCCCACATTCTGAAGATGTACAATTTAGTAAACATCATGTTGTTTTGGCACTGGAAGTGTAATGACCCCTGCAGGTTGCCCCCAGCCCATCTCTGACTGTGCTTTGGTTGTTGGAGCAAGACGGCGCATTTCACCGTATGTTTAAAATTTTTGATGTACATGTGACAAATAAAGCTAACCTTCCTTTATAAAGCTAATCTTTCCATTGGTAGTGGAAACAAATTTAGATTTCACAAGTGAAAAGATGTGCTCCTTATTTTAAAAAAACACATATTAAATGTTGGAAATCTGCCAGGTAAGTGTTGAAATCTAAACACACAACATGTATCAGTTGATGCACTGAATTTGTGAGATGGCCAAAGGTGGAAAACTGAGATGGCTGAGTGCACATGGAAATGGGGAAAGGGCGGGTTGGGAATTGAAGAGAGGCAGAGCCATAGGCAGGGTGGGCAGATATGGGAAGTAAAGGGTGGAGCAATTGAGACAAAGAGCTATCCAACTGAGACCTCAATGGTGGAGCTGGTGGAAGATGACGACACATCACAGCGGCAGTAAAACCGGAGGAAGGCTGCAGCAGTGGCAGGTCCCTAGTCGTCCTGCATTCTATGCCACTGACCCCAATCTGTCAAGGTCTATGTGGTGGCTGCCTGTGCACCATTCTCCCCATGTTAAACAAAGAAATGTTCCATTTAGGAACTCGGCCCTAACATCCCAAACTCCTTAGGAGAACATACTATTCAGCTTAAGTGATCACACTACTAATCACTTGTATAATAGCTAAACCTTGTCTTAGAAAATAGATTATCCCACTTACCAACAAAAAATGATTCGATGGCCAGAACAATGGCATCCAAATAAGATAAATAAAAGCAAATAAAGCTTATGCAGCAACTTTCGCGTCCCAAATCAATTCATGTTACCATTCACTTTCCGAACACAGCCAACCAATTCTTTTCACTTCTCAGTTCTACAAATGGCAACAAGATAATTATGCAGCTAATGAGCTCCGGTCATGTCAGTTGAGGGATAAATCTCGGTTAAACTGCAACAGTCAGTACATTTTCAAAATAATTCATCAGCATCAAAACACTTTGGGATGCCTGGAGTTGAGTAATATGCTAACCAAGTAGATGTTAGAACATCAAACATTACAGCATAGTACATGTCCTTCAGCCCACGATGTTGTGCCAACTCTTAAACCTACTCCAAGGTAAATATAACCCTTCCCTCTCGCACAGCCTTTCACTTTTCATTCATCCATGTGCCTATCTAAGAGCCTCTTAAATGTCCCTAATGTATTTGCCTTTATCACAACCCCTGGCAGACATACCACACACCTACAAATCTGTGTGTAAAAAGCCCACCTTTGACATTCCCCCCTATACTTTCCACCAATCACCTTAAAATTATGCTCCCTCATATTAGCCATTTCCGCTTTGGGATAAAGTCTCTGCTGCCCACTCTATCTATGTCTCTTAACATCTTGTACACCTCTATCAAGTCAACTCTCCTTCTACTTCACTCCATAAAGAAAAGCCATAGCTTGCTGAAACTATCTTCATAAGAAATGCTCTCCAAACTCTTCAGGCAGTATCCTAGTAAATTTCCTCTGCACCCTCTCTGGAGCTTCCACATCCGTCCTGTAATGAGACGACCAGAAATGAACACAATAATCCAAGTGTGGTCTAATCAGGGTTTTATAGAGCTGCAACATTAACACGCAGCACTTGAACTCAACCCCCCGACTAATAAAAGCCAACATAACAAACGCCTACTTATGTTCTTTACTGTGAGGAATATTTGTCAGGCTCTCAGTCCATGAGCCACAGAGGATCTTTCACAGCCTAGAGACAGGCCTCTGTTCATTACCTCAGCCAAAAGATAGCAGTGACCTTCCAAGGAATAAAAGTGGTAGCCTCTTCCATGAAAGGGCCCTTAAACTAAGCATTCAAAGTCAAAGTACAATTTATTCAAAGTTCAAAGTAAATTTATTTTTGAACTACTCTACTGTGAGGAATGTTTTTCAGGCTCTCAGTTCATGAACTACTAAAGGTCTTTCACCATATACTACCTTGAGATCATTTTCTTGCAGACATTCATAGTAGAACAAAGTAGTACAGCAAGGTTATGAAAAGCTACACATAAAGACTGACAAGCAACCAACGTTAGTATTATCAGAGTACAAATACATTCAGTGGCTTCTTTATTGGGTATAGCTGTACACCTGCTTGTTAATGGAAATATCTAATGAGCCAATCATGTGACAACAACTCAATGCATCAAAGCTTGCAGGCGTGGTCAAGTAGTTCAGTTGTTGTTAAGACCAAACATCAGAATGGGAAAGAAATGTGATCTAATTGACTTTGACCACAGAATGATTATTGGTGCCAGACGGGGTGATGTGAGTATCTCAAATATTGCCGACCTCCTGAGATTTTCATGCATGACAGTCTCAAGAGTTTGCAGAAAATAGCGCAAAGAAAAAAAAAAGTGGTAGTTCTAGGGGTGAAAATGCCTTGTTAATGAGAGAGAAGGCAGAGGAGAATGGTTTTACTGGTTCAAGCTTACAGGAAGGCAACAGTAACTCAAATAACCATGTATTACATACATCAGTAGTATGCAGAAGAGCATCTCTAAACACACAACACATCAAATCATGAAGCGGATAGACTACAGCAGCAGAAGACCACACTGAGTTACACCTCTATACCTAATAAAATGGCCACTTTAGGTATCTCACCATATACTACCTGAAGATTCATTTTCTTGTGGATATTTACAGGAAATTAAGAAATACAACAGAATTTATGAAACCCTATACATAAACAAAAACTAACAAATAACCTATGTGTAAAAGAAGATAAATTGTGCAAAAAAACTGAGAACATGAATTGTAAAGTGTGCTTCAAAATGTGACAGCTGTAGGATCAGTTTAGAGTTGTGGTGAGTGTAATTATCCATACTGGTTCAAGAGCCCGATGGTTGTAAGATGGTTGTAGAATTCAGCCCTTTGCAATATTTACATTATTTTAAGACTATAGGACATAGGAGCAGAATTAGGCCATTTGACCCATCAAGTTTGCTCAGTCATTCCATCAAGGCTGATTTATTATCCCTCTCAACCCCATTCTCCTGCCTTCTCCCCATAACCTTTGGCACACTGACTAATCAAGAACCTATCAGCCTCTGCTTTATGTATAGCTAAAGACTTGGCCTCCACAGCTATCTGTGGGTATGGCAGTTGTTAAAATGCTATAAAAATATTCTGATTTTTAAAGGAACAAAATAGATAGGAGCACTCACACAGACACATTGATATTTGTACAGAACAATTTCTTGGTCCAATTTCTGCAGCAGAATTAGCTGCCAACTAGTGCAAACCAAGGTGACAGAATCATTATGTGATGAGCAGCAGGTATTTAGAAAACTTTACAGAAGGCGAAAGAAATCGAATGAGCTCCCAGATGGCTCACTAAGTGCACACGCTGAGTAATGTCGGGCTGAGTAGGTGCAGCACTAAATCTTTGGTTTGTCTTGGGTTTGGAGTTTCTACCTAATCCTTTCAATGACTGTGAGCAGCTCAGAAAGTGGAGAGCAAATGTAAATAGACAGTGGTTCATTTTTTAAAATTACTGCCCAGTTACTGCACTAATGCATGCTTATGTTAATGTTGCGAGGTTAAGTGAATTAATCAGTGAATAAAACTTCCAACAGTCAATTGTCCACATAGCCAATCACATCGGAACTGGAAATGCACAACAAGGCAGTCACTGTTTTGGATTGTTGTGCTTTGGCCACACTTTGTTATTCAGGACTAGACTTGGAGGACATTGACTGGCCCCAAAAGTAATTCTCTCATTTTGTGATCTTATGTCAAACTTCCAGCATTTCAAATGTAACACCCAACACTTGCCTGGATTAAATTTCATCTGGACAAACCTCTTCCAGACATTCTATTACCATTCAATTTATATTTTCTCCAGCCGTGGCCTTTTGTATACCTCTTCTTCTCAGCTATCATTTGCTGTGTCTTCAGTTACATACACGGGTTCCTTCCAGGCCTCTCTTTTTAAGACCTACCTTAAAGCGCACCTCTCCTCCCCTATTTAACTCTACAATGTTCTAACAGTATTAAGATTCAAGATTGTTTATTGTCATTCTTCACTGTACGAGTGTAAAGGAGAATGAAATGATTGTTGCTACGGATCTGATACAACATTAAAAAAACCTCAATAAGAACACAGTAAAAGTTGTGGTTATTCTTATTTATATTACAAAACTGCTTGGACTAGTAGAGATTGTAGAGGTTACCCCTGCATAAGCCATCACCTTAAAAAGGCAACTGAAAGGATACTGGGAGCAAATGGCAAAATGAAACGGAAATTAAATCCACCATAAGAAGTCTCACTGCGAAAATATCCTGAAGTAAATAAAAGCACGTTATTATTATGATTAGAAGGTTAAGGCAATATCAAAATTAAATCTAAGCCTTGTCGTCACAAAACCATGCCACAGTCTTACAGAAATCTGCAGAATAATTGGGGCTCTTTACAGCTAAGTTCCTATTGTTGAATAAAAAAAAACCCTCAGCAAATCAATTGTGTAATCCACAGGGTAACTACTGAATTTCAAGCTGAGCAATTTCAATCCCCTACAGAATGATTCATTCCATGTTCCCAAAAACGTCCCAGCATTCTTGCAGCAATGTCATTCAGCCGTAGCATGCCTTTGTTCAAGTTACCTCATTTTCTGAGCTTAACACATCTGAAGCGTGATACAAAAGGATGAAGGAACACTAGCAACTTCCGCCTGCCATGGTTGACTTCACCAATGCTCTCCCTACTGTTATAAGGCCAGAAGCAGTAACATTCACTGATAATTGCAGAGTGTTTGATTCCACTTGCAACTCTTCAGACAATGAAGCAATCCATAACCCAGAAGAAGTTGATAGGTTGAGTGAGCCTGGCCTTTTCTCTTTGAAGAGAAGGAGGGTGAGAGGTGGCCTGATAGAAGTGTACATAATGGTAAGATTCATAGGTGTGGCGGATAACTAGAGACTCCTCCCCGGGCCTAAATTGATTAATACAAGGAGATGATGTCGGAGGTAAGCTTTTTACACAGAGACTGCCAGGGCCGTGGTAGAGGCAGACACATTAGGAACATTTCAGAGATTCTCAGCTAGGCATGTGGATGAAAGAAAAATGGAGGGCTATAGTGGAAGGGAAGAGTTACATCAGCCTTGGAGTAGACTAAAGGATTGGCAAAACATCATGGGCCAATGGGCCTGTACTATGCTGTAGTGTTCTATTGTATATTCATAAACACAAATACTGGAAATCCAAAGTAACACAGACAAAATGCTGGAGGAACTCAGCAGGTCAGGAAGCATCTATGGAGAGGATTAACAGTCAAAGTTTAGGGCTGAGACCCTTCACAGGACTGGAAAAATATTGGGAAGAAGCCAGAATGTGTTCAATGTTCGATGTCCTGGACACCAAGTGGGCAGTAACATTCATGTCACATGATAAATATATCCAACATAATAATGTTTAACTACCTCCCTATCATAAAACATCCACTCCATCCATCACCAGTGTGTTATGTATGAAATGCGCACCAATTAAATTATACCCTGTTCACAAGAACGCAAGAAAATAGGAATAGGCCACCAAGCCCTTCAAACCTGTCCCATCATTCACTATGATCATGGCTAATCAATGCTGGTCTCAATTCCTCTGTCAGTTCCCCATAACACTCAATTCACCACTCTTTCAAATATTTATCCATCTACACCTTAAATATAGCTAATGAACTGGCCTCCCTCACCCCCGGTACAAAGAATTCCATAGATTGACCACCCTTTGTGAGAAGAAATTTCAACACACCTCAGTTTTAAATGAACAACCATTCAGGCTATGTTAACCATTCAGGCTATGTTCCCTTGTTTATAACTCTCCCACTGGTAAAAGCATTCTAACATCTACCTTCAGCGCCTGAGGAAGGATCTTGGCCAGAAATATCGACTGTTTATTCCCATCCATAGATACTGCCTGGCCTGCTGAGTTCCTCCAGCACTTTATGGGTTGCTCTTCTACAGTATGCCTGAATAAAGTTACCCCTCATCATTCTAAATTCCACGGAATACATACCCAAACTGGCTAGCCTCTCTTCGCAGGACAACCTTCTCATCACAGGAGTTAGCCTGGTGAATCTACTTTGGACTGCCTCTAATGCCTCTATATTTTTTTCAGGTAAAGGAACCCAGAGTGTGCACAGTAGTCCAACACACTAACACACTGTACAACTGAAGCAAAACCTCGCTATTTTTAAAAACCAAATATCTCCTTTCACATTAAAAACTAAATTCTGCTTTCACATTTGAAACTTGTATTAATACATTATGTATTAAGACTCTGCATTCAGACTGATGAGAACTGCTTTGGCAACTTTTGAGCTTCCACTTACTATAACCTTTTGCTGGAGTTCAACTCATTTGAAAGTTGATGGATACTTTTCTCGGTCAGAGGATAGTGCAAGTGTGAGAGGAGTTGCCAGCGGAAGTTTTAGATGGGGGCTTGATTGCAATTGGAGAGGTTTGGATAGGTACATAGTTGCATAGGTGACGCAGTAACGTAGGGATGGCACAGCAGCATAGCGGTTAATGCAATGCTTTACAGTGTCTGCTGTAAGATTGAAGTTCAATTCCCTCCGCTCTCTGTAAGGAGTTTGTAAGATTTCTCCTGTGACCGCATGGGTTTCCCTTAGGTGCTCTGATTTCTTCCCACGTTCCAAGGATGTATGGTTAGGGTTAGTGAGTTGTGGGCATATTATGTTAACACTGGAAAAGTGGCTACACTTGCAAGTTACATAGCACATTACTCACTGATTTAATTTGATGCAAATGACACAATTCACTGTATATTTTGATGTACTTGTGCAATCAAAGCTAATGTTAACCTCAAAGCTCAAAGTAAATTTTATTATCGAAATGCATATATGTCACCACATACAACCCTGAGATTCTTTTCCTTTACTTGCAGGCATACTCAGCAAATCATTTTGAATAGTAACAGGATCAATGAAAGATCAAGTAGAGTATAGAAGACCTGTGCAAATGCAAAAATAAATAGCAAGAGCACGAAAAAGCAAGGTAAAGAGTATTTAAAGTGAGATCATGGGTTGTGGAAACATCTCAATAGACAAGTATAGTTAACTTCTTTTGTTCAAGAGCCTGATGGTTGAGGGGTAGTAACTGTTCTTGCACCTGGTGGGGTGAGTCCTGAGGATCCTGACGGCAGCAGTGAAAAGAGCATGACCTAGATGTGAGGGGTACGAAGGATTATGATCCGGTTGCATGTAGATGGGACTGGGCAGAAGACCATAAGACATAGGAACAAAATTAGGCCACTCAGCCATTGAGCCTGCTCCACCATTCCATCATGGTCGATTTATTATCCCTCTCAAACCCATTATCCTGCCTTTTCCCTATAACTTTTGACCACCTCCCCACCTGTTAAAGCAGGTATGAACCTGGTATGAACTAGATTGACCAAAGGGTCAGTTTCTGTGCTGTATTACTCTATGACTCTGTAAAAATCCCATTTGCCATCTTGACTACATGTAAGACCTGCTTGCTAACATTTTATGATTTCATCAGGCTACTCTATTCAATCCTCCCAAACCCTTAAGTCCGACCAGTTACAAGTGTGTATGAGAACACCATTACATCCAGATTACACACCCAACTTGTGATTTCTAATTTCCCTATTCACCTTGGCAAAGGGGCCCAGAAAGATAGTACATGTTCAGCACTCCTTGTTACATGGGCTAGCGGCAGTCTTGATATAATCAGATCAAGAGTGTCTCAGTCTGAAAATCAATACTTTAAATTGGGATTTAATTAACACCCCAACTAGAGTGCCTCCTACAAAAATACTGCATTTACCTTTAAATCCAGAGAACTTACTTGTAAAAGAGAAAAATAAAGAAATAATAATAATAATCAGAGTTGGAGACATCTTCCCAGAAACAGAGGGGTTCCTTATAGCAATACAGGATCAAGTGGTTAACACAAAACTTTATTGAAATTACTTAATAAAAGACCAACAAATTCAAGATGTTAAGTGCAGAAAATGCCAAGAGAAACCAGAAAACAATCCAACACATTACAGGAATCTGCAGTAGTTTAACTCAAACTGATTACTTACACAGGCACAATCAAGTATCATGAGTTTACGATACAAACTCATAAAAAACACCATACCTTACTGTAAATACCTGCCTGATCCAGTATTAGAGTCAGAGTTAGACAATAAACAATAGGTGCAGAAGTAGACCATTCGGCCCTTTGAGCCTGCACCACCATTTTGAGATCATGTCTGATCATCTACTATCAATACCCAGTTCCTGCCTTGTTCCCATATCCCTTGATTCCCCTATCCATAAGATACCTATCTAGCTCCTTCTTGAAAGCATCCAGAGAATTGGCCTCCACTGCCTTCCGAGGCAGTGCATTCCAGACCCCCACAACTCTCTGAGAGAAGAAGTTTTTCCTTAACTCTGTCCTAAATGACCTACCCCTTATTCTCAAACCATGCCCTCTGGTACTGGACTCTCCCAGCATCTGGAACATATTTCCTGCCTCTATCTTGTCCAATCCCTTAATAATCTTCTACGTTGCAATCAGATCCCCTCTCAACCTCCTTAATTCCAGCGTGTACAAGCCCAATCTCTCTAACCTCACTGCATAAGACAGTCCTGACATCCCAGGAATTAACCTTGTGAATCTACGCTGCACTTCCTCTACAGCCAGGATGTCCTTCCTGAACCCTGGAGACCAAAACTGTACACAATACTCCAGGTGTGGTCTCACCAGGGCTCTGTACAAATGCAAGAGGATTTCCTTGCTCTTGTACTCAATTCCCTTTGTAATAAAGGCCAACATTCCATTAGCCTTCTTCACTGCCTGCTGCACTTGCTCATTCACCTTCAGTGACTGATGAACAAGGATTCCTAGATCTCTTTGTATTTCTCCCTTACCTAACTCTACACCATTCAGATAATAATCTGCCTTCCTGTTCTTACTCCCAAAGTGGATAACCTCACACTTATTCACATTAAACGTCATCTGCCAAGTATCTGCCCACTCACCCAGCCTATCCAAGTCACCCTGAATTCTCCTAACATCCTCATCACATGTCACATTGCCACCCAGCTTAGTATCATCAGCAAACTTGCTGATGTTATTCTCAATGTCTTCATCTAAATCGTTGACGTAAATCGTAAACAGCTGTGGTCCCAATACCAAGCCCTGTGGCACCCCACTAGTCACCACCTGCCATTCCGAGAAACACCCGTTCACCGCTACCCTTTGCTTTCTATCTGCCAACCGGTTTTCTATCCATGTCAATGTCTTCCCCCCAATGCCATGAGCTTTGATTTTACCCACCAATCTCCTATGTGGGACCTTATCAAATCCCTTCTGAAAATCGAGGTACACTACATCCACTGGATCTCCCTTGCCTAACTTCCTGGTTACATCCTCGAAAAACTCCAATAGATTAGTCAAGCATGATTTACCCTTGGTAAATCCATGCTGGCTCGGCCCAATCCTATCACTGCTATCTAGATATGCCACTATTTCATCTTTAATAATGGACTCTAGCATCTTCCCCACTACTGATGTTAGGCTGACAGGTCGATAGTTCTCTGTTTTCTCCCTCCCTCCTTTCTTAAAAAGTGGGATAACATTAGCCATTCTCCAATCCTCAGGAACTGATCCTGAATCTAAGGAACATTGGAAAATGATTACCAATGCATCCGCAATTTCCAGGGCCACCTCCTTTAGTACCCTAGGATGCAGACCATCTGGACCTGGGGATTTGTCAGCCTTCAGTCCCATCAGTCTACTCATCGCCGTTTCCTTCCTAATGTCAATCTGTTTCATTTCCTCTGTTACCCTATGTCCTTGGCCCATCCATACATCTGGGAGATTGCTTGTGTCTTCCTTAGTGAAGACAGATCTAAAGTACTTATTAAATTCCTCTGCCATTTCTCTGTTTCCCATAACAATTTCACCCAATTCATTCTTCAAGGGCCCAACATTGTTCTTAACTATCTTCTTTCTCTTCACATACCTAAAAAAGCTTTTGCTATCCTCCTTTATATTCCTGGCTAGCTTGCGTTCATACCTCATTTTTTCTCCCTGTATTGCCTTTTTAGTTAAGTTCTGTTGTTCCTTAAAAATTTCCCAATCATCTGTCTTCCCACTCACCTTAGCTCTGTCATACTTCCTTTTTTTTAATGCTATGCAATCTCTGACTTCCTTTGTCAATCACTGTGGCCCCTTCCCCCCTTTGAATCCTTCCTTCTCCGGGGATGAACTGATTTTGCACCTTGTGCATTATTCCCAAGAATACCTGCCATTGCTGTTCCACTGTCTTTTCTGCTAGGATATCCGTCCATTTAACTTTGGCCAGCTCCTCCCTCATGGCTCCATAGTCTCCTTTGTTCAACTGCAACACTGACACCTCCGAGCTGCCCTTCGCCTTCTCAAATTGCAGATAAAAACTTATCATATTATGATCACTACTTCCTAATGGCTCCTTTACTTCAAGATCGCTTATCAAATCCTGTTCATTACACAACACTAAATCCAGAATAGCCTTGTCCCTGGTCGGCTCTCGTACAAGCTGTTCCAAGAATGCATCCCTTAGGCACTCTACAAACTCCCTATCCTGGGGTCCAGCACCAACCTGATTCTCCCAGTTCACCTGCATGTTGAAATCCCCCATAACTACTGTGACATTACCTTTGCCACATGCCAATGTTAACTCCCTATTCAACTTGCACCCAATATCCATGCTACTGTTTGGTGGCCTGTAGACAATACCCATTAGGGTCCTTTTGCCCTTACTGTTCCTCAATTCTATCCCCACAGACTCCACTTCTCATGATCCTATGTCCTCCCTTGCAAAGGACTGAATCTCATTCCTCACCAACAGGGCCACCCCACCCCCTCTGCCCACATTTCTGTCCCTACGATAGCACGTATACCCTTGTACATTCATTTCCCAGGTCTGATCTCCCTGCAGTCATGTCTCCATTATCCCAACAACATCATAGTTACCCATTCGCACCTGAGCTTCAAGCTCATCCGCCTTATTTCTGACACTTCGTGCATTCAGATATAGAATTTATAGCCCATTTCTCCTCTCTCTGTTTGAATCTCTGCTTATTGTGCTTAACCCAGCTCCCCGAACTCCCAACGGGCTATACGCCCCTAGAATTTTGTTGTCCTTCCTAAATTTACTTATTCTTTCTGCACATTTAACTCCATGTTCCATCAGACCATCCCTCTGTACATGTGTCCTCCTTATCACTTGTTCCGCCTCAACTTTCTCTACTACACACTTAATATTCCGGAACCGTGTAGTCCCCACCTGTACTTTATTCTTCATCTCGCTATCCTCTCTCACATTCTGGATCCCCGCACCCTGCAAATTTAGTTTAAACCCCCCCCCCCCCCAAGAAGCACTAGCAAACTTCCCTGCAAGAATGTTAGTACCGCTCTAGCTCAGGTGTAAACCGACCCTTCGGAACAGATCCCACCTTCCCTGGAACAAATTCTACAGATTATATTATGACTGATCCATTAATACAGATAGAAAGATCTATAATGACCATCTGTATGAACAACTTACAGTACCTAATACATATAGCCATTCCAAATACACATAACATACAGAAATCAATAAGTGAAAAACACCAGAAATATGCTGAATTAAAAGGAAATTGAAAGACTATGGAACATGAACAGGCTATATTGAACACTGTCCCAATAATAATATCTACAACTGGTATCACTCCAAAGTCACTACCCAATAGAATTAAACAATTAGGCCTACACTGCAATATTTATGTAAATCTCTAAAAAAAAACACAATACTAAACACTACTAGAATAGTCTGAAAGTTCCTTGCAATTGAGAAATGAGTGTGCTTGGCTATATCCATACCTCAGGTTTTACCAGCTTGAGCTGAGAAAAATAGAAAATATCTACAGAAAGTAGAAAATAATAGAAAAAAATAGAAAACAGATAGACAAGCAAGCAAGCAATAAATATAGAACATGAGATGAAGAGTCCTTGAAAGTGAGCCCATAGGTTGTGGAAACAGTTCAGTGATGGGATGAATGAAGTTATCACTCCTGGTTTAAGAGCCTGATGGTTGAGTGGTAATAACTGTTCCTGAACCTGCAGGTGTGGATCCTGAGGCTCCTGTACTTCTTTCCTGATGGCAAAAGTGATGTAGCCATTCAATATATTCTCTGAAACTGATAACACTGAGGAACTTAAAGTTGATGACTCTCTCCACCTCTGATCCCCTAATGAAGACTGGCTCATTAACCTCTAGTTTCCTCCTCATTAAGTCAATAATCAGCTCCTTGGTCTTGCTGACATTGAGTAAGAACTTGTTGTGACAACCACTCAGCCTGATTTTCGATCTCCCTCCTATATGGTGATTCATCACCACCTTTAATTCAGCTAGTCAGAGTAGAAATAGGAGGATATTTCAGATGAATACATGGCTTGAAAAATGGTGCAAGGGGGAGGGATTCAAATTTCTGGGGCATTGGAACCAGTTCTGGGGGAGAGGGGAACGGTATAAACAGGACGGTCTGCACCTGGGCTGGACTGGAACCAATGTCCTAGGGGGAGCGTTTGCTACTGCTGTTCAGGAGGATTTAAACTAATGTGGCAGGGGGATAGGAACAAGTGCAGAGAGACAGAGGGGTGTAAAATGAGGGTAGAAGCAAAAAGTAGTAAGGTGAAAAGTAAAAGTGGCAGGCAGGCAAATCCAGGGCAAAAAGCAAAAAGAGCCACTTTTCAACATTATTGTATAAAGGCTAAGTAAAAACAAGCCTGAAGGCTTTGTGTGTCAATGCAAGGAGCATTCATAACAAGGTGGATGAATTGAATGTGCAGATAGTTATTAATGAATATGATATAGTTGGGATCACAGAGACATGGCTCCAGGGTGACCAAGGATGGGAGCTCAACATCCAGGGATATTCAATATTCAGGAGGGATAGACAGGAAAGAAAAGGAGGTGGGGTAGCATTGCTGGTTAGTGAGGAGATTAATGCAATAGAAAGGAAGGACATTAGCCTGGAGGATGTGGGATCGATATGGGTAGAGCTGCATAACACTAAGGGGCAGAAAACACTGGTGGGAGTTGTGTACAGGCCACCTAACAGTAGTAGTGAGGTTGGGGATGGCATTAAACAGGAAATTAGAAATGCATGCAATAAAGGAACAGTAGTTATAATGGGTGACTTCAATCTACATATAGATTGGGTGAACCAAATTGGTAAGTGTGCTGAGGAAGAGGATTTCTTAGAATGTATGCGAGATGGTTTTCTGAACCAACATGTCGAGGAACCAACTAGAGAGCAGGCCATTCTAGATTGGGTATTGAGCAATGAGGAAGGGTTAGTTAGCAATCTTGTCGTGCGAGGCCCCTTGAGTAACAGTGACCATAATATGGTGGAATTCTTCATTAAGATGGAGAGTGACATAGTTAATTCAGAAACAAAGGTTCTGAACTTAAAGAAGGGTAACTTTGAAGGTATGAGATGTGAATTAGCTAAGATAGACTGGCAAATGATACTTCAAGGGTTGACGGTGGATATGCAATGGCAAGCATTTAAAGATTGCATGGATGAACTACAACAATTGTTCATCCCAGTTTGGCAAAAGAATAAACCAGGGAAGGTAGTGTACCCGTGGCTGACAAGGGAAATTAGGGATAGTATCAAGTCCAAAGAAGAAACATATAAATTAGCAAAAAAAAAGCAGTACACCTGAGGACTGGGAGAAATTCAGAGACTAGCAGAGGAGGACAAAGGGCTTAATTAGGAAAGGGAAAAAAGATTATGAGAGAAAGTTGGCAGGGAACATAAAAACTGACTGTAAAAGCTTTTATAGATATGTGAAAAGAAAAAGATTGGTCAAGACAAATGTAGGTCCTTTACAGTCAGAAACAGGTGAATTGATTATAGGGAACAAAGACATGGCAGACCAATTGAATAACTACTTTGGTTCTGTCTTCACTAAGGAGGACATAAATAATCTTCTGGAAATAGTAAAGGACCGAGGGTCTAGTGAGATGGAGGAACTGAGTGAAATACATGTTAGTAGGGAAGTGGTGTTAGGTAAATTGAAGGGATTAAAGGCAGATAAATCCCCAGGGCCAGATGGTCTGCATCCCAGAGTGCTTAAGGAAGTAGCCCAAGAAATAGTGGATGCATTAGTGATAATTTTTCAAAACTCTTTAGATTCTGGATTAGTTCCTGAGGATTGGAGGGTGGCTAATGTAACTCCACTTTTTAAAAAAGGAGGGAGAGAGAAACCGAGGAATTATAGACCAGTTAATCTGACATTGGTGGTGGGGAAAATGCTAGAGTCGGTTATCAAAGATGTGATAACAGCACATTTGGAAAGAGGTGAAATCATCGGACAAAGTCAGCATGGATTTGTGAAAGGAAAATCATGTCTGACGAACCTTATAGAATTTTTTGAAGATGTAACTAGTAGAGTGGATAGGGGAGAGCCAGTGGATGTGGTATATTTAGATTTTCAAAAGGCTTTTGACAAGGTCCCACACAGAAGATTAGTGTGCAAACTTAAAGCACACGGTATTGGGGGTATGGTATTGATGTGGATAGTGAATTGGTTGGCAGACAGGAAGCAAAGAGTGGGAGTAAACGGGACCTTTTCAGAATGGCAGGCAGTGACTAGTGGGGTACCGCAAGGCTCAGTGCTGGTACCCCAGTTGTTTACAATATATATTAATGATTTAGACGAGGGAATTAAATGCAGCATCTCCAAGTTTGCAGATGACACAAAGCTGGGCGGTGGTGTTAGCTGTGAGGAGGATGCTAAGAGGATGCAGGGTGACTTGGATAGGTTAGATGAGTGGGCAAATTCATGGCAGATGCAATTTAATGTGGATAAATGTGAGGTTATCTTATCCACTTTGGTTGTAAGAACAGGAAAACAGATTATTATCTGAACAGTGGTCGATTAGGAAAAGGGGAGATGCAACGAGACCTGGGTGTCATTGTACACCAGTCATTGAAGGTGGGCATGCAGGTACAGCAAGCGGTGAAAAAGGCAAATGGTATGTTGGCATTCATAGCAAAAGGATTTGAGTACAGGAGCAGGGAGGTTCTACTGCAGTTGTACAAGGCCTTGGTGAGACCGCACCTAGAATATTGTGTGCAGTTTTGGTCCCCTAATCTGAGGAAAGACATTCTTGCCATAGAGGGAGTACAGAGAAGGTTCACCAGATTGATTCCTGGGATGGCAGGACTTTCATATGAAGAAAGACTGGATCGACTAGGCTTATACTCACTGGAATTTAGAAGAGTGAGGGGGGATCTTATTGAAACATATAAAATTCTAAAGGGATTGGACAGGCTAGATGCAGGAAGATTGTTTCCGATGTTAAGGAAGTCCAGAACGAGGGGGTCACAGTTTAAGGATAAAGGGGAAGCCTTTTAGGACCGAGATGAGGAGAAACTTCTTCACACAGAGAGTGGTGGATCTGTGGAATTCTCTGCCACAGGAAACAGTTGAGGCTGGTTCATTGGCTATATTTAAGAGGAAGTTAGATATGGCCCTTGTGGCTAAAAGGATCAGGGGGTATGGAGAGAAAGCAGGTACAGGGTTCTGAGTTGGATGATCAGCCATGATCATACTGAATGGCGGTGCAGGCTCGAAGGGCCGAATGGCCTACTCCTGCAGCTATTTTCTATGTTTCTATGTTTCTAACAGTGGTGTCATCAGCAAACATAAATCTGGCATTGGAGCTGTGCTAACCTCACAGTCATAAGTATAAAGCAAGTCAAGCAGGGGGTTAAGCATACAGCCTGCGGTACACCTGTGCTGATAGAGTTTGTGGAGGAGATATTGTTGCCAATCCCAGCTGTCTGGGGTCTGCAAGTGAGGAAATCAAAGATCTAGTTGCATAAGGAGGTGTTGAAGCTTATTAATTATTTTTGAGGGAATGACAGCATTGAATGCCAAGCTGTAGTCAATGAAGAGCTTCTTCACTGTCCAGTTTTTTTACTTATTGAGACACAACATCATAGGCCCTTCCAGCCACCCCACCCACCAACCTCAATTTAACCCTACTTTAATCACGAGACAATTGACAGTGATCAATTAGCCTATCAAATGAAACGTCCTTGGAACATGGGAGAAAACTAGAGCACCTGGAGGAAACCCATGTGATCATGGAGAGAATGTCCAAACTCCTTACAAACAGCAGCAGGTATTAATCCATGCTCAATGGTACCGTAAAGCAGTGTGCTAAGCACTACACTACCTTGCTGCCTCATGGTTGAGTGAAGAACCAATGAAATGGCATCTGCTGTTGACCTGTTGTGATGGTAGGCAAATTAGAGTGGATCCAAGTCCCTTCTCAGGCAGGAGTTGATATGTTTCATCAACTAGCTCTCAAAACAATTCATCACTGTGATGTAAGTGCTACTGGATGATAGTTATTGAGACAGGTTACCACGTTCTTCTTAGGCACTGGTGTAATTGAAACCTGCTTGATACAGGTGGGTACCTGAGTGCCAATGAAAGAGGTTAAAGATAACAGTGAACACTCCAGCCAGGTGATCAGCACAGGTCTTGCATCCTCAGCCATCTACACTATCTGAGCTAGATGCTTTCCATGGGTTCACCCTCCTGAAGGATGCTCTCACATCAGTCCCAGAGACTGAAATCACACAGTCATGAGGAGTTGTGGATGCCTCCATGTTTTGACAGTCAAAGTGAGCATAGAATAGTTTAAGTTCATCTGGTGGCAAAGTGTTGTTGTAGCTTACGTCACTTGGTTTCAGTTTGTAGGAGCTGATAGCATTCAAGCCCTGCCTCAGCTGTCAAGCATCCCTCTGTGATTCAAGTGTGGTCCGGAATTGCCACTTCGCATATGAGATAGCTTTCCGGAGAATGTACTTGGATCTCTTATATTTAGCTCAGTCGCCAGTCCTGAACACCACTGATCTGGCACTCAGCAAAATCTGGATCTCTTGGCCTCTGGCTGGGAAAGACACTGAATAATTTTGTGGAGACATATTCACTTACTACTGTTCATATAAACTCCATGACAACCATGGTGTATTCATTCAGATCCTCTGATGAGCCTGTGAACAAGGCCAGTCCACCAACTCGAAGCAATCCCATAGCCGCTCCTCTGGCTCCAGCGACTATCTCTACGATGTCCTTACTGCTGGGCTCTTGCTCTTTAGCCTCTCCCTGCATGCAGGTAGGAGGAGGACGGCCACATGATCAGAATTCCCAAAATGCGGTTAAGGAATTGGCAGCACAGCAGTGGTCATGTGTTGGGATCCCTGGTGCTGCAAGTGATATGCTGATGATAATTGGGCAGAGGCTTCTTCAAACAAGCCTGATTAAAGTCCCCAACGATGATCTGAAAGGTATTGGAGTAGGCTGTTTCAGGATGAGGGAACAAGAGGACAATAAAATCGTCGCATCTGAGCACTACAAAGAATTTATCATGAAACACAAACCCTCACCTTTTGCCTTCATCAAATCAGCAGTCCAGTACACCTAGCGTATCAAGAAGCCATCTGGTCGTATCGAAGTATCTGGCATGTCAGAAGCAATCGCTCATTTCCCTCCGAAACAGCAATTTTGCCCTTAGGTCCTCAATCCTGTTCTCCACAGACTATACATTTGCTAGAAGTTTCATATCCCTGTGTTTTATTCTGGCTTGAAGTCCTCCCTTGCTCTCTCTCTTCTGGCTGTGGCAATGTGCCTTCATCTGCTTAAGGGTGCTGTACCTGTATTCCTGAGAATCAAGTCCACTGAGTCCTTCAGAAGATCGTGAAACTGTTAGTTTGTTAAGCCAGTTTAAAAGTGCATTACTTAGAGGGAAAATACAGGCTGCAGATTGCAGCAATAGTAGTTTAGAAGAAGTATAACTAAAAGTTCTGTGTGCCGCCTGCAAAACATTTGTCACCACTGCCATCTTGCTCCACCAAATAGCAATATAAACTGGTGCTGTTTTATTTTCCCCAATTGATATTTCAGTGTCATCAAATGTGGTAGAAATATTGGTCAGTTTCTGTAGATCCTGGAAATATTGGACAACAGATGCAAAATGCTGGAGGAATTCAGTAAGTCGGCAGCATCTATGGAAATGAGTAAACAGTCAATGTTTAAGGGACCTTTCATTAGGACTGGAAAGAAAAGGGGAGAAGGCAGGGAGTAGAAAGAGGGATAGCTGGCAGAAGATAGCTAAGACTGGTTGAAGGGGGAAGGTGCATGGGTGGGGGAAGGGGGATGAAGTGAGAAGCTAGAAGGTGATAAGTGAAAGAGGTAGAGTGCTAAAGAAGAAAGAATATGATCGGAGGGGATAGTGGACCATGGGAGAAATAGAAAACAGAGGGGAATCAGAGGAAGCTGATGGGCAGGTGAGGAAAAGAGAAGGGATGAGGTGGGGAATGGAAAAAGTAGGAAATAAGGCAAGAGAAATTACCTGAAGTTAGAGAATTAATGTTGGAGGTTACCCAGATAGAATATGAGGTTTGGGTCCTTCAATCTGAGTAATGCCTGAACATGGTAGTAAAGGATTGGGTACGGGAAGTTGAATTGAAATGGGTGGCGGACCAAGCAAAAGGATGCTTGATGAAGCAGTCCCCCAATCTTAGGATGTAATCTACACATTGATGCCAACCTGAATGACCAATGTCCTCATTTAATAGAGAGGCTAATCATTGCATCATCTGACCTAATTTGATTCACAGCCTATCAAAGCACCATCATTCACTTCTCCTGCTCCTCTTAAAAAACACACACACACAAGGATGCTAACCATATTTTAACTGACAACAGAATTGATTTTTTAATCAAAAAAAAAAACTGCAGACATTAAAACTCTGTAGCCAAGGGCTGGAAACATTGCAGGTACTCAGTGAGTCAGCCAGAATCGTGGATGGAATTGACAGACTTGTGCACAAGCATTTCACACACACTGAGCAAACTGCTGAGTTTATCAAGAATTTTGTTCACTCTTTCTTGTGTTTTGTGATTGGGACAGATGGTGGAGGCATGTAAAAAGTCAATAATTGTCTGATTTTGTGATTCAGCTTTAATTGTTGGCACAAGGTTAAACAACTGACAAAGCCAAAAATAGTGATTACAAGTACCACACTCACTTCAACACAGCCCACAATGATTACTCTACATTTCCTTAAAATCTCAATTAGTAAAAGCAACCAGATAATCAGTTTAAAGCAAACCACGTTGTTCTGCTTATGATGGAACAAATTACAGACTACAAGGTACCTCAGCACTGCACACTGTCCTGTAGAACAATCATGTCTACTATTCCACAAATATTTCCATTAGAATATTTAAATTTCCTTATACCTAGTGCCTATTTCCATCTAATAGGTCTCTCCCTTTCTCTCAATGCAACTACTACAAAGATCCCCCAGCTAATACCCTTTGCTTGCTTCTGTGCACAATTGCTCTAATTTTACTTGCCCCATCTCAAAATTCAAAGTTCAAAGTCAATTATTATCAGAGTACATACTGTATATGTTACCATATACAATGCTGAGATTTCATTTTCTTATAGGCATTTACAGGAAAATAAAAAATACAATAGAATTTGAGAAAAAAAACTATGCATAAGCTATGACTGACAAGCAGCTAATGTTAAAAAGAAATATTGTACAAATAAAAAATACAGAAAGTAATACAACATATTATAGCAGCAACACACACCTGCCACTTCATAATAAATCTAATTGGTAAAGTCAAACCTGGTCATATTATAAAGAGGATGTAGAGATGGAGGGGAAGGCATGGAAAAGGCTGCCTAGGATGGTAAGCACCAGTGAAAAGTTATGTCTTTCAGAAGAGCTCCAGTAGGCTAGGGGTCTCTTCCACTGGAAGAAGACTGAAGGTGATCTGATAGAGATTTAACATTATGAAAGGAATCGATAGCACAGATGTAGAGATCTTTCCTTTTGTAGCGCAGACAAAAGCCATGAATAAATGATAAATTTATAAAGAACTGTAGAAACTTATTTGGCCAAATGCTCTGTTTCTTTGTTGTAAATACTTTCAGACACTTTGTCACCTCAATGTACAAGTACACTATCTTAAATTAGATTATGTAACATTAGAATAGATCAGATTAGATGAGCTTTATTTGCCACACATACATTGAGAGATGCAGTGAAATGCATCGCTTATGACAAACCAAATCAGTGAGGATTGTGCTGGTGCCATCATAGCATACCCATAACATACTAACCCTAACCCAGATGCCTTTCGAATGTGAAGAACACTGGTGCACCCAGAGGAATCCCACATAGTCACAAAGAGAACATATAAACTCTTTACAGGCAGTGGCAGGAATCAAATCCCAATAGACAATAGGTGCAGGAGTAGGCCATTCGGCCCTTCTAGCCAGCACCGCCAATCACTGTGATTATGGCTGATCATACACAATCAGTACCCTGTTCCTGCCCTCTCCCCATATCCCTTCACCCCTCTATCTATAAGAGCTCTATCTAACTCTCTCTTGAATGCATCCAGAGACTTGGCCTCCACTGCCTTCTGGGGCAGAGCATTCCACATATCCACCACTCTCTGCGTGAAAAAGTTTTTCCGCATCTCTGTTCTAAATGGCCTACCCCTTATTCTTAAACTGTGGCCTCTAGTTCTGGACTCACCCATCAGCGGGAACATGCTTCCTGCCTCCAGTGTGTCCAATCCCTTAATAATCTTATATGTTTCAATCAGATCCCCTCTCATCCTTCTAAATTCCAGTGTATACAAGCCCAGTCGCTCCAATCTTTCAACATATGACAGTCCCGCCATTCCGGGAATTAACCTTGTGAACTTACGCTGCACTCCCTCAATAGCAAGAATGTCCTTCCTCAAATTTGGAGACCAAAACTGCACACAATACTCCAGGTGGGGTCTCACCAGGGCCCTGTACAGCTGCAGAAGAACCTCTTTACTCTTATACTCAATTCCTCTTGTTATAAAGGCCAGCATGCCATTAGCTTTCTTCACTGCCTGCTGTACCTGCATGCTTGCTTTCATTAACTGATGTACAAGAACACCTAGATCTCGTTGTACTTCCCCTTTTCCTAACTTGACTCCATTTAGATAGTAATCTGCTTTCCTGTTCTTGCCACCAAAGTGGATAACCTCACATTTATCCACATTAAACTGCACCTGCCATACCTTTGCCCACTCACTCAACCTGTCCAAGTCACCCTGCATTCTCATAACATCCTCCTGACATTTCACACTGCCACCCAGCTTTGTGTCATCGGCAAATTTGCTAATGTTACTTTTAATCCCTTCATCTAAATTATTAATGTATATTGTAAACAGCTGCGGTCCCAGCCCAAACCTTGCGGTACCCCACTGGTCACAGCCTGCCATTCCGAAAGGGACCCGTTAATCGCTACTCTTTGCTTCTTGTCAGCCAGCCAATTTTCAATCCATGTCAGTACTCTGCCCCCAATACCATGTGCCCTAATTTTGCCCACTAATCTCCTTTGTGGGACTTTATCAAAAGCTTTCTGGAAGTCCAGGTACACTACATCCACTGGCTCTCCCTTGTCCATTTTCATAGTTACATCCTCAAAACACTCCAGAAGATTAGTCAAGCATGATTTTCGCTTCATAAATCCATGCTGACTCGGACTGATCCTTCTACTGCTATCCAAATGTGTCGTAATTTCCTCTTTTATAATTGACTCCAGCATCTTTCCCACCATTGACGTCAGGCTAATGATGATAAATGATTATGATCAATCTTATGATAAATGTGAAGTATATTAGATCTGCTCAACAAAATTGCCAATGACCTATGCCAACACACACAAAATGCTCAAGGAGCACAGCAAGTCAGGCAGCATTTACTGGGAGGAATAAAAAGCCAACATTTTGGATTAACGTAGACCTGTAATATTTTTTTAACATAACTTGGCGATATATTTGGGTAGGCTTCTATTTGGGTGAATTGGTGCTGGGACAAATGGAACAATCTCAATGTCAATTACCTGACGCATCAGTCCATTGCACACATGCCATTAAGGGCTGTGTTCCACACTGGACATAATCTGCCTGCATGTATGCCATATCTACACAATTGTACACTTAACTTCTCAGCACTTTCAGAAGCAACGGTTGGTTGTTACCTTTCTTCCCATGACAGCCTTTACTTTTAAACAATTAGCCCTGCTGTGACTATATCGTACGGGAAAAAAATAAGTGAAGCGCTGATACAAAGTTTGAGAGATTCTGCATCATAAAGCGAAAAATTCTGTGCATTAAAAAGAATAATTGGAACAGAGATGAGGAATTTCTTTAGCCAGAAGGTGGTGAATCTGTAGTATTCATTGTCACAGATGGCTGTGGAGGCCAAGTCATTTGGTATATTTAAGGCAACAGCTGATATGTTCCTGATTAGTAAAGGTATCAAAGGTTACAGCAAGAATGGGGTTGAGAGAGATAATAAACGAAACATGTTGAAATGGCAGTGCAAAGTCAATTGGCCGAATGGCCTAATTCTGCTCTTATATCTTATGGTCTATTATTCTCCGTTGAATAAAGATTAAAAGTATTGAATGTAGACTTGAAAAAGAACCATTTTCAGGACTGTTGGGGTTAAGGATAAGAAGAATGATGTATTCAACTTTTCAAAGAAAGACAGGTCAAATGACCCCCACGTACTTCATGATTTTAGGGTTCCATGAAAACAAATTGTGCATCCAATTAAAAGCTGATCACTAGCTTATTGGCTAGCAACTGCTAAATGAGGGATGCAAAATGAAAAAAAGAGTCAGACAAACTGTGAATTGCTCAATGTGCCACAAACACTAAGCATTGTGAACCTTTATCTGATTGTACATACTCCTGGAATACATACAACAAATATAACACATGGCAATCACCTAAGTGATCAAATAAACTTTGGCAAAGATGATGAAACTAGTTTGCTGAAGTGAATTCAAACAAATACTAAAGGATTACAGTGCAGGGAACTCAGGGATCTCGGATTTACACAATTCTGCAGCACAATATCTGCGGGATTTGTTGTGCGTGCTATCAATGCCTCTGAGTAGAAAAATCAATTTTGATCAAATCAGGCGCAATGGAAAGAATGTGCAGACGCTCTGAATACCAGAGATGAGCCCTGACTACTAATGATTCCCATTAGTACACATAATCATGTGATTCTGCAGTTAATTGCTGCCTTACTGAATCACAGCAAGGGCAATACTTTGTAAAGCACTTCAAGAGCACTGATTAGATTGGTAATTTTTCTGGATTTTGCTAGTTTCATTTGAAGTACAGTTTAGTGGCCATCCTTCTAAGTCCTTCAGTCATTGAAGTAATATTTTTATATTATGGCCTAAAAAACAATTTCAAGATGATGACACATTCCTTTTCTATGAAAGGTGTTGGGTATCACTGCAATTGTAAATATATTAAGAATCACTCCTTTTCAACTTTGTAGAAATTTATGGTGTCCTATTTAAAATGGTAAATGTTTTATTATTGCCACATGTACCAAAGTACAGTGAAAAGCTTGTCTTGCCTACCATCCACACAGATCATTTCATTACAACAATGCATTGAGGCAGTACAAGGGAACACGATAATAGAGTATGGAATAGAGTATTACTCTGTACTTATAAATAAAATATTTATGATGGGCTACGCAGTTATGCATCTGATAGAGCCACAGCTTCACAGTACCAATAACCCAGGTTCAATTCTAACCTCAGGTGCTGACTATGTGGAATTTGCATATTCACCTTAGTGAGTTCAAGTGTTTCCTCCAAATGCTTCAGTTTCCTCCCACATCTCAAAGACAAGCCTTTTGGTACTTTAATTAGCCACTTTAAATTGCCCTTGGTGTAAATGAGTGGTGAATAAATAGTCAATGTTTCGGGCCAAGATCTTTCTTCAGGACTGAGAAGGGGGAAGATGCCAGAATAAAAAGGTGGGGGAGGGTTAGGAGGATAGCTAGAAGATGATAGGTGAAGACAGGTGAATGAAGGCAGGAGAATGGTGTTGATAGGAAAGATAAATCAGCTCTGTTCAAATGGTGGAGCAGTCTAGATGGACCAAATAGGCAAATTCTGCTCTTATGCCTTATGGACATCTCTCCTAAACCTTTGTCCACTCATCCTAAATGGATGTCCTCTGCATTGGCCATCATAGTCCTGGGAAAAAGGTGCTGGCTGTCTTTTCTATCCATGCCTTTCATAATCTTGTGCATATCTATCGTTGCCTCCCATCCTTCTTCACTCCAAACAGAAAAGCCCTAGCTTGTTCAACCTTTTCTTATCAGGCAAGCTCTCTAATCTGGTAAATCTCCTCTGCACCCTCCCTAAAGCTTCCATATCCTTAGCCTATATAAGTAGGCGTCCAGAAAAGAACAAGGTATTGAGGGAACAGTACACTGAGGTGTGATTCTTGGCTAAGGTACTAAACAGACCACTTGTCTGACTTCTCAGAATGACGAAGCACCACTTCGAAGAACAGGTGAGTTAGAACATAGAACAGTACAGGACAATACAGGCCACTTGGCCCATGATATTGTGCCAATCTGTTAACCTACTCCAAGATCAATCTAACCCTTCTCCCTCAGAGAGTCCTCACTTCTCTATCAACTATGTGCCTATCTAAGAGTCTCTTAATTGTTCCTAATGTATCTGCCTCTACCACCACCTATGGCAACACATTCCACACACACTCACTCTGTGTAAAAAATTCACCTGGAAGCAAAGACCTGTATCTATAAATAAATTATCGACATTTGCCCCAGAGTGATATATAAGGTAAAATTAATGATCTGATCATTAAAGATATACTAATTACTAATCTAATGGCTGTAGAGTGATTTGGGAAATTCTGAGGTTCCTAAACACACATACGTCAATTGTTTATTCCCCTCCATACTGTGTAGATATTGCCTGACCTGTCGAATTCCTCCAGCGTTTTTTAAATATGGCTCATATATATGTAAGCCTTTTACCTTTCATTCATCAGTGTCTTCTGTAGTCCTGACATTTATTCTTCTGTCTTAGGAACTAATGCCCCAAAAGTTAGCATGCAGCAGAAATTGGTTTGAACTGGTAAGGAGTGTTTAGATCTACATTTGGAGATGTACGTCAATTAATCCAGCCTTAGCTTTGTAACTTACATCTTTGTAACCTGTATGACATAGCATGGGAAGTAAGAAACCAATAGACTGTGAATATGAGAGTCTGGGGCCTAACACAGGAGTTAAAGGCCTGTGTGTGGATGGGTGGGAGGGTGGGAAAGAGGCCTGTTTTACCATTGTTCTCTTGTTCTGTTACTATCGCTGTTGCTTGTGTTGATCTGTGTTTTGTGTTGCACTGTTGTTCTGCCGAGCATGGTGGGCATGCTATGTTTGTACCAGAATGTGTGGCAACACTTGTGAGCTGTCCCTAGCACATCCTTGGGTTGTTAACACAAATAACACTTTTCACTGTGTCTTTCAATGTACACGTGATAAATAAATCTGGATCTGCATGGGGTGTGTCCTTTCGAGATTGTATGAATCTTAAATGAAGCAAACAGAAATTATACAGAAACAGGTCTTAAAGTAACTTGGCTTGAGCACTTGGCGTCTGAACATTGCTGAGAATGTAGTAATATTATAAATTTTACCCCCAAAAATTATTCTCTATTTTACAGCTATATGCTTTTCAGAGCTTTTTGATTTGAGGCATAAAGTATTAATCTCACATTATATAATCTGAGGGTCATTACTCGGAAACAAATGATGATCATTTCTTTGTAGATGAAGCAATTGTCTGCTGACATTTTTTTTCCAGACACTACCTGCCAAGAGTGATTGCAGCTGATGTCTCAATCAGTTTTTGGTGAACTTTAACACTGCACGTAGAGAGAAAGACAAATAAACCACTGAAATCTTGTGCACTCTTCATTGCACTTTAACACATTAATTTCTTATGCAGTCGTCAAAGTACATATTCATCAACGGTTTCAAAAAGTCACCCTCTCTGAAAATGGAACATCCCTATAATTTGGTTCAACAGTAGTCATAGAGTCATAGAGCAATACAGAACAAAAACAGTCCCTTCGGTCTATCTAGTCCATACTGAACTATTATTCTGCCTAGTCCCATAGCCCCTCCCCCAATCCTCCTCTCATCCACATACTCAACCAAATTACTCTGAAATGTTGAAATGCAACCCACATCTAACACTTCTACCGGCAGCTCGTCCCAAGCTCTCACCACCCTCTGAGTGAAGTGGTACCCTGGGCGCCATGATAGAGTACCAGTTAGCATGATGCTATTTCAGCTTGGTGTGTTCCGGAGTTTGGAATTCAATTCTGGTGCCATTCTGTTAGGAGTCTCTATAAGTCTTACCTGTAGAATGTGCGGGTTCTCCCTGTGTGCTCCAGTTTCCTTTAACAGTCCAAAGACATACCTGGTAGGTTAATTGGTCATTGTAAGTTGTCCCATGATTAGGTTAGGGTTAATTGGTGCTCTGGGCTCGCTGAGGAAGTGTGGCTCAAAGGGCTTTAATGGCCTATTCCATGCTGTATTGCTAAATAAGTAATATATAGAATGAAGTTCCCCTTCATGTTCCACTTAAACATTTCATATTTCACCCTTAACCCATGACCTCTGGTGTCATCCAGGTTCAGTGGAAAAAGTTAGCTTGCATTTACACTATCTATACCCATAATAATTTTACACGTCTCTATCAAATATCCTCTCATTCTCCTATGTTCTAGGGAATAAAGTCATAAGCTATACAACTTTTTCCTATAACTCAGGTACTCAAGTCCTGGCAACATTGTTACAAATTTTTTCTAAACTCTTTCAAGCTTATTGATAGCTTTCCTGTAGGGTAGGTGACCAGAAATTGCACACAATCCAAATTAAACCTCCCCAATGCCTCATACATCTTCAACATAACATTGTAATTCTTCTACCCAATACTTTGATACTTGGTACTTCAATTTATGAAGGCCCAATTCTCAAGTTATTGCCCTGTGACTTGCCTCAGCAACATCTAATTATTTAGAGCCCTTCATGGTTTTTGCTGGTAAAAGGCCAGCAATATCATGAAGGATCCCACCCACCTAGCTTATGGGCTGTTGGTGCCACTCCCATCAGGGAAGAGGCTATGTCAGGACCACAAAGCCAACCACTCCTCATTATGTCTCCTCCATGAAAAGAGTTAGAAGCACCGACTTTCTGGGAGTACACATAGTGGATGATTTCACATGGTCCCTCATGTTAACACCTCTTTGGTTAAGAAAGCAGAACGGCATCTCTACTTCCTGAGGAGACTGAGACTCCCACCCCCATTCTAACCGATTTTCACAAGAGTATCATTGAGAGTTTCCTGACCAACTACATCACCATCTGATACAGGAACTGCAAGGCATCTGACCACAAGTTCCTACAAAGGATTGAAAGGATCATTGGGGTCTCTCCTTCACCCATCAGAGATATTTATCAAGAGTGCTGCTTACGTAGAGTCCTTAGCATTGTCAGTCATCCCTCTCATCCGTCTAACAATCTCCTTGGCTTCCTACCATCAGGTAGAAAATACTGTAGCATTAGGACGAGAACAGTTAGGATAGGAAACAGCTTCTTCCGCCAGGCCAAGAAACTACTGAACTCCCTGTCACCATCCATGTCCTCTCATGTATGAAATGCCAGTAGCAGATACTATTAACTTTTTAATTTGCATCATAAGTGCACCTTATTACTTGTTAATTTATTTGTGTATGTGCTATGCATGTAAGTAATATGTATTGTGTTGTACACCTTGGTCTGGAGGAACATTGTTTAATTTGGGAGTTTAAATGTGTATTGTTGAATGACAAAAAACTAAACTTGAGCTTAATAAACAGTTGCTTCCCCCAAGCCGTCAGGCTGATCAACACCTCCACCCTATCTATTCCCATTCACATTAGCTAGCTTTCTCCACAACCACTCAGCACCCTTCATTTCCCCTCATACACTGCCACTCTACAGTTACTTGTACACTGGATTTCATAGGTTTGCTTTTATGTTATATTTATTGTGTTCTGTACACCAGATCAGGAGTAACAATCATTTCATTCTCTTTTACACTTGTGTACTGATAAATGACAATAAGCACTCTTGAATCTTAATGTAGTTAAAATACATTGTCTGGTATTCGCAGAGAGTTAATTAGTGAGAGATGCGTTTTAAGGTTGATCTTAAATGAAGGCATCATGAAGTAACTTGTGTGTGTAGCTGAAGACACAGCTAATGAAGAGGTACACAAAAGGCCATGGTTGGAGAAAGTAAAGATTGAATGGTAGTAGAATGCCTGGAGGAGTTAGTCCAGATTTGGGTGGTCAAATTTAAGAAGAAAGTAATCAGGACTCTTAAGAATATTGATGTACCAGGGAACCTTGGGGTGCAAGTCCACCGCTCCCTGAAAGTGGCAACATATCAACATAAGATGGCAAAGAATGCGTACAGCATTCTTGCCTTCCATCAGTCAGAGAGTTCAGTTTAACTGGCAGAAGTCATGTTGCAGCTATATAAAGCTTTGGTTAGTTTCTGAATATTGTGTGCAGTTCTGGTCTCTGCATTTCAGGAAGGATGTAGAGGCTTTGGAGAGGGTACAGGAGAGGTTCATCAGGATGTTGTCTGGATTTGAGATTATTAGCAATAAGAGGTTGGACAAACTTGGACTGCTTTCTGTGGATTGTGGAGGAAGCTGAAGCACCCAGAGGAAAGCCATGAGGTCACAGGGAGAATGTACAAACTTGTTACAGACAGCGGTGGGAATTGAACTCTGATCAGTGGTTGCTGGTGATGTATTGTGTTAACCACTGCACTACCATGGTGCCAAGTGGCTAGAATTGAGAAGAATGACATCAGTCGGCAAACACAGCTGCATTTCACTTCTTTGTCTTCAGAACTGTGTGTGTGACTTCCACAACTCTACTTCTCACAGCCCAGTCTCTCATGATCATTTACACACTTTAACAAAGGAACAACACACAAAGTGCTGAAGGAACTCAGCAAGTCAGGCAGCATCAATGGAGGGAAAGAGGAGTCAATGTTTCAGGCTAAGAACCTTCATCAGGACTAGAAAGGAAAGGGGCAGAAGCGAGGATAAGTAAGCTGGGGGGAGGGGAGGAGCGACAAGCTGCATGGTCCTTGATGAAGGGTATCAGCCTGAAACAATGACTTTTTAATCCTCTCCATAGATGTTGCCTGACCTGCTGAGTTCCTCGAGGATTTTGTGTGTTACATGTGATAGGTGAAGCCAGGTGAGTGGATAGGGGTGGAGGATGAAATAAGAAGCTGGGAGGTGAAAGGTGGAGGTGGTAAAGGGCTGAAGAAGAAGAATTCTTATAGGAGAGGAGAGTGAACCATGGGAGATAGGGAGTGGCACCAGAAGGTGGTGTCAGGCAGGTGAGCAGAAGGGGCAAGAAAGGAGCTAGAATGGGGAATTCAAAAAGGAAACAGAGAGCTACAGCATTCTAACAAAGGAGCAGAATGCTGCAGCATATGTGCAGAAGACTGAGCCTCGAGACACCAACTGGATCGCAACCAGCTTTAGGTTCCTTTGAGATTCACAATTACCCAATTCACTGATTGCACCACATGCTTGCTGAAATATTCCAAACTAGCTGGTATTTATTAAAAATGCTCTCCATAATCTCCATATCAAACTCGCTTCACTATTCTGATAGCAGCAGTGCGTGATGAGTGAACAGTGGCTGATGAATACAGTTGAGGGTGGTGTGTAAAAATCTGAGTTGTACATCTCAAAGAGTATTTCTACAATTGTTCTTACATGTGCAGTCAATGGAGTTCTATTTCCAAGATTTAAAAGGTGTATTTCAAATCCTAAATACAGGAGGGATAGACAAATACAAGCATGATAAAGACTTCACCACTCCTCATATCATTAATATCCATTGCTTAGAACAGCCTTAAGGTATTCACTGGTGACTCAAATAAGCAGTTTTCAATTTTACAGTCAAAATGGTCCTTGCCATGGCAAGGGGTTTACGTAGAAATCAACCAAGGATATGCTGAGGTGTGGGGCAGGCAACCCATAAATGTCGCCATACATTGCAGTGCCAAGACAGCATGCCCACAATGCTTGGCAAAACAACACAGAACACAACAAAAAAGCAACAAACAACAGCAAAATAAGCCCCATTCCTCCCTCCCTTCCACCCACCAGGGCCTGTTTAATGTCTGCTGGAGACATCGTTGGTGCACAAGAATTTATTGGACTATCCCCAAGGTACAAAGTGCTAAGATCCCAAATAATTAAAAGACAGGAAAGTTGTAAAAGCCTGGGAGATATACAACAAAGGTATTAAATGCATAAAATTGATATGTCTACAGGGTCAACAATGTCTCAGCAGTAGCATCTGAATCAGAACATCATGGGCCTAAACTCACTCAGAACTTGATTGCATACAGCATCTTTTGGTTGGAGTATCAAACAGGTCATGCTACAGCTGTTAATAACATCAGTCAGGCCACACTTGAGGTACTCCATACAGTTCTAATCCACACAACACTGTGGTTGCATTAGAGAGAAGCAGGTGTTGTTTTAATTCATTCATAGAACATGAAGGGCTCTGAATTTGAGAGAGATTAGCTTAATTTGATGTTCAATGACATCAAAACAAAGAGTAAAATACATCATTTGCATCAATGACCAACACAGAGGGAGGCAGCCTACAAGTGCTGCCATGGTTCGAGCACCAACATAGCACACCCACAACTTACTAACCCTAACCTGTATATCGTTTTGGAATGCAAAGGAAACTGTAGCAGCCGGAGGAAACATGCAGTGATGGGGAGAATGGACAAACCACTTACAGACAACCCTTTTCAGGTGGCAATTGACCCCAGTGTTACAGTTGGCACTGTAAAGCATCACGCTAATCACTAAACAAAAGGAGAAGAATTAACAGCACTGTTGGGAGACGGAGCCACATGTGGACCAGTATCAGTAAGGACATTGCAAAAGAACATTTGTGAATCTGATGGGTATCTTTTTAACAGCGCAGTAGTTTCTCAGTTACTGATTAATTATTTGCATTTAAATTCTGTAGCTGCAATGGTAGGATTCAAGTTCCAGATCAGTGATGCAGATGGTCCTGAAAATTGGCTGTTGGATCAGTAATTTAAGCATAGTGCTACCAACTCTACTTTGAGAACGTTGGCAAGCCTAGAGGATTTCAATCATGTGAAGTACAGACATTTCTGTGCTGGATGACTCTTTGACATTGTTAGGGTAGAGTTCTTCAGGGTGAAGGAAGCTGAGAGGAGATCCGATCTGATTGAGATGCCTAAAATTCTACACTAGAAAGGCCTATTTTATTTAGCAGAGAGGTTCATAATTAAAGAACATGGATTTGCGTCAGAAGGAGAGAAGGAAGCTGAGGAAACAATGGTGGAGGACCAGAAATCACTGTCTGAAAGGTTGGGGGGTGGGGGTGGAGGAAAGTAAACCTATTCACATTTAAACATTACCTAGATGAGTCTGCCAAAAACTGGGAAGCAGAACTAGTCTATGTAGTTCATTTGACATATGATGGGCTGAATGGCCTCATTCTACACCATATATTCCTCTGATACTGTAATCCAGGTTGGTATTTGTCAGAGTGTTCATGGATTACTGTACTGCTGAACTTTCAGATTAAATAATTCTACTGTCTTTTCCATTGGATCCATCACAGGCACATTCCCCCGACCACTGAGAGATTTAAAGATTAACTTTATTTGTCACGTGTAAATCAAAACTTAGAGTGAAATGTGTCATTCTGCATCGAATCAAATCAGTCAGCATTGTGCTGGGATGTGATGCTTCCAGCACCAAAACAGCATGTCCATAACTTACTAACCCTAATCAAATGTCTTTGGAATATGAGAGGAAACCGGAGCACCAGGAGGAAACCCATGTAGTCACGGGAAGAATGTACAAACTCCTTATAGGCAGCAGCAGGAATCATACTCCGATCTTACAGCTGACCTCAATATTACTGTGCTGCTCCAGTCTTGAGGCAGTGTCTGCAGGAGATGCTGCCTCAAGGAGGTTGCATCAGTCACCAAGGGTCCGCAACAATCAGGCCGTGCACTCTTCTTGCTGCCACTATCAGGCAGGAGCTACAGAAGCTTGAAATCTCGCAACACCAGGTTCATGAAGAGTGACTTTTCTACAACCCATCATGTTCTTGAAATGACCTGCATAACCCTAACTGTACCTCTGCAATGGAACACCATGCACATGCACTAAGCACTCTTGCACAGTTAGGACTTGTCTTAGATTATATCTTAGGTCTTGCTTCTACACAGTCTTTCTTTTATTGTATGGTATAAATTTATGTTCTGTGTGTCATTCACTGTCTATTTTGATGTACATGTGATGAATAAATCTAAAATCTGAAACTTGAAATCTTATCTGTGCCTGTGATGATACTGCAAGTTTTTCACCACACCTGTACCTCACTGTAATTGCGCACATGACGATAAACTCTACTCGACTTGAGAAGCAACAAGGGCGTACTTGATCCCTGGCTGATATTTACTCTTCAACTATCAGTACAGATATTTTCATTCACCTCAACACTGAGCTGATTCCACAACCTATGGACTCACTTTCAAGGATTCTACAACTTATATCATTATTATTATTCAATATTATTTATTTTCTTACTTATTTATTATTATTGTTTTTTCTATTTGCACAGTTTGTCTTCTTTTGCACATTGGTTGTTTGTCAGTCTTTGTGTGTAGTTTTTCATTGATTCTATTGCATTTCTTTGTTGTACTGTGAATGCCTGCAAGAAAGTGAATCCCAGGGTAATATGTGGTGACGTATACTTATTTTGATAATAAATTTACTTTGAACTTCTTAATCTTGCTCAATAAAACAGATTACCTGGCCTTTTATTTTATTTCCACTGCTGCCACTCTCTCTAGTACCATCTCATCATTCCTAGAACGAGTGGGGGGGTTGGGGATAAGAATAATATATTATGCCTAACTGTACATGTTTAATATGTGTAGCTTTAACATTAATTTCTAGTTAATTTCTACACCTCAGCTACTAAAGGGAAGTATGTGATCAAGATTCTGAAGAGTGACTTGTGACCCATGCTCCTGTGATTCAGATAATAAGTGCTACACTAAGCAACAGCTGGCTCTGTGGACATATATATTTTATGTATTTAATACCTTTGTCAATGTGCCTCCCAAGTTTATACTATTTTATTGAAGCTTAATTTTTTGGGATCCTAGCTTTTTATTGCTTGAGGGGCAGCTGAATAAATTCCTGCGAATTGGTGATGTCTGCAAAAGAAATTAAATAATTCCTGTGGGCAACATTTTTTATATCACCACAGTGACTACATTTCAAAACTACCTTATCATTAATGTAAATGCATTGGACGTCCTGGGAGTATGGAAGATGATATGTGAATGTAAATACCTTACAGAATCATTGTCCACCTCGAATAAAGGACTGTAAAAAATGTAAAGGTTACAAAACAGAATAATACTGTTGTGATGACCTCTAACATAAACAAGAACAAAGAGCAGTATGGCACAATACAGGCCCTACAGCTCAAGATAATGTGCCAAACTTTTAACTGACTCCAAGATCAATCTAACCCTTCCCTCTTACACAACTCTCCATTTTTCTAATATGTGCCTATCTAATAGTTTCTTAAATGTCGATACCATATGTACCTCTACCACCACCCCTGGCACCCACCACTCTCTGTGTAAGTAACCTACCTCTGACATCTACCCATACTTCCCTCCAATCACCTTAAAATTATGCCCCCTCATATAAGTCATTTCCACCCTGGGAAAAAGATTCAGCCTGCCTGGTCTATCTATGCCTTTTACCATGTTGTACATCTCCATCGTCAACTCTCATCCTTCCTCGCTCCAAAGAGAAAAGTCCTAGCTCAGTCAGCCTATCCTCATAACCTGCTCTCCAATCCAGGCAGCATTCTAGTAAATCTCCTCTGCACCTTCTCTAAAGCTTCCACATCCTTCCTATAATGAGGTGACCAGAATTTAACACAATATTCCAAGTGTGGTCTAAACAGGGTTTTGTAGAACTGCAATATTAATTCATGGTTCTTGAACTTAGCCATTTAAGGGCAACAACTCTGTAAGTCTTTCTATTGAGGCTCCCTGACCCACTGAGTATTCTTAGCTCCAAACTCCCTCTACCTGGCTTCTTGAGCATACAGAAGTAATCAGAATCAGAATCAGGTTTATTATCACAGGCATGTGACATGAAATTTGTTAACTTAGCAGCAGCAGTTCAATGCAATACATAATCTAGAAGAAATAAATAAATAAATAAATAAATAATCCTTATTCAGCATACTTTATACAGTATACATATACTGAATAGATTAAAATTCTATTCAATAATAGATAATAATAGTAATAGAGTGAAGGGCCTGTAAATTATACAATAAATCCATGTTAAATTATATATATATGTGTATATATGTCCGCAGAGCCAGCTGTTGCTTAGTGTAGCACTTATTATCTGAATCACAGGAGCATGGGTCACAAGTCACTCTCCAGAATCTTGATCACATACTTCCCTTTAGTAGCTGAGATGTAGAAATTAACTAGAAATTAATGTTAAAGCTACACAGATTTAACATGTACATTTATAACAATAAATCCATGTCACCCAGCTTGTCCTAATTTCTTGTGTTCAGTCCATATCCCTTAAGCCATGCCCCTCCTTGTATCTATCCAGGTGGTTCTTAAATGATACCATTGTACCTGCTTCAGCCAGTACCTCTGCAGCCCATTCCCTATACTCACCCCTCAGGTTGTTTTAAATCTTTCCCCTCTCACCTTAAACCTATGCCCCATGGTTTTGAATTCCCCTACCCTGGGGAAGAGATCATTATCCAAAACTCTCGATTTTAAACACTTCTATAAGGTCCTAAGACCATAAGACATAGAAGCAAAATTAAGCTATTCAGTAATTGAGTCTACTCTGTCATTTGATTATGGCTGATTTATTGTCCCTCACAACACAGTTCTCCAGCCTTTTCAAGAACCTATCAACTTCCGCTTTAAATATATCTCCACTTTAAGGTTGCCCAACATTCTCTTGTATTCAAAGTTTTAAAGACCTACCCTGGCCAACTTCTCCTCTATTCCTGGCAACATCCCCATAAATTCTTTCTGCACCCTGTTTAAAGTCTTAACTCAGTAAGGATGCTTGAATTTGGAGTAGCTCCCGATACTTACTTTGAAAACAAACTCACTCTTTCTGGTTACTTTCACCACAGCACCTGTTCCAGTTCAACAGGTTTCTTTTCTTTTCTCAACAGCATCTACCCTCCCCCAATAGCCTCATCGTGTGTTGTGCTTCTTCTCAGCATGCAGAGGGAAGATAAAGTCAATTCTATCATCGTAATCTCATAGCTCCACAGCTGGTCTTCCATTACACCATACGAGGAGTGATTGATAAGTTTGTGGCCTAAGGTAGAAGGAGTCGATTTCAGAAAACCTAGCACATTTATTTTTCAACATAGTCCCCTCCACATTTACACTCTTTGACTGATTATGCAGAAATTTTGAAGTTAATAACTCAGTAGTTAATAACTCATCGGGGTGATTGATAAGTTTGTGGCCTAAGGTAGAAGAATATGAGTTATTAACCAAACTTTCTGCAAAATCACTCAAAGAGTTGACCTGCACATGCATGTAACGAGAGCTGTATAACTCATCTCCTTCTACCTTAGGCCATGAACTTATCAATCACCCATTTGTGGACACTTTCTGGAGATCCAAGATCTGTATGCTCCACAAACGCCGGACTAAGTGTGTAAATGTAGGACGGGACTATGTTGAAAAATAAATGTGCTAGGTTTTCTAAAACTGACTCCTCCTACAGTAGACCATGAACTTATCAATCACCCTTCGTATACTGGGTTTGTTTTGTATTTTCTGTTTTGTACTGATCTGCTGTTGTGTTCAGCAATAGCTCACCACACCATCAGATGTCATCAGTCACACACAGGGGTTATGGCAGGATTCTTAGATTCCCCAAAGTTTCCGCGCAATTTATTAAAGTTGTTAAGAAGTTGTATGGTGTGTTGGCCTTCATTCGTCAGAGACCAAGTTCTAGAGCCATGAGGTAACGTTGCAGCTCTATAAAGCCCTGGATAGACCACACTTGGAGTATTGTGTTCACTTTTGATCGCCTCATTATAGGAAGGATGTGGAAGCTTTAGAGAGGGTGGACTGAAGATTTACCACGATTATGCCTAGATTAGAGAACATGTCTTATGAAGATAGGTTGAGCTAACTAGTGTTTTTATCTTTGGAGAGAAGGAGGATGAAATGTGACTTAGAGGTGTACAAGACGATAAGAGACATGGAGTGAATAACCAGAAACTTTTACCCAGGGTGTAAATGGGTAAAAAGAGGGGCATAAAGTTACAAGGATGTTGCCTGAATTGGAGAGCATGCCTTATGAGGAAAGGTTGAGAAAACTTGGCCTTTTCTCCTTGGAGTGACAGAGGATGAGAGGTGACCTGATGGAGGTGTATCAGATGATGAGAGGCATTGATCATGTGGATAACCAAAGGCTTTTTCCCAGGGCTGAAATGGCTAACATGAGGGGACATAGTCTTAAGGTGCTTGGAAGTAAGTACAGAGGGGATGTCAGGGGTAAATTCTTCACACAGAGACTAGTGGATGCGTGGAATGCACCAGCAGCGACGGTGGGGGAAATAGAGACAATAGTGTGTTTAAAGAGACTCTTACATAGGTACATGGAGTTTAGAAAAACAAAGGGCTCTGCGATAGGGTAACTCGGGCAGTGTCTAGAGTAGTGGTCGGCACAACATTGTGGGCCAAAGGGCCTGTAATGTGTTGTAGATTTCTATGTTCTATGATCTAAATTTACGGTGATTGTTAGAAATATAGGGGGGGGGGGGATTCAGAACATTTAAGAATCTCTTAGATAGGCACATGGATGATAGAAAAATAGAGAACTATGCATGAGGAAAGGGTTAGATTAGCCTTGGAGTACATTAAAAGGTTGGCACAACATTGTGGCCTGAAGGACCTGCGCTGTGCTGTAATGTTCTAAATTTTAATGACAGTTCTATCATTTTAACCTCAAAACTCCACAGCTGAGCTTCCATTATACTATAAGCCTGATTTGCTTTCTTTATGTTGCTCATTCTGTGGGGATTTTCTGCTGTGTTCTGCAGTAGCTCATCACTCACCGTGGGAGGTCATCAGTCACACTAGTTACAAACTCTGACTGCTCCTTTCCATTCCCAGAACCTGACTAAGTTCATCAGTACTGGTCAGAAACATCTCACAGACAGCCACCTTCCAGACTACCTTTCATGTCAGTAGTGCAACGGTTACAGAACTAACCTCTTTTCTCCCTGTGAATCTCCTCCAGGAGATGCTCTTGCTTCGTGATTTGCTCTATGAAAAGCTCGGTCTCTGACTCCTTGCTCTGCATGAGTTCCTTCAGCTGTCCTCGACACTGCCGGAGATGCGATCGCAGCTTGAGCTCCCGTCCATCGCGCTCCTTCACTTCCTCACACAGCCACTGCAGCTTGGTCTAGAAAGTGACGTGGTCAGTCAGTTTCAACCTGCATCCAGCACTATCTAAGTCAGTCAGAATCTTAAAACCGTGACATGTCACTGAGAAAGAGTTGATGCTAGACAGTGATAGTATTTAACATTCGGCACAATGGTTCCATCATCCCACTACATTGTGAAGTTTCAGTCCTGAAATGTCTTACACTTATTACTCCTAGAAGATGAAAGTTGAAGTCAAAGTACATATGGCCTACACCACCTTGAGATTCATTTTCTTAAAGGAAAATAAAGAAATGCAATAGAATTTATGAAAAAGTATGCATCAATAAAGACTGTAAAACACAAAACTTTCCAAAAATATCATCCCATCAAAGGCAAGCTTAGGAGATCGACAAACACAGTAGCCTGACGTTCAATAAAAATGATATGTTAATGAATAGAAAAGAATTTACATTGAGAATAAGAATGCTTACACTACCATTTTGAATAAAGGTTATCCTATAGCTAAGTATGCACAATGGTCTGCACAGCAACAGTTATTACCCTACAACCATCAGACTCCTAAACAGCATGGATAATTTCTCTCCCTTCAATTCAGAACTGATTCTACAACCTACTGACTCATTTTCAAGGACTCCACAATTAGTGTTCACAGTATTAATCAAATATTTATTTATTTGCATTTGTCCTCTTTTGCATATTGGTTCTTAGTCTGTCTTCATTTAGGTATAATTTATTTCTTTTCCTGTAAATGTCTGCAAGAAAATTAATCTCAAGGTAGTATATGGCAACATGGCCATACTTAGATAATAAATTTACTTTGACATTGACTTCTGCTGCCAACCCCTTTGTCCAAGAACCAATTGCAGCTTTAGTGAAAGTCGTCCATTCACAGACCCTTCCCCAAAAAGTAAGAATGCAGCCGATCGATATTTTTATTCTAAACTTAGTTCTAGCTATGCAATCATTATGGGGTACCTTTAAGGACCACCAAGTATCAGCGAATATAACAATCCCCAGCTAAACGACCTCCACCATCTACATATTTACAGAATTGGAAAGGCTTATTAAGTGGTTTAACTACTCCTACCAGATTCTTATGGCAGCTGTCCCATCACTGCTGTAAAAGAGAGATTCAAATGTACTTATCACATGAACATCGAAACATGCAGTGAAATGCATCGCTTGTGTTAACAATCAACACACCTAAGGATGTGCTGTGGGCAGCTTGCAAGTGTTGCCACACATTCCGGTATGCCTAAAATGCTCTGCAGAACAACACAGATCACAACAAAGCATAATACACCAAGTGACAAAGCAATAACAGCAAAACAAGTTCCTCCCTCCCACTCACCCACACATTTATCCAGTCCTCTAACCCCAGATCAGGCTGTCTTCTTTAGCCTCCAGCAGATAGTGCGCCTTCAACTTCCCCAACAAACTCTCAGAGATTTAGTGTCTTTGGGCTTTAGATCAAGATCAAGATCAAGTCACTTTTTATTGTCATTTCGATCATAACTACTGGTACAGTACACAGTAAAAACGAGACGTTTTTCAGGACCACGATGCTACATGAAACAGTACAAAAACTACACTGAACTACATAAAAACAACACAAAAACTACACTAGATTAGAGACCTACCCAGGACTACAGAAAGTGTACAAAACAGTGCAGGCATTACAATAAATAATAAACAAGACAATAGGGCAGTAAGGTGTCAGTCCAGGCTCTGGGTATTGAGGAGTCTGATGGCTTGGGGGAAGAAACTGTTACATAGTCTGGTCGTGAGAGCCCAAATGCTTCGGTGCCTTTTCCCAGACGGCAGGAGGGAGAAGAGTTTGTATGAGGGGTGCGTGGTGTGTTTGCTTTGCGGATGCAGCGTGTAGTGTAAATGTCTGTGATGGCAGGAAGAGAGACCCCGATGATCTTCTCAGCTAACCTCACTATCTGCTGCAGAGTCTTGCGATCCAAGATGGTGCAATTTCCGAACCAGGCAGTGATGCAGCTGCTCAGGATGCTCTCAATACAACCTCTGTAGAATGTAGTGAGGATGGGGGGTGGGAGATGGGCTTTTCTCAGCCTTTGCAGAAAGTAGAGACGCTGCTGGGCTTTCTTTGCTATGGAGCTGGTGTTGAGGGACCAGGTGAGATTCTCCACCAAGTGAACACCAAGAAATTTGGTGGTCTTAACAATCTTTACCGAGGAGCCATCGATGTTCAGCAGAGAGTGGTCGCTCCATGCCCTCTTGAGCTCAACAATCATCTCTTTTGTTTTGTTCACATTCAGAGACAGGTTGTTGGCTCTGCACCAGTCTGTTAGCCGCTGCAACTCCTCACTGTATGCTGACTTGTTGTTCTTGCTGATGAGACCCACCACGGTCATGTCATCGGCGAATTTGATGATGTGATTCGAGCTGTGTGTTGCAGCACAGTTGTGAATCAGCAGAGTGAACAGTAGTGGACTGAGCACACAGCTCTGGGGGCCCCCCTGCTCAGTGTGATGGTGTTAGAGATGCTGCTTCTGATCCGGACTGACTGAGGTCTTCCAGTCAGGAAGTCTAGGATCCAGTTGCACAGGGAGGTGTTCAGGCCCAGTAGGCTCAGCTTTCCAATCAGTTTCTGAGGAATGATTGTGTTGAATGCTGAACTGAAGCCATCAGATCTCAACTTCTGGCCTTCTGATCAACCCTCAGGTTTCAATCAGGGCTTCCAATTGACCTTCAGGCCTCAATATTCAGTATCCAACCAGGATTCACCAATGTTGATGAATGAGAACCCTGGATTACGATCCCAAATGCTAGGCCTTGAACTCCACTCTAGCAATTCATATACTCAGAGGGTCACTAACCCTCATTCTTCTTTAATCTGCTGACATCTGGCCACGTCCATGTCACTGACTTTGAATGCAGAGTGGAGTTTTAGACTCCAGTTCTTAACTCCCTCACATCCACGTCCCAAAACCCTAACCTAATCCCTAACTCCCCTCTCCGTCACCAAAACCATCACTATGAACCGAAAAATAAACTAAAAAGAAAGGGTATCATACCAATGATCCCTTTCAGCAACAAAGGAAAAGAACAAGATACAAAATGGACATATGGGATGCTAGGGAGGGTAACACCTCTGGTGAATAGGCTTGGCATGTCTCCTCTGGGGCAGCTCACTTGCTCCCCACCAGACACTTAGCTCTCACCTGTGGCTCCAAGTAGTTGTTTGCATACGACCATGGCAACACCCTGGCAGACCACTTCGACACTCGGGTTAAACCAGCTGAAGATAGGCAGCAGGTCTCATACCCCGGTGAGACAGGGAGATGCCTGCCCTAGCATGCAAAGTCAACTCTAGCAGACTGGGCAGATGAGATGAACAAGGAGATCCAACAGGGAGGTCAGGACGGCAGTTCTGCAATGCTTTATGGAGAACAAAGGGCAGGACAAGGCACTGAAGAAGTCATAGTCATCCACTGTAATCAAGGAAGATCCCAGTTGTGATGACTACTCAGACTACTGGACCCAGACTCCCAAGGTCAGGAGAGTAGAACTGCCCCAGTCAAAGACTTTTCCCAAGTCATAGTAAGTCAATGTAAATTTATTGCCAAAGTATACATATGTTATGATATACTCCATTGAGATTCATTTTCTTGCAGGCACATAATGAAATACTATAGAATTTATGAAAAACTTTTCATAAATAAAGACTCACAAATAACAAATGTGCAAAAGAAGATAAAGTGGACAAATAAAAAAAAATAATACTGAGAACATGAGTTTCAGAGTTCTTGAAAGTGAGTCCATAGGTTGTGGGATCAGTTCAGAGTTGTAGTGAGTGATGTTAACCACGCTGGTTCAAGAGCATGATGGTTGTAGGATAATAACTGTTCCTGAACCTAGTGGTGTGGGAACTAATTCTCCTGTTCCTCCTGCCCAATGGTCAGGAATTCTGTGATAGTGGATGCTGCTTTCTTGTTGTAGGACTCTATGTAAACATGCTCAGTGGTAGAGAGGGTAACTTCCACTTTAAAAGTTCCCCAGCACAGGTTCAGACTGTCATTGTCAGACAAAACGGATAACTAATCAATCAAATGGACAGTATGACCGAATGAAGCATCTTCTGATATCGACATCAAAATCTATAAATGACCTCCGTTCAGGAATTTTTTTCCCACCCCCCGTCCCCTCTTCTTCTATTCTCCACTCTAGCCTCTTACCTCTTTTCACCTGCCTATCACCTCTCACTTTGCCCCCTCCTCCTTTCCTTTCTCCCACACTCCACTCTCCTCTCCTATCAGATCCTCTCCAACCATTTACCTTTCCTACTGACTTGGTACCTTCCCCTTTCCTTTCCAGTCCTGATGAAGGATCTTGGCCCAAGACGTTGACTATTTATTCATTTCCATAGATGCTGCCTGACCTGCATAGTTCCTCTAGCATTTTGTGTGTGTTGCTTTGTATATCCAACATCTGCAGAACTTCTCATGTTTATCAATGAGCTGAATCTTTTCTCCATATTTGCTTTCACACTTGCATTTAGTTTATTTTCAAAGAATGGTTCTTAAACATACTTAAGATACAGTTAGAAAGATTTTTGCATAGCAGGGGAAATAAGGGATATGGGAAAACGGCAAGGTAGGTGCAGCTGAGTCCATGGCCATATCAGCCATAATCTTATTGAATGGTGATGCAAGCTCAACAGGTCAAATAGATGACTTCTGCTCCTATTTCATACACTCAGTGGCCATTTCATTAGGTACACTTATACACCTGCTCATTAATTTAAATATCTAATTAGCCAATCATTTGGCAGCAACTGAATATATAAAAGTAAGCAGACATGCTGAAGAGGAAACACAAAGTACACTGCAGATGTACAGATGTACAAAGGTCAAATCAACACGTACAAAGAGGTTCAGTTGTTGTTCAGACCATATATCAGAATAGGGAAGAAATGTGATGTAAGTGACTTAGACCATGAAATGCTTGTTGGTGCCAGGTGGGGTGGTTTGAGTATCCCTAGAAATTACTAATCTTTTGGGATTTTCATGCACAACAGTCTCTAGAGTACACAAAGAGTGATGCAAAAAAACAAAAAAAAATCCAGTGAGCGACAGTTCTGTGGACGAAAATGCTTTCTTCATGAGAGAAGCATTGAGTCATAGAAGGTCAGAGGAGAATGGCTGGACTAACTAAAGCAGACAGAAAGGCAACAGTAGCACAAATACCCATGCATTATTGAACGTACAACACATCGAACCTTTGAGTGGATGGACTACAGCAGCAGAAGACCACAAACATACTCACAGTGGCCACTTGATTAGGTACCTCCTGTATGTAATAAAGTGGTCCCCGTATGCTTTCCTCCAACCTCCTTAAAGTTATGCCCCCTTGCATTAGCCATTTCTGCTCTGGGGAAAAGTCTCTGTACATTCTTATTCCAGTCAAGAGAAGGTGGATCCTGTGAAGCCATCCTGCTGGATGCTGCTTTTCTGATTTAATGCTTGGAAGAAAGCAGGTAAAGGGCTTTTTTGTCTGGATAAAGCATCTCATAATGATGTATATATTTTTGACATGACTTTGACTCCAAACAAATATAATAGTAAAGCTTTATTCCAGCCTACGGCTAAGCAGGAAATAACAACAAAACTCTGCTGGGAAACAAAAAGGTCTGTCAGCAGCACTCTTGTATGGCAAGGAAGCTGAAAGGGAAAGACGTCACGTTAATCTCAAGCCTTCAGTGAATGGCTGTAGTTGGACAGAGCTAAGCATCTTAGCATTAACGGTAATTCACAGCCACTAAGGAACAAATGCTTCAACAGTTGCGTGGAAGGTAGCACCATATCCCACTGAAAATATGCTACATACATCTGCACAATGCTTCTATGAAAGCTATTTATAACAGAAATTAAATATTTGCTAGCATGCACAGATGAACACAAGCATACGCTTGTAAGAAAGCCAAGCGAAACATGCTATCGTTCTGTCATAGTATGATTGAATTATACAGTCCCTTTCATCCCACCTCATTCATGCTGACCACAAGCCCTGTCAATGCTAATCTCTGCTTGCATTAGGCCCGTTTCCCTCTACAACTTCCAAGTACATGCCCAAATGTCTTTTAAACTGTTCAACTGCATCTACCCACTTCACCTCCTCTGGTAGCTTGTTCCTACAACCAATGTGGAAAAATTACATAATACATGGAACATCATGTACAGTTCAGTGCAGCACTGTACAGGCACTATTGACCCAAGACTCTGTGCCGACCTTATATCTTCCTCCAAGATCAATCTACCCTTCCCTCCTACCTAGCCCTTCTTTCATCCTTGTGCTTACCTAAGAGTCTCTTATATGGCCCTAATGTTTCTGCCTCTACCACCACCACCGACAGCACACTCCACACACCTACCACACTCTGTGTAAAAAGCCTATCTCTGACACCTTCCTTATACTTCCTTCCAATCACCTTCTCGTATTAGCCATTTCTACTCTAGGAGAAAGTCCCTGACTGTCCACTCTACCTTTGTGTCTTATCATAGAACATAGAACATAGGACATTGCAGCACATTACAGGACCTATGGCCCACAAAGTTTAGCCAACCTTTTAACCAACTCAAAGATTAATCTAATCCTTCCTTCCTAGATAGCTCTCCAATTTTCCATGCCTGTCTATGAGTTTATTAAATGTCCCTAATGTATCTTCCTCTACCATCAACTCTGGCAGGGCATTCCATGTGACTAACACACTCTTTTTGCATTACTTACTTAGTTAATTTTTAATACACACACTTCCTTTACTCTCCGTATACCCATGACTATGTCACCACCCACAGCTCCAATCTGCTAATTAAACTTGCTGATGATATTACATCGATTGGCCTTATCACAAATAATAACAAGGTAGCCTACAGAGAAGAAGTCATCACCTTGACACAGTGGTATCAAGAAAACAACCTCTCCCTCAATGTCGCAAAAATAAAAGGGTTGTTTGTGGACTATAGGAGGAATGGAGACAGGATAACCCCTGATGACATCAATGGATCTGGGGTTGAGAGGGTGAACAGCTTAAATTCCTCGGCGTACACATCACTGAAGATCTCACGTGATCCGTACATACCAGCTGTGTGGTAAAAAAAGCACAACAGCGCCTCTTTCACCTCAGATAGTTGAAGAAGTTTGGTACGAGTCTCCAAATTCTAAGAACTTCCTACAGGGGCACAATTGAGAGCATCCTGACTAGCTGCAGCACTGCCTGATATGGGAACTGTACTTCCCTCAATCGCAGGACTCTGCAGAGAGTGGTGCGGACAGCCCACTGCATCTGTAGATGTGAACTTCCCACTATTCAGGACATTTACAGAGATAGGTGCATAAAAAGGATCATTGGGGACCCGAGTCACCCCCAACAACAAACTGTTCTAGCTGCTACCATCCAGGAAATGGTACCACAGCATAAAAGCCAGGACCAATAGGCTCCAGGACGGCTTCTCCCACCAGGCCAACAGACTGATTAATTCACGCTAATACAGTTGTAATTCTATGCTATATTGACTGTCTTGTTGTACATATTGTTTATTATAAAGTACTATAAATTGCACAATGTACATTTAGACGGAGCTGTAATGTAAAGATTTATTCCTCATGTATGTGAAGGACGTAAGAAATAAAATCAATACAATTCAATTCACACACATACATATATATAGTAATTTATAGTTTTTTATTATGTATTACAATGTACTGCTGCCGCAAAGCCACAAATTTTATGACATATGCCAGTGGTACTAAACCTGATTCTGATTTATTGTAATTTATAGTTGTTTTGTTTATTATGTACTACCACAAAACAACAAATTTCAAGACATAGGCCAGTGATATTATACCTGATTCTGATTCAGTGTAATAATCTAACCTCCCATATCCCCTATACTTTCCTCCAAACACCTTGAAGTTATGCCCCTTACATAAGCTATTTCAGCCCAGGGTAAAAAGTCTCTGCCTATCCTTTCAATCTATGCCTCTTATCATGTACACCTTTATCAAGTCACTTCTCATCCTCTTTCACTCCAGAGAGTGAACCCCTAGCTTGCTCAGCCTTCATTTCTCACCTGTCATCTTAAGCCTCCACTCTCCAGAATCAAGAATCTCTTGCACCTCATAACTTAAAGGTCAGCCCTCAACTTCCAGTGAGAATAAATCCGAACTTGTCTTACAAATGGAGCCCTCCGTTCCAGTTAATACCCTGGTGATTTCTTCTGCACTCCAATTGCTACTACATCCTTCCTCCAGCATGCCAACAGAATTAGTAAACAGCACTTCAGTGCTGAACAATCCATTTCTCCAAAGCGAACCATGACACCCCTATCCAGAGTATATTTTGCTTAAGAATTCAGAAAAAGGATGCCAGGGATCCATACCTGAAGAGGAAATGGCTTGAAGCTTGGAAAAGAGAGGGATCTTAAAGATTAGCTTTATTTTCTAACCATGCTAGTTAGACTTCCCTTCCCCCCCCCCCCACACTTCTTTTACCCTTGACACTGCATTGCACTGTAAACACTTTAAGTATTTTATAATGCTGTTTACATTTTAAATACATGCTGGTATTTAATTATTTATGCACATTTTATTCCATATCTGTACTTTAACCTCTATTTTATATAATTCTTGAAAATTTCTAAAATGTTAAATATTGTTCGGTATTGCATGTCACTCCCTAACTTGTCGACAGTGAGGACAATATGAGTGAGGTTGATGTTGTGGAGCATGTTGATATTAAGGGAGAGGAGGTGTTGGAGTTGTTAGAATACATTAGGACAGATAAATCCCTGGGGCCTGACTAAATATTCCCCAGGCTGCTCAATGAGACAAGGGAAGAGATTGTCCACAGGAATGGTACCGGAGGATTGGAGGGAAGCAAATGTTGTCCCCTTGTTCAAAAAGGGTAGTAGGGATAGTCCAGGTAATTATAGACCAGTGAGCCTTATGCCTGTGGTGGGAAATCTGTTGGAAAAGATTCTTAGAGATAGGATCTATGGCCATTTAGAGAATCATGGTCTGATCAGGGACAGTCAGCATGGCTTTGTGAGGGGCAGATCGTGTCTAACAAGCCTGTTAGAGTCCTTTGAGGTGGTGATCAGGCATATAGATGAGGGTTGTGCAGTGGATGTGATCTACATGGATTTTAGTAAGGCATTTGACAAGGTTCCACACAGTAGGCTTATTCAGAATGTCAGAAGGCATGGGATCTAGGGAAGATTGGCCAGAATTCAGAATTGGCTTGCCTGCAGAAAGTAGAGGGTCGTGGTGGAGGGAGTACATTTGGATTGGAGGGTTGTGACTAGTGGTGTCCCACAAGGATTGGTTCTAGGACCTCTACTTTTCGTGATTTTTATTAACGACCTGGATGTGGGGGTAGAAGGGTGAAGGGTGGGTTGGCAAGTTTGCAGACAACACAAAGGTGTTGTGAATAGTGTAGAGGATTGTCGAAGATTGCAGAGAGACATTGATAAGATGCAGAAGTGGGCTGAGAAGTGGCAGATGGAGTTCAACCCAGAGAAGTGTGAGGTGGTACACTTTAGAAGGACAAACTCCAACGCAGAGTACAAAGTAAATGGCAGGATACTTGGGAGTGTGGAGGAGCAGAGGGATCTGGGGGGTACATGTCCACAGATCCCTGAAAGTTGCCTCACAGGTGGATAGGGTAGTTAAGAAAGCTTATGGGGTGTTAGCTTTCATAAGTCGAGGGATAGAGTTTAAGAGACGCGAGGTAATGATGCAGTTCTATAAAACTCTGGTTCGGCCACACTTGGAGTACTGTGTCCAGTTCTGGTTGCTGTGTTCAGGAAGGATGTGGAAGCATTGGAAAGGGTACTGAGGAGATTTACCAAGATGCTGCCTGGTTTAGAGAGTAATGATGCAGCTCTATAAAACTCTGGTTAGGCCACACTTGGGGTACTGTGTCCAGTTCTGGTCACCTCACTATAGGAAGGATGTGGAAGCATTAGAAAGGGTACAGAGGAGATTTACCAGGATGCTGCCTGGTTTAGAGAGTATGCACTATGATCAGAGATTAAGAGAGCTAGGGCTTTACTCTTTGGAGAGAAGGAGGATGAGAGGAGACATGATAAAGGTATATAAGATATTAAGAGGAATAGATAGAGTGGACAGCCAGCACCTCTTCTCCAGGGTACCACTGCTCAATACAAGAGGACATGGCTTTAAGGTAAGGGGTGGGAAGTTCGAGGGGGATATTAGAGGAAGATTTTTTAACTCAGAGAGTGGTTGGTGCGTGGAATGCACTGCCTGAGTCAGTGGTGGAGGCAGATACACTAGTGAAATTTAAGAGACTACTAGACAGGTATATGGAGGAATTAAAGGTGGGGGGGTTATATGGGAGGCAGGGTTTAAGGGTCAGCACAACATTGTGGGCCGAAGGGCCTGTACTGTGCTGTACTATTCTATGTATGTTCAATGTAACCAACACATCACAGAATATTCGCAATACATATAAGTGCATAAGGTGAATAAAATTGATCTATGACTTGTCACACGTACATCAAAACATACAATGAAATGCATCGTTTGTGTCGACCAACACAGTCCAAGGATTGTGGTGGGCAGCCCGCAAATAGCATAACCACAATTTACTAACCATAACCTGTGCATCTTGGAATGTGGAAGGAAACTGCAACCCCAAAGGAAACCCACACTGTCAGAAATAGAACATACCAACAGTGGCAGCATTGAACCCAGTTCCTTGATGGTGTAAGGCACTACCATGCCACCGACAGATGGGTTTTCAGGATCCAAGAAACAATGAAAAGAGAGTTAAAAAGGCTTAAAGCATATATGAACAGCAGGACTAACACTACATGCTAACATTAAAAGTGGGATGAAACAGAGAAAGGCGCACACACGTCTTCAGTCAGAAGACAACCAACTAGGAGAGGATAAAGTATTGCAAAGAAACTGTATGTGAAGACAATGAAGGAATTTGTAGAAGACTATAAGCATTTTAATAATAATAAAAGTCAAAAGTCAGAGTCATTTATGAATAGGTAAGTACAGATGCAATGAAAACTTACTTGCAGCAGCATCACAAGCATTAAAGACACAATATTTAATAAATTTAATAAAGTAAATTATAAATAAATTGAACAAGAACACAATTAGAACCAAAATACATATGGTTCTTTGTAGTGCAATGTGGTCAAAATGGTCGTAGAGTTGCTTTACTGAGGTACTGATTCAAGCTTTGTTGGTTGTTTCAAGAACCAAATGGTTGAAGAGCAGTAGCTCTTCTTGAAACTGGTGCTGTGAGACTTCAGCCTTCTGTCCCTCCAGATGATAGCTGCGAAACGATGGCTTGGCCTGATGGTGGAGATCTTTTGTTAACAATATTGCCTTATTAAGGAATGGTATATACCTGTCCAAAACGTCGACAGCTTATTCCCCTCCATCGATGTTGCCTGACTTGCAGAGACCAGCTTTCTGCATTGTAATCCTACATAGGTCAGTAAGGATATGGGTGACAAGCATCAAGTGCAAGTGTGAACATTTTTTCCTGCCTTCACTTTCCAATTTTTTCCTAGTGAGGAACAAATTGGAATATGAAGGCAGGGGAAAATGAGAGGCTGAAAAAGTATGAAACAGCATGATTGACCAATGTGGAACAGCTGTTGAAGCTGGGTTAAAGAACCACTAGCAAAGACCTCATGCCCAGGATCTCATGCCATTACACAGCAGGACTAACAAATTCTTCATAAATATACACACTTATTAGAAGTTCTAAACACTTTGATCTGACTTTCAACTCTACGCAGTTTCTATCTCATTTCTCAGTTGTCTTCTCAGAGTTTCCATAAGAGTCATGGAGTTGTACAGCTCAGAAACTACATCTGTGCCCATCTTTTTGACCATCTACAGCAGTCCCATTTGCCTGCATTAGGACAATGTCCTCCTATGCTTTGCATATGTCTGATAAAAATAGTGATTGTATCTCATTCTACCACATTTTCAAGTGGTATTCCAGATATTAACAGATCTTTGTGTAAAATAAAAACTTTCCCCTCAAAGCTCCTTTAAAACTCCTTCCTCTCGCCTTTAACCTGTATCCTTTTGTTTTTTAATACCCCACAATGAGGAATTGTGATTAATTACACAAGATTTTGATCAAGAGAATTAGATCACTCATGATCAAGAGTTGCTTAAAACTTCTAGCAACTTACGAATCTCTTGCATTTTTAATTAATTACTCTATCTACACCTATTATAATTTTATGTACCTCCATTAAGGTCACTCCTCAATTTCTTCACTCCTGGGAAAACAAACATCACCTATGTAATCTCTCTGCATAACTAAAGTCCTCCAATCTTGGTGAATCTTCTCTCACTCTCACCAGGATAACAACATTCTTCCTATAGCGAGGTGATCAGAACTACACACAACACTTCAAGTGTAGTTTAACCAGCATTTTGTAACATTACAAAATTATGTCCTAACCTCTGTATTTCATGCCCCAATCTACGAAGGCAAACATAGCTTCTTCACCACCTTATTCTTGCGCTTTCAAGGATCTATGGACTTGCACCCTAAGTTCCATCTGTTCACCAACATTCTCGACTGCCTTATCATTCACTGTATAAGCACTATCACTATCTGACTGCCCAAAATACAATAAGTCATACTTGTCAGGATTAAATTCATATGTCAACACTCTGCCCTACCTTCCATCTGATATACATCCTTGCTGTAGCTTTGGACAACCTTCAAATTTTGATTTAGGGGCAAATGGAGAGAAGGTATCTATGAGTTTAGCTAATGTTTAGCTCTTGATTACATTGACTCTCTGGGAGACAGCTCAATACAGGAGATCACCTGAAATGAAAATATTTATGATATGCATGAAGTACCAATCTAGTACTACGAGCAATTGCATTCATCCATACTGATCTTCAGAGGGTACAGAAGAAGCAATAAATATAATTTCCAGTTTCAGAAATAGATGAAGGAACCAAAATTGTTTCTGCTGGAGATAATTTTGAGATGACTTTGAGTTTATTGGGACAAGTAACAGCTCAACGTGCCAAGGGACATCAGGGAAAAGTTTGCAAGTACAAAAAAAGAAGCTGACAGTAGTATATCTGTCTAGAGGATAAACGTCAGAGATTTTCACCAACACAGGCAGCAAAGATGGGACTCTAAAGAATAATTTCAATGCATTTCAGGAGAAAGACAGAATTGCAGAATATAGTGATGTGGCAGGTAGCTAGGATCAATACTAGAAGATGGTGCTAGCTTTATTCCTGATTCCTAAAAATTTCTGTACTTATGCGATTCAGATTGCTGCTCTGCAAAAGGATCTGGTTTTAGTCCTCCTTAACAGTGTAATGCCCTGTAAAAATATCCTTTTTTGCTTCCACCTTTGAAGCTTGAGCTGTTCTCTGTGCTCACTCCAGTGACATCTGAACATCTTTTGCAGCAACAAAAATTATTTAATCCAAATTAAGCTAAAACAGTTCAACAGTGGATTTCAACAATTTCAACAATTCAAGGATCTCTCTATAGGTTTTACTCATTAAGCTCAGAGATGTTAGTTTATCATAATGTATGTTATAGAAGGATTTTATTGAGCTTTCCTTAGATGTAATAATTATTTAGTATGCTAAAATAATGATCCACTCACTGTAAGTAGCAGGGTGCTATTCTCCACAGGCCAATACATTCATTGTAGCCCCTGCTATTTGTATTTCTCTTGCACTGTTGCTCTTCTTTTATCAAAAGGCAATTACTTTTGTTTTTGTTTAACTTCTAACACAGATAATCAATCCATTCCTGAGGGAGTCCATGATCTTTAAGATCTGAAAACTTCTTTTTGAAAATAAAGCAGAGATCATCAATATTCACACTTCACTGCAGGCACGATGTTGGGGCCACTTTCCACTGCTTACTTCAGCAAAGGGAAGTGTTGAAGAAGTCTCGTGAGTAGCAGGTACACCCAGCAGCCTCAGTTTGGTAAGGTGATGGATGAACTGCAAACCATGTGCTTTTATTTGACCTGGAGAAGGTTGCAGTTCTAATTGTTACAATTGCACTCATCCAGACACATTCCTATCACACACATCACTTGTAAATTGCAGATGGTGCAAAGGATTTGGGGATTAAGAAAGCACATTACTTGCCTTGCCAGATGACTTCAAAAACAACATTTTCTAAAGCATGTACAAGTTAATAATCACAAAACACATTATGATTAACTTAAGATAAAAAACTATAACATTATATTCCACCTGGATAACGAAGGGCCCCTCCATCTCCTTGTGGCCCTTGCGTTTTATCCGTCTACCTGCACTGCACTTTCTCTGTAACAGCAAAACTATATCCTCAGCCCTGATGAAGGGTATTGATTCAAAACATTGACTGTCCATTTCCACTAATAGCTTCCTGTTGATAAGCAGCTCCCTATGCCCCACATCCTTTTCCAACCTTCTTAGCATTGTAGAATTGCTCAAGATTCATGCTACTCTGCAGGAAGGCAGTTTAAGAATTTATAAACTACTCTTTCATGCAAGTTGAGATTTAAAAATTTGACTTTAGCAATTATCATGATTCTTTTATAGATGCATCATCCTATTCAAGATGCATCATGCCTTCGTATGCCACCAGCTCTGACCATGACCACAAGAAACTGGAGAGTTGTGAACACAGCTCAGTCTATCACACAAACCAGCCATCCATCAACTGATTCCATCTACATTTTCCACTGCCTTCGGAAAGCAGCCAACATAACCGAGGACCCCTTTAACTTCTCATGGCCTTTGCATTTTAATTGTCTACCTGCACTGTACTTTCTGTAACTGCAACACTATATCCTCAGCCCTGATGAAATGTCTTGACCCGAAACACCGACTGTCCATTTCCTTCCATAGATTCGGCTTGATTTGTGGAGTTCCTCCCGTGCCCTTGTGTGTTGCACTTTCTTCTGCATTCTGCCTTTTCCTACTACCTTGGTGTATATATGTATGCATGATCTGTCTAGACAGCATGAAAACAAGCATTTCACTGTATCTCGATACAAGTGACATTATTAAACCATTATCAAGACCACACTGCTGCTGGATTAAGGTGTAGAGTTGATATTTTTCTCATAGCTTAAATTTTCCTTTGCTTGCTTGTATTTTAAAATAATCATCAATAAATGTGTAATTGCTCAGTGAACTTTCTAATAATTGTAGTACAGCTCTTTCTGTATTTTTCTAGAAACTTCTTTCTGGACACTTGTAAATCTGAAACAAATGTCATGTCACTTGAATCTGGCTATTTTATAGGTTAATTGTTATCACTGGAATGTTGTTATCTTTTTTAGTCGGTGCTAGTCTTTGTATATGGCGACCACAATGACGTTGTTTTTTCTCTCTTCTTTCTTTGTTCTTGTAACGCTAAATAAAACAGCCATAACCACCAAGTTTTATGCCTGATTTCTGACTTCCAAACTGCTGGATTGCCAAACTCACCAGCAACCAACATGACAACTAAGCCAAGTTGGGATTTGTTGTGAAGCAGTCCAAAGGAAAGTTGAACACTTTTTCAACATCATCAATCATATGAAACAAACACTTTTTTAAAAATGAAGGATGATCAGAGTAAAAAGGAAAGGCATTTACAAACCTGTCCTTTGCTGATGAAGCCTGCTGTTCTCATTTTAGAGTTGCACAGGGATGACGGAACAATGACAGGCTTTCAGCCTAATTAGTTTGTGCTGGTGTTTATGCTCCAAATGAGTCTTCTCCCGTGCTACTTCATCATAACAGCAGCATGTCCTCTCATCACTTCCTCTCATGCTCTGACAATATCCCATTAAGTGTGTTTCTGTTATTCACTCAACTCCTTGCTCAAGCCCTTTCCAACTGCTCTTTGGATTAGACATTTCCCCTCAAAACAAGAGATTGTGCAGACGTTGGAAATCTTGAGCAGCATACACAAAATGCTGAAGGTTATCACAACACTTAACAGCACCAGCAATCATAATCAGGCTTCAATTCCTGCCACCATCTGTGAGGAGTTTGTATGCTCCCCCTGTGATCACGTGGGTTTCCTTGGGTCGCTCTGGTTTCCTCCCACATTCCAAAAACATATCGGTTAATGAGTTATGGACAGGCTGAGATGTCACCAAAAGCATGGTGACAATTGCAGGCTGTCCCCAGCACATTCCAAATACTGTGTTGATCATTGCATTTCACTGTATGTTTCAATGTTTCAATGTACATGTGACAAATAAAGTCAATCTTTTAACTTTAATCAAGTCAGGCAGCATCAATGGAGGAGAATAAATAGTTGACATTTCAGGCTGAGACCCTTCATCAGCACTAGAAAAGAAGGGGGAAAAGCCAGAGGTGGGGCTGGAGGGCAAGGAGTACAAGCTGGCGGTGATTGGTGAAACCAGGTGAGGGGAAACGAGGATGGGTGGGGGGAGGAAGAATGAAATAATAAGTTGGGAAGAGATAGATGGAAAAGGTAAAGGGCTGAAGAATTAACCTGATAACAAACAAAGTAACCTGAAAGAGGAATGGAAAAAGAGAGAAGGAGCAAGGGAAAAGAAATTACCAGAAGTTGGAGAAATCAATGCTTATGCAATCAGTTTGGAGGCTACCCAGACAGAAAATGAGGTGTTGTTCCTCCAACCTGTCTTTGGGCTCATCATGACAGTAGAGGAGGCCACAGACAGACATATCAGAATGGGAAAGGTAAGTCAAATTGAAATGGGTGGCCACCGTGACACTCCATCTTTTGTAGAAGACTGAGAGAAGACACTTGACAAAGACACTACCCCTGAAGGAACTGCTGACAACATCTCAAAGACCTTTCACAGAGCTACCAGCATCAAAGGGACCCTGAAGTGGTTAATCATTCCGTCACCTTGTATACGTACTTTCATTTCAGCCAGCCAGCGATGGGGATCATTTTCTAATCCAGGTGTAAGCGTTATTGCCTGCAAAGAAAATTAGATTGCAGTTTGTTTATTAACAGAAGCGATTGTATATGGAAAGAATGATTGTTTAAAAGAAACTATTATCCAGGTGGCAGATTCATACAGTTTATAAACTAAATTAATTAGCTCTATGATTTTCAAGCATGAACAATGATCGATTTTCTGCCGGAGCCTTGAAACACAATGTCAGAGAAGCTTAAACACACAGATAGCTTTCCGGAGGTAACCAGTGTTCAAACTCTCACCAATTCTAGCTGTTCACATCATTTTTCATCATTTTCATTGTCTCCATGCAGAAAAAAATGGGATTTGCAAGTCAAAGAGTCACAAGTTATTCCCGCACTGCCGAGTGTCATTTGTATCTTCAAAGGGTGATTTGCTTAGCATGCACCGTCTCAGCAGCGTGTACCTGTCCACGGTGCAGTCAGTGCTGCGGACAACATCAAGGTGCATGGCAGGAGTTATAGGGAGGGCGATTGAATCAGTGGGTACTGATGACAATACAAATCAAAAAAATATTAACAGCACAGCTCACCATCGTCAAGCAACTCACAATGCTTCAGATATAATGATCTGCTTTCAAAAAGTAATTTTGCTGCTCAAACAGCAACCATTTCATGCACAGCAAGATCACACAACAGCAGAGAGATGAAGGACCAGCTGGAAGGTAGCTAAAACAGCAGGCTGGAGTTGTTTATGAACAGTGACTGGAATACAGTTCATTGTTAACCACTTCCTTTTCCTACAAGACCTAACTTACAAATTCATCAGGTGCACTATTCCACCTTTAGAAGAATGAGGGCATGGTTGTCATTGAAACCTATCAGAGGGGAATCACCTAGCATAGGGGAATCTAGGGTCTGAGGGCACAGCCTCACAATACAGCCTCAGAAATTCCTCCTCATAAGGAGGAATTTCTTAGCTGGAAGGTTGTGAATCTGTGGAATTTATTGCTACAGACAGTTGTGAAGGCCAAGTCTTTGGGGATTTTTAAAGCGGAGGTTGATAAGCTCTTGATTATATGGGCGACAAAGGTTACAGGGAGAAGGCAAGAGAATGGAGTTAACAAGAATAATAAATCAGCCATGATGGAACGGCAGAGCAGACTCAATTGGCCAAATGGATTAAGTCATTTATTATTGAATTCACATACCAAATATTACTGAATATTAATTAAACAATTCTGCTCTTGCGCCTTGTGGTCTTTACATTATGCTTCAGATACCACAGTACTACTGAGCACAGTGCATTACTGTTGAATAATTAACAATAAATAATAAAGATAGGTTTTATTTGCCTCATGTATCTCAAAACATACAGTGAAATGCATCATTTGTATGAAATCAAATCAGCAAGGATTGTAGTAGGCAGCCCCTAAGAATCACCACCCTTCCAGTGCCAATATAGCATGCCACAGCTTACAAACCCTAAACTGTACGCCTTTAGAATGTGGAAGAAACCAGAGCACCCAGAGGAAACCTACGTGGTTTGAACTTGGAACTCTTTAGCAGAAAGTACACATTCATTGGTGTCAGAGTGAAGATAACAAGGAGCTCAAATTTAAAAAAATTCCACTGATAGAACTGGTGTTTCACATGATCAACTATTTTCAGGTGTAGTTTAGGATTACTATGTCCTATGAGTCTTGCAGTTATATTTAAATATCCCATAATTAAATAATTTAAACAAGGGTTAAAAGTAGAACCTAGAAACTGGAGTAACAAACAATCTGCAGGAGGAGTTCAGAAGGCAGAACAGCATCGGTGAGGGGTGAAGGAACTGTCGACATTTTGAGTCCCATGTAGGAAGCCGCAAGTTAATGTTGCAGCTCTATAAAACCCTGGTTAGACCATACTTGAAATATTGTGTTCAGTTCTGGTTGCCTCATTATAGGAAGGCCATGGAGGCTTTAGAGAGATTGCGGAGGAGATTTACCAGGATGCTGCTGAACTAGAGGATATGTCGTACGAGATAGGATGAGTGAGCTAGGGCTTTTCTCTTTGGAGCAAAGGAGGATGAGAGGTAACTTGATCGAGGTGCACAAGATGATAATAGACACAAGACCTAGGGTGGAAGTGGCTAATACATAGCATAGTGGCTAGCATAAAGACTACAAATGAGTTTCAACTCCCACAACTGTCTGTAAGGGACATGTACATTCTCACTGTTACTGCATGCGTTTCCTCCTGATGCTCTAGTTTGCTTACACAGTCCAAAGACATATGGATTAGTAAGTTGTAGGCATTCTATGTTGGTACTGGAGGTATGGCAACACTTTCAGCATATCCGCATACATCGTCGGTCTGTTGGTCGTTGACACGAACAATGCATTTCAGTAAATATTTCAATGTTTCAATGTCCATGTAACAAATAAAGCATTTGGGAAACTGGAGTTCCATTGACCTATCATGGCAGCCACTTCTCCTGTGTCATTTGCAAGCACAATCACAATCACAACATCACCATACACAAGGTCAACTGAGGAAGATCTGTACCAGCAAAGCGGCTGGACCGGATGGAGTTTCCCCACGATTACTGAGGGCCTGTGCGACTGAGCTGGGAGAACCACTACAGCGCATCTTCAACATGAGCCTGGAGCAGAGAAGAGTACCCAGACAGTGGAAAACATCCTGTATTGTCCCGGTACCGAAGAAACCACAACCAAAGGAGTTGAATGACTTCAGACCTGTTGCCTTGACGTCGCACGTTATGAAGACCATGGAGCGGCTGATAATACAGAATCTGAGGCCACAAACCAGGCACGCCCAGGATCCTCTTCAGTTTGCGTATAAGGAGAAGGTGGGAGTGGAGGATGCTATCACGTATTTGCTGCACAAATCACTCTCTCACCTAGATGGGGTCAGTTGTGCTGTGAGGATTACATTCCTTGACTTCTCTAGTGCCTTTAACACCATCCAGCCCAAGATCTTAAGGCACAAACTAACGGAGATGGGAGTAGACTCTCACATGGTGGATTGGATAGTGGACTACTTGACAGATAGACCTCAGTATGTGCGGTTGGGAGACTGTAGGTCTGACACGGTGGTCAGCAGCACAGGAGCGCCGCAGGGAACCATACTCTCTCCGGTCCTGTTCACCCTGTACACATCAGACTTCCAATATAACTCGGAGTCCTGCCATGTGCAGAAGTTCGCTGATGACACGGCCATAGTGGGGTGTGTCAGGAATGGACAGGAGGAGGAGTATAGGAAACTGATACAGGACTTTGTGATATGGTGCAACTCAAACTACCTGCGTCTCAATATCACCAAGACCAAGGAGATGGTGGTGGACTTTAGGAGATCTAGGCCTCATATGGAGCCAGTGATCATTAATGGAGAATGTGTGGAGCAGGTTAAGACCTACAAGTATCTGGGAGTACAGTTAGACGAGAAGCTAGACTGGACTGCCAACACAGATGCCTTGTGCAGGAAGGCACAGAGTCCACTGTACTTCCTTAGAAGGTTGGCGTCATTCAATGTCTGTAGTGAGATGCTGAAGATGTTCTATAGGTCAGTTGTGCAGAGCGCCCTCTTCTTTGTGGTGGCGTGTTGGGGAGGAAGCATTAAGAAGAGGGACGCCTCACGTCTTAATAAGCTGGTAAGGAAGGCGGGCTCTGTCGTGGGCAAAGTACTGGAGAGTTTAACATCGGTAGCTGAGCGAAGGGCGTTGAGTAGGCTACGGTCAATTATGGAAAACTCTGAACATCCTCTACATAGCACCATCCAGAGACAGAGAAGCAGTTTCAGCAACAGGTTACTATTGATGCAATGCTCCTCAGACAGGATGAAGAGGTCAATACTCCCCAATGCCATTAGGCTTTACAATTCTACCGCCAGGACTTAAGAACTTTTTAAAAGCTATTATTAATGCTTTTTGAGATAGTGATTTAGATGCATATCATATTTTTTTACTGAGTTAAGTATTGTATGTAATTAGTTTTGCTACAACAAGTGTATGGGACATTGGAAAAAAGTTGAATTTCCCCATGGGGATGAATAAAGTATCTATCTATCTATGTTCGCATTTGCTTCACCTACTGAAACTGGATTGACAATCCACAACCTGCAACTTTCATTTTTAAGTCATGGTTAAAGTCAGTGCCCTCACCTGAATTAAATGATATTGGCTGGGATGTTGTTGCTTTGGTCACTGACTACTAAAATCATTTACACTCAAGTTGTAGACTATAATCGCTAACTCTCTCATACTTCACGATGATTTGGTGCCATTTACAGCACAGTGTCTCCACAGAGCACCATGCTCCCTATTTACACCCTGGTTTCCTTCACCTGCAGAGCAGCCTTTGCCTTCTATTTCATGGCTGACATCCAGAGTGTACTTTAAAGCTCTGACTCATTTACCATAGTCAATGTGGAGAAAGGACTAAAGGTTGGCTTTATTTGTCACATGTACCTTGACACATAGAAATCTACAGTAAAAGGTGCTGTTTGCATCAATGACCAACACAGTCCGAGGATGTGCTGGACAGCCCCAAAGTGCCACCACACTTCTAGTGCCAACGTAGCATGCCCACAATTTACTAACCCTAACCTGTATGTCTTTGGAATGTGAGAGGAAACTGGAGCACTCGAAATAAACCCTTGTAATCATGGAGAGAACATACAAACCCTCTAAGACAACAGCAGGAATTGAAGCTTGATCACTGGCACTGCAAAACATGATGCCAATCACTACACAATCTTGCCACCCTACTCCACAGCCTCAAACTTTTCTTAAACTATCACCTCAAAATTTGTTTTTGGGGCAGCGTGGTACTGTAGCTGTGAGCATATTGCTTTTACTGTGCCAGCAATCTGGGATTAATTCCATTGCTTTCTGGAAAGACTTTGTGCGTTCAACCCATGACTGCATGGATTTCCTCCAGTGCTCCTGTTTCCTACCACATCCCAAAGACACACAGGTTAGTAGATTAACTGACCCACGTTGGTGTAATTGGATGGAGAGGGCTCACTGGGCTACTGTATGCATACATCTACTGATGCTTCTGGACACATCATCAGTGATGTTCCTGAAATCATCGGGTGTTTCGGGTCTTTCAACATCATACACCCTCCTCCAGGTGACCCAGCCGGGGCTGATCAGACCCCAGCTTGTGTCCAGATGGCTGGCTACACATGACTCCATGGCTCCCCTCTCTTGAGCCACAGCCACCTTGAGGCCCTCTCTGCCGCATCGGTGGTACTGCGGATGGCTCTCCTCTCCCTCTCTCCCTCGATGCCCAAGTTGCTGTAGGCTCTGGCTAAGGAACAGGTTGTGAATCCCCTACAACCAACTTCCACTGGGAGGCACCTCGCTCTCCATCCAACTTGCTGGCAGTTGCTGACCAGTCCTGCATACTTGGAGAGCTTCCTTTCAAAGGCCTCTTCCAAGTGATCTTCCCATGGGACTGTCAGCTCCAGCATCACCACCTGCTTCGTAGACTCAGACACAAGGACGTTGTCTGGTCGCAGGGTGGTGGCTGCGATATGGTCGGGGAACCTCAGCTGCCTTTTGAGGTCCACCAACAGCTTCCAGTCTCTTGCAGAGGTCAGGAAACCTGCCGATGTTCTTTTGGCGAGTATTGGCTGCTCCCCAGCTCTTACGAAGGCAATGGTCTGCTTGGAGGGTTGGGACCGCTTCGCCAACTCCACTCCTGTGCTGATGGCTTCAGCGATGGTCTTCAGGACCTGATCATGCCTCCATCGGTACCGTCCCTCACCAAGTGCCCTTGTGCAGCTGCTGAGGCTGTGCTCCAGGGTTCCTCGCTTGGAACACAGTGGGCACGCTGATGATAATAAGTAAATAAAATAATAAGTAAAAATGCTCAGGCAACAAGTTTAATAAAGAAATAAGGGTGAAAAACATACCACCTATTTTTTCTACTGGATCTTCCCCAGTTTAGCTATTTATTATAAATCCATCTGGGCATTAGGGATTATCGCAGAACCCAAGCAAAATAGCAAAAGAGAATGAAATCCAAATTCTCCGCACAGCTCCATTGCAATAAGAGATGACTTAGCACCCTCTGGTGGAACAAACTGAGTGAACATCAGTGCTCAGATGGAAGAACTGCAGGAGATTAACAGGAGAAGAGGCTATGAAACACAATTTCACTGCCAGTTGAGTTCATACTCTGAAAATCAAAGAGCTGATAATGTGAACGTCTTGAATAAAAACATCAAAATAAAAATCCATTACTTCGTTCATCATTCGCGATACAGTGCTGCCAACTGATGATTTATAGTGCAATGGCAGAATTGAAAGATGCTCAGAATAAAATATGCACATTGAGGAACAGGCTGCTACAGGAATGAAAGCAGCAAGATTATTTATATGATCTGCACTTGAGTCAAAATGAGATAAAATGAATGGACAAAGTACTTATACAGACAGAATTGAGGAGGAGGGTGAAATGGCTGTTTATTGTACACATGATTCTATTGGCCAACACTGTTTTCCTGCTCGAGAAATGAAATCTATTGATGCAAGTATGGCAAGGGAATAAATTTGATAAGAATGCTTTATAATTTACTGGTCTATATTGTACTGACATTAGCTGGCAAGTCCACAGGGAACTGCTGAGTAGTTACAGTACACTCATAGCAGTGCAAGCTGGGCACACTATCCTTTAACACCACTGGTTTCAAAAACTGAAGGGGCAGAGGTTCAAGACAAGCAACAGAAGTTCCTTTCATCAGGAATTGTAAGTTCATTCCCCACCACCATGTGCTGACAATATAAAATGCACTTTAGTTCTGGCTACATTATTGAAGGCACTACATTTTGTTGGAAATATTGTGATTAGCCCTCATGCTCCCTCTACAGTACAGGTCAGAAAAACTTGTAGACCTGGCCGACGTTAATTTTCCAACTACAATCAACAAAGCATGCTAATCTTCAGCATGGGACAGTAGCGTAGGAGTCAGTGTAATGCTTTATAGCACCAGTTAAGGGAAAATCAGGGTTCAATCCCTGCTGTTATTTGTAAGATGTTTATACTATACGTTCTCTCTGTGACCATGCAGATTTCCTCTGGGTGCTCCAGTTTCCTCCCACATTCCAAAGATATATGGGTTAAGGTTAGTAAGTTGTGGGCATGCTATGTTGGCACTGGAAGCATGGCAATACTTGTGAGCTGCCAGCAGGCACATCCTCAGACTGTGTTGATTGTTGATGCAAACAGCACGTTTCACTGTGTGTTTCCATGTGCGTATAACAAATAAAGCTCTTGTGGCTGACTGTGACTTTATGTTTAAATATTGTGATAGAGTAATTATTAATTAAGAACAATAGGCAGTATAATAGTAGCAATATTATTGGTAAATCGGTAACACAACAGAGGTAAATGAGCCTGATCTAACATCCATTAGCAAGGCGTGGCTATTAGGTAACAATTTCTGAGAACCGAATAAAATAAAATTGATTATCTAAAATGTAAGATTAGCCTTATTTATCACATGTACATACAGTGAAATGCACCGTTTTGTATCAACAATCAACACAGTGCAAGGATGTGATTGGGCAGCCCACAAGTGTCATCACACTTCCAGCATCAACATATCATGACCACAACTTACTAATCCTAACCCTAACCATGGATCTTTGGAATATAGAAGGAAACTGGAACACCAGGAGGAAACCCATGCAGTCTTGGGAAGACCAGACAAACTCCTTACTTTACTTTATTGTCACCAAACAATTGATACTAGAGCATACAATCATCACAGTGATATTTGTTTCTGCGCTCCGCGCTCCCTGAAGTACAAATCGAAGTACCGGTAAATATAATAAAAATTTAAATTATAAATCATAATTAGAAAATAGAAAAGGGAAAGTAAGGTAGTGCAAGTCAGGTCCAGATATACAGACAGACAGACAGACATACTTTATTGATCCTGAGGGAAATTGGGTTTCATTACAGCCGCACCAAGAATAGTGAAGAAATAGAGCAATATAAAACCATAAATAATTAAATAATAATAAGTTAATCATGCCAAGTGGAAATAAGTCCAGGACCAGCCTATTGGCTCAGGAGTCTGACACTCCGAGGGGGGAGTTGTAAAGTTTGATGGCCACAGGCAGGAATGACTTCCTATGATGCTCAGTGTTACATCTCTGTGGAATGAGTCTCTGGCTGAATGTACTCCTGTGCCTAACCAGTACATTATGGAGTGGATGGGAGTCATTGTCCAAGATGGCATGCAACTTAGACAGCATCCTATATTTGGAAGGTACGGCCCAGATCCGGGTCAGGATCTGTTCAGCAGTCTTATCGCAGTTGGAAAGAAGCTGTTCCCAAATCTGGCCGTATGAATCTTCATGCTCCTGAACCTTCTCCCGGAGGGAAGTGGGACAAAAATTGTGTTGGCTGGGTGGGTCTTGTCTTTGAATATCCTGGCAGCACTGCTCCGACAGCGTGCGGTGTAAAGTGAGTCCAAGGATGGAAGATTGGTTTGTATGATGTGCTGGCCTATGTTCACGATCTGCAGCTTCTTCCGGTCTTGGACAGGACAACTTCCATACCAGGTTGTGATGCACCCTAGAAGAATGCTTTCTACGGTTCATCTATAGAAATTAGTAAGGGTTTTAGGGGACAGGCCAAATTTCTTCAGTTTTCCCAGTAAGTAAAGGCTCTGGTGGGCCTTCTTGGCAGTGGACTCTGCTTGGTTAGACCAAGTCAGGCCATTTGTGATATTCACCCCGAGGAACTTAAAGCTTTTGACCTGTTCCACCTGGATGTAGATGGGGTTGTGCGGTCCACTACTCCTTCTGAAGTCAACAACCAATTCCTTCGTCTTGCTGACATTGAGGGATAGGTTATTGTCTTCGCACCATGCCACCAGGTTCTTAATTTCCTCTCTGTACTCAGACTCATCATTACCCAAGATACAGCCTACAATTGTGGTGTCACCAGCAAACTTATATATTGAGTTCGATGGAAACTTGGCTACACAATCATGGGTGTACAGTGAGTACAGCAGGGGGCTGAGTACAGCCTTGTGGGGCACCAGTGCTCTGAGTGATTGTAAAGGAGAGCTTGACCCCTATTTTTCAGCCTGGGACCTGTCTGTGAGGAAGTTGAAGATCCACCTGTAGATCTGAGTGTTGAGACCCAGGTTCCGGAGCTTAGGAATCAGTTTATTTGGAATGATGGTATTAAAGGCACAGCTGTAGTTGATGAGAAGGAGCTTTACATATGCATCTTTATTCTCCAGGTGTTCTAAGGAGGAATGCAGTGCCAGAGAGATGACATCTGCCGTTGACCTGTTGCTCCGGTAGGCGAATTGCAAAGCGTCGAGGTTGACGTGTGCCATAACCAATCGCTCAAAGCACTTCACAGCAATTGATGTTAGAGCCACAGGTCGGTAGTCATTCAGGCATGCCACCTTGCTTTTCTTCAGCACCAGGATTATCACTGCCTTCTTAAAACATGAGGGGATCTTAGACTGAAGTAGGGAGCAGTTGAAAATGTCAGCAAACACTCCAGCTAGCTCGCTTGCACAGGCCCGGAGAACCTGTCCCAGGACGCCATCTGGGCCCGTCGCCTTCCTTGGATTTATCTTCAGGAAGGCTCTTCTAATGTCTTCCTCGGTGACGATGAATCTTGATATCACCAGGTCCGGTTCATCCAGAGGGGGTGGGACACTCCTCTTCTGTTTGAATCTTGTGTAGAATACTTTAAGTTTGTCAGGAAGAGAAGCGCTACAGTTATTGATATTCCCAGCCTTTTCTTTGCGCCCAGTGATCTCACTTAGACTCTGCCATAGTCTACTGGCATCCCTCTGGTTAGCCTGGGCTTCCAACTTGTCTCGATATTGCCTCTTGGCGCCCTTAATGGCTTTCCAGAGTTCACGCCTGGATTCCATGTAGCGACTGGTATCTCTGGACCTAAAAGCCGCAGCTCTAGCCGTCAAAAGGGACTGGACCTCATAATTCATCCAAGGTTTCCGGTTAGGGAATACCCGGATCATCTTGCGAGACACACAGTCCTCTGTGCATTTCCAGATAAAGTCCACGACAGCTGAGGCATATTCATCGAGGTTAGCTGCCGAGTCCTTGAATACTGATCAGTCCACTGATTCAAAGCAGTCACGGAGGACCTCATCCGTTTCCTCTGTCCAACACGACACCACTTTTGACACCGTGACCTCCCGCTTCAGTTTCTGTTTGTAAACCGGGAGGAGTACAGCCTGATGGTTCGATTTTCCGAAGTGAGGTCATTGGACGGAACGGTAGGCATCCTTGACTGCTGTGTAGCAGTGGTCAAGCATATTCGGGCCTCTAGTGGAGCAGGAGACATGTTGGTATAACTTCGGCAGCGCTTTTCTGAGGTTGGCCTGGTTAAAGTCCCTGGCTCTAATGAGAAAGCTGTGGGAATCAGACTTTGAATGGTGACTCTTCGCACTATAAAGTGATTGCGCTAACTGGTACTCTACCGTGCCACCCTTAATTCACCAGAACGCAAGAAAAAAATAGTAATACTGGGCCCCGCAAGCCCTCCTTAGCATTCAATATGATCAAGGCTGACCTGTTCCAGGACTTATCTCCTCTTCTTTGCAATCTCCCATTGCCTTCAATTCCCCAATCTTTCAAAAACTGATCTACCTCCTCTTTAAATACTTACAATGGTCTCACCTCCATCACTTCCAGGGCAAAAGGTCCCACAGTTTCACCACCCTCTGCAAGGAGAAATTCCTACACACATCAGTTTTAAATACACACCTTTATCTTGTAACTCTGTCTCCTTATTTGAGGCTTACCCACTAGTGAAAACTTTCCAATATTTATTCACCCCTCCTATCTACCTCATTATGATCTTGCACTTTATTATTTACCTACTCTGCACTTTTTCAGTAGCTTTTACACTTCATTCTGCGTATTTATTTTTAACATATTCTCGCTCAATGCACTGTGAAATTATCTGATCTGTATACAGTACCGTGGATTCTGCTTAATTGGGACACATCAGGACCAGTACATTTTGACCCAATTAAGTGGCTGTCTCAATTAACCAGTTTCATGTAAATAGTTAAGAAGGCATAAAAAAGACAAATTACCATTTAACTGATTAAGAAATGATATATTTAACTAAAATACTGAACAAATTAGAACACAACAAATACTACTACAGTATTATTAGAACAGTGTATTAGTTCCTAATAGTTATCAACGGAGGAATACATCCAGTGTACGCCGCTGTGTTCTTTTAACTGTAAATGAACAAAATCACCATGGATATCTAGGGCAGATAATGGACGCCTTCATACAATGCTTTCAACAATTGCATCTTCTAAATCTTCATTTTCATTGTAACATTCAAGATGATTGTCAATACCTTCAAATTCTTCTTCCTTACTTGTTAAAGTAGTGAAATCATTTCATTTTCACTCTAGCCGTTTCTGGCATCTCCAGCCAGTTCTGATTTGTCTTACTGCTTATTTCTCGCCAACTATCAGTGACAAAAATCACCTCTTTTTGAACATAAACATGTGCAACTGATGCTATTTAAAAACCGTTCATTCAAAGCACAGTGTAAAGTCTAACGGCCAAGCAAGTAAACATGACTGACACCAGTTAGAAATCGTTCAGCAACAGCCTCTTGTCCCAATTAAGAGGCAAATAAATGAAGGGAATCCCAGCTATTTTCTCAATTAGCTTTTGTTCTTTAAGAGTTGTCCCAAATAAGTGGCTGCCCTGATCAACTGATGACCCAATTAACCAGAATCTACTGCATAACTTTTCCTAAATAAGGGGACTAATACTGTTCAAAGTACTGTAGATGTGACCTCACCAATATTCCACCAATTGTACATAAAGCAGTACAGCACAGTACGAGCCCTTCAGTACTTGATGCTCTACTGACCTATATAAACGTACTGCACAATCATCTAACACATCACTTCTGTGCAGTCCATAACCCACACAAAGTGCTGGAAGAACTCAATAGGTCAGGCAACATCTATGTAAAGTCCTGATGAAGGGTCTCGGCCTGAACCTATGATTGTTTATTCCTTTCCATAGATGCTGCCTCACCTGCTGAGTTCCTGAGTTGTGTGTTAGGTGTTAACCCTAACCCAAATCTGCAGATTTTCTCGTGTTTGCAGTCCATAACCTTCCATGTTTTTTCTTAACATTCATGTACCTATCTAAGAGTCTTTAAATTATTCCTATTGTGTCTGCCTTTACCACCACCCGTGGCAGTGGGTTCCAGGCACATACCATTTTTCTGTGACAAAAATATATTTCTGACATCTCCCCTATACCTCCCTTCACTCATCTTAAACTGCTGTCCTCTGGCATTGGCCTCAGGCACTATGGAAAATAGACTCTAACTATCCACTCAATCTATGCCTTTTATCATCTTATACAGCTCTGTCAAATCATCCTTCGCTCCAAAGAGAAAAGCCCTCATTCATTTTACTTTTCTTCATGAGATATGATCTCCAGACAGCATCCTGGTAAGTGTCTTCTGCACCCTCTCTAAAGCTTTCACATCCTTCCTGTAATGAGGCGACCTGAACTGAATGCTATACTCCAGGTGTGTTATAGAACATAGAACACAGAATAGTACAGCACAGTACAGGCCCTTCAGCCCACAACGTTGTGCCGACCCTTATACCCTGCCTCCCATATATCCCCCAACTTAAATTCCTCCATAAACCTGTCTAGTAGTCTCTTAAATTTCATTAGTGTATCTGCCTCCACCACTGACTCAGGATAACCAGGATTTTATAGAGCTGCAACATTATCTTGCAGCTCTTGAACTCAGTCCCACAAGTAATGAAGACTAAAACACATACACCTTCTTAACTCCCCTATCAACTTCATGGCACAATTCAGGAATCTATAAAGTTGGAGCACAAGATCCCTCTGTTCCTTCACACTGCTAAGAATCTTGTACTCCACCTTTGTTTAATCATCAAGATTTTATCATCTCATATTTTTTGGAGTGCACTCCATCTGCCACTTCTCCCCAGGTCTCCAACCTGTCTATATCCCTTTGTAACCTATGACGTTTCCACACTATCCACTACACCACCAACCTTCATGTAATTTGCAAATTTACTAACCCACTCTCCCACTTTCCCAACCAAGATATTTATAAAAATTACTAAGAGCCAGAGTTCCAGAACTGATCCCCACAGAATGCCACTAGTCACTGACCTCCAGGCAGAGTTCATCTACCACCACCCATTGCTTTCTGTGGGCAAGCCAATAGTAAATGCATGCAGGCAAAATCCAATGGACATGTATTTATTGGTACTTCTAAGTTTCATCCCCCTTGCAATAAAATTCAACATGGAACTTAAATGTACAAGGCATTGGTAAGGCCGAATTTGGAGTATTGTGTACAGTTCTGGTCACCAAATTATAGGAAAGATATCAACAAAATAGAGAGAGTACAGAGAAGATTTACTAGAATGTTAACTGGGTTTCAGCACCTAAGTTACAGGGAAAGATTGAACAAGTTAGGTCTTTATGCTTTGGAGCGTAGAAGGTTGAGGGGGGACTTGATAGAGGTATTTAAAATAATGAGGGGGATAGATCGAATTGACGTGGATAGGCTTTTTCCATTGAGAGTAGGGGAGATTCAGACAAAAGGACATGATTTGAGAGTTGGGGGCAAAAGTTTAAGGGTAACACCAGGGGGAATTTCTTTACTCAGAGAGTGGTAGCTGTGTGGAATGAGCTTCCAGTAGAAGTGGTAGAGGCAGGTTTGGTATTGTCATTTAAAGTAAAATTGGATAGGTATATGGATAGGAAAGGAATGGAGGGTTATGGGAATGGCGGGCCAGTGGGACTAGGTGAGTGTAAGGGTCGGCATGGACTAGAAGGGCCGAGATGGCCTGTTCCCGTGCTGTAATTGTTATATGGTTATATATAACTTGTCTTCCCAGCGAATAGTTGCACCAACCCGCACCTTCTTCCAGGGAGTAAAATCCATCAGTGCGGGTATAAGGAATAATAATGTGAGAAGGCACTAGTAAGATATACTCTGTCCCAAACAAAGTGATCTAGTCTTGTACTGAGTGTTAACAGGAAAATAATGGGATGTAACAAACATAATTTGGAGCAGCACACTTGCGTAGCAGATAGTGCATCACTTTAGAGCGCCAGCAACTGGGATTCAATTCCCACCGCTATCTGCATGTTCGCCCCATGAGTTCATACATCCTTCCTGTGACCGCGTGGGTATCTTGCAGGTGCTCCGGTTTCCTCCCACCAGTTAGTGAGTTAATTGGTCACATGAATACAACTGGATGGCAAATGGGCCGCAAAAGCCTGTTACAATGCTGCACTCTAAAAAAATAATCATAGGGGGCTTATTCTCCACACAAACTGAGCAAGTCAAGTTGGTGGAGATCACTTTAGAATGTATTTGAAATACATATACCTACCCAGAACATTCAATTAGAGAAAAAACTGGTGTTATGAGACCAGAGACCCATACAATGAGAGAAATTAAATCTCCAAATGAAGGTGACATACAGGAGTCTAAAACTACAAGACAGCAAATTAAATATGTATGTGCAGTGTGGCACAGAATAAAAATCAGATTTAATATCACCAACATAAGTTGTGAAATTTGTTAACTTATCGGCAGCAATACAAAGCAATACATGATAATGCTGAAAAAAAATAAGTAAATCAATTACAGTATATATATATATATACATATATAATAGTTAAATTAAAAATATTGCAAAAACAGAAAGTGAGGTAGTGTTCATGGGTTCAATGTCCATTTAGGAATTGGAAGGCAGAGGGAAAGAAGCTGTTCCTCAATCACTGAGTGTGCACCTTCAGGCTTCTCTACCTCCGCTCTGACAGTATCAAAGAGAAGAAAGCTTGTCCTGGGTGATGGAGTCCTTAATAATAGTCATCACCTTTCTGAGGCACCTCTCCTTGAAGATGTCTTGGATACTACAGAGGCTAATACCCAAGATGGAGCTAATTTTACAACTTTCTGAAACTTCTTTTGATCCTGTGAAGTAGCACCCCGCCTCCCACACTAGACAATGATGCAACCTGCCAGAATGCTCTCCTCGGTACATCCATCAGAGTTTTCAAGTAACAAACCAAACTTCTTCAAACTCCTAAGGAAATATAGCCATTGTCCTGCCTTCTTTATAGCTGCATTGATATCTTAGGACCAGGTTAGATCTTCAGAGATCTCGACAGCCAGGAACTTGAAATTGCTCACTCTTTCCACTTCTGATCCCTCTATGAGGATTGGTTCGTGTTCCCACATCTTACTCTTCCTGAAGGCCACAATTAGCTCTCTGGTCTTAATGATGTTGAGTGCAAAATGGTTGCTGCGACACCACTCAGCTAGCTGGTATAGCTCTTGAACGTCCTCTCATCTCCATCTGAGATTCTACTAACAATGACTGTATCATCAGCAAATTATAGCTGGTATTTAAGCTATGCATAGCTGCACAGTCATGGGTATAGAGGAAGTAGAGCAGTGGGCTAAACACATGCCCCTGAGGTGCACCAGTGTTGATTGTCAGAGAGGAGGAGATATTATTACCAATCTGCACAGAGAGTGGTCTTCCACTTAGAAAGTCGAGGCTCAGGTTCAGCAGCTTATTGATCAAGACTGTGGGAACGATGGTGTTAAATGCTGAGCTATAGTCAACAAACAGCATCCTGACATAGGAACACACACAAAAACGGTGGAATGCAGCAGGCCAGGCAGCATCTATAGGGAGAAGCACTGTTGATGTTTTGGGCCGAGACCCTTCGTCAGGACTAACTGAAAGGAACAATAGTAAGAGATTTGAAAGTAGGAGGGGGAGGGGTAAATGCGAAATGATAGGAGAAGACCGGAGGGGGTGGGGTGAAGCTGAGAGCCGGAAAGGTGATTGGCAAAAGGGATACAGAGCTGGAGAAGGGAAAGAATCATGGGATGGGAGGACTAGGGAGAAATAAAGGGGGAGGGGAAAACCAGAGGGAGATGGAGAACAGGCAGAGTGATGGGCAGAAAGAGAGAAAAAAAAGGAGGGGGGAAAAAACTAAATAAATCAGGGATGGGGTAAGAAGGGGAGGAGGGGCAATAACGGAAGTTAGAGAAGTCAATGGCAAGGGTTTCGGCCTGAAACGTCATCACTACCTCCTTCCATAGATGCTGTCTAGCCTGCTGAGTTCTGCCAGCATTCTGTGTTTTTATTAGAGAAGTCAATGTTCATGCCATCAGGTTGGAGGCTACCGAGCCGGTATACAAGGTGTTGTTCCTCCAACCTGAGTTTGGCTTCATCTTGACAGTAGAGGAGGCCATGGATAGACATATCAGAATGGGAATGGGACGTGAAATTGAAATGTGTGGCCACTGGGAGATCCTGCTTTCTCTGGCGGACAGAACATAGGTGTTCAGCGAAACAGTCTCCCAGTCTCCGTCGGGTCTCACCAATATATAAAAGGCCACACTGGGAGCACCAGACGCAGTATACCACACAAGCCGACTCACAGGTGAAATGTCGCCTCACCTAGAAAGACTGTCTGGGGCTCTGAATGGTGGCCCTCCACCTCTCTTTCTGCTTTCCACAGGGATCGCTCCCTACGCGACTCCCTTGTCCATTCATCCCCCCCCAATCCCTTCCCACTGATCTCCCTCTTGGCACTTATCCCTGTAAGCGGAACAAGTGCTACACCTGCCCTTACACTTCCTCCCTCACCACCATTCAGGGCCCCAGACAGTCTTTCTAGGTGAGGCAACACTTCACCTGTGAGTCAGCTGGTGTGGTATACTGCGTCCAGTGCTCCCGGTGTGGCCTTTTATATATTGGTGAGACCCGACGGAGACTGGGAGACTGTTTCGCTGAACACCTATGTTCTGTCCGCCAGAGAAAGCAGGATCTCCCAGTGGCCACACATTTCAATTCCACGTCCCATTCCCATTCTGATATGTCTATCCATGGCCTCCTCTACTGTCAAAATGAAGCCACACTCAGGTTGGAGGAACAACCCAGGTTGGCTGGGTAACCTCCAACCTGATGGCATGAACATTGACTTCTCTAACTTCTGTTAATGCCCCTCCTCCCCTTCTTAACCCCTCCCTGACATATCTAGTTGTTTGTTTTTTTTCTCTCTCTCTGCCCATCACTCTGCCTGTTCTCCATCTCCCACTGGTGCTTCCCCCCCTCCTTTCTTTCTCCCTAGGCCTCCCGTCCAATGATTCTTTCCCTTCTCCAGCTCTGTATCCCTTTTGCCAATCACCTTTCTGGCTCTCAGCTTCACCTCATCCCCTCCGGTCTTCTCCTATCATTTCGCATTTTCCCCTCCCCCTGCTACTTTCAAATCTCTTACTATCTTTCCTTTCAGTTAGTCCTGATGAAGGGTCTCGGCCTGAAACATCGACAGTGCTTCTCCTTATAGATGCTGCCTGGCCTGCTGTGCTCCACCAGCATTTTGTGTGTGTTGCTTGAATTTCCAGCATCTGCAGATTTCCTCGTGCTTGCTCCTGACATAGGTGTTTGCATTGTCTGGGTGATCTAGGGCTGTTTGAAGGACCATTGAGATTGCATCTGCCATTGACCTATTGTGGTGAAAGGCTGATTGCAGTGGGTCCAGTTCCTTGCTGAGGCAGGAGTTGATTCTAGCCATGACCAGCCTCTCAAAGTATTTCTTCTTTTCTTTTTTTTTCTTTTTTTTTTTAAATTAGTTTTTTTATACATTTTCTACATAGCTACAGATAAAAAAAAGCCCGGATCAAAATGAAGAACGTTGATACAGTACAAAAATAAACATACAATAATAATATGATACAAAGAAAGATAATTGAGAAAGCACCCAAATTGAAGACATGTAAAATTAGTATCCTCCCCAAGCCCCGTAACAAAAAAAAACTCCAGACCAACCACAACACACTATAGAGAATATAAATCAGGACATTCAAACCCCCAAAACTGTAAATACACTTAGCAACAGAAGATATTAATGCCTACTACAAAAAAATGGAGCTGAAAGCAAGGGACCGAAAAAAAACCTTAGTTAAGAGGAAGGTTATGAAAGTACTCAATAAAAGGTCCCCAGACCTTATAGAACTTTAAATCTGAATTAAGGACTGAATAATGAATTTTTTCAAGGTCTAAGCAGGCCATAATATCGTTAAGCCATTGAGCATGTGTGGGCGGGGCAACATCTCTCCATCTAAGGAGGATTAAACGTCTAGCCAGGAGAGAGGCAAAAGATAATATTCGACACTTAGTCGAACTCAGACGTAAATCTGTCTCACACCAGAAACCGAACAAAGCAATTAAAGGGTTAGGTTCTAGGCGGTGATTCAGAATATACGATAACGTTATGAAGACATCTTTCCAAAATTTCTCCAAGCTAGGACAAAACAAGTACATACGAATGAGAGAGGCCTCGCCCCTTTTGCATTTATCACAAAGCGGACTGATGTTAGGGTAAAATCGAGATAATTTAGATTTAGACATATGGGCTCTATGAACAATCTTAAACTGTAAAAGGCAATAGCGAGCACAAAGAGAGGTTGAATTAACCGATTTGAGAATCGAGTCCCAAGTCTCATCGGATAAAGAGGTACTTAAATCATGCTCCCATGCCATTTTAATTTTATCCACAGGGGCACATCGTAGGGCTGCTAATTTATCACGAATAAATGATATTAAACCTTTACCTAGTGGATTAATAGAAAGAAATAAGTCCATAACATTTTTCTCAGGCATTTCAGGGAAGTTAGGGATTAAAGGAGTAATAAAGTGTCTAATTTGGAGATATCTAAAAAAAATGAGCATTAGGCAGATTGAACTTAGCAGAGAGCTGTTGAAAAGAGGCGAAGCCATTATCAATAAAAAGATCTTCAAAATGTCTAATGCCCTTCCTATACCAATCATGGAAGGCTGAGTCATACGTAGTAGGTAAAAAAAGGTGATTATGTAAGATAGGGCTAGAAAAGGAAAAACCATGGAAACCATAAAATTTCCTAAACTGAGCCCATATACGTAAAGTGTGTCTGACAAAAGGATTAACTATTAATCTGGACAAACTACTAGGGAGTACAGAGCCGAGAAGTGCAGAGATAGATAATTCTTTAGTGGAGCTCAACTCCATTGCCACCCAATTAGGGCACTCGGGTTGGCCATGGAAAAAAGACCAAAAGGTAGCACAACGTATATTGGCTGCCCAATAATATAAACGAAAGTTAGGTAAAGCCATGCCACCCTCTTTTTTAGATTTTTGGAGATAAACTTTGTTAATTCTAGAGCACTTATTCTTCCACAGATATGACAAAATAATAGTCTAAGGAATCAAAAAAAGATTTAGGAATAAAAATTGGGATTGATTGAAATAGATATAAAAGTTTAGGGAGAACATACATTTTAACAACATTAATACGACCTACCAAAGACATAGATAGAGGTGACCATTGTAACAGACTCTGTTTAATAGTATATGAAAGATCGGCAAAATTTTCACGAAAGAGATCTTTAAACTTCCTTGTGACTGTAATCCCAAGATAAGTAAATTGATTGTGGACTACCTTAAAAGGGAGATCACGAAATGTTAATTCTTGTGCTTCTTTATTAATTGGGAAAAGTTCGCTCTTATGTAAATTAAGTTTATATCCAGAGAACTGGCTAAACTGATCAAGAAGTGAAAACATTGGAGGTAAGGATGTAGACGGATTTGAAAGAAAAAGTAATAAGTCATCAGCATAAAGAGAAACTTTATGCTCAACACCCCCTCTCCAAATCCCAGTCAGTTCAGGACAATTTCGAAAAGCTATCGCCAAAGGTTCTATAGCCAAATCAAAGAGAAAGGGACTTAAAGGGCATCCCTGACGGGTGCCACATTTGAGGTTAAATAACTGGGATTTCTGAGAATTAGTTAAAACAGAGGCAGTAGGACACAAATACAGCAATTTGATCCAAGAGATAAAACTTTGACCGAAGTCAAATTTTTCTAAAACTGCAAAAAGGTAGTTCCACTCTATACGATCAAATGCTTTCTCCACATCAAGGGAAATAACACATTCAGGAATCCCAGTTGGAGGTGAATATAAAATGTTAAATAAACGCCGAATGTTAAAAAAAGGAAGACAGTTTTTAATAAAACCAGTTTGATCATCAGAAATAATAGAAGGAATAACAGTTTCTAATCTATAAGCCAAAACTTTGGCCAAGATTTTAACATCAACATTAAGCAATGAAATCGGCCTATACGAGGAACACTCTGTTGGGTCTTTACCCTTTTTTAATAAAAGAATAATAGAAGCCTCATTAAAAGAGGGTGGCAATTTGCCGTAGTTAAACGAGTCAGATAATACTGAAAGTAACTGAGGGGAGAGAAGTGAAGAGAATGATTTATAAAATTCTACGGGGAACCCATCAGGTCCAGGAGATTTCCCTGAGGACAATGCAGAAATTGCAGAAGATATTTCTTCTGATGATATAGGCGCATTAAGTTTGGCTTTAAAATCAGATGAAAGCAAAGGAATATTCAGATTATTTAAAAAATGATCGGTAGAGATATTGTCATTCAAAGATTCAGAGGAATAAAGTCGAGAATAGAAATTTTTAAATGCGTCATTGATTTCTAAGTGATCCGATGTAAGGTCTCCATTCTCCTTCCGGATCTTTGTAATATGTTGTTTGGCTTTGGAACGCCTCAACTGATTGGCTAGAAATTTACCAGATTTGTCACCATGAATATAAAAACGACTCTTACTTTCAAGAAGTTGACATTCGACAGGTTGAGTGGACAGAAGATTAAATTTAGTTTGAAGTTCTACACGTTTCTTGTATAGTTCAGGATTCTTAGTTTGAGCATACAGTTGATCCAATTCTTTAATCTGATTAATGAGGTCTAATCGATCTGCACAGGACTTTCTATTAAGATTTGCTGTATAGGAGATTATTTGACCCCTCAGATATGCTTTCATGACATCCCAGACAATCTGGGATGACACTTCAGGTCATGTATTGGTGTTAAAATAAAAGGTTATCTGATCCTTGATAAATTTTAGAAAATCATCATCCGATAGTAAAGTCGAGTCAAACCGCCAGTGTTTATTCCTCTGAGGAAGGCCAGGAAAATTTAAAGACAGAGTAATTGGGGCATGGTCAGAAATCAGTATACTCTGATAATCACAAGAATAGACAAATGGAATGAGTTGATTGTCGAGTAAGAAGTAGTCAATGTAGTAGTAGAACATGTGAAAAAAAAGAATAATCTCTCTCAGTAGGATGAAGGAAACGCCATATATCAGAGATACCATAATTAGAGAGAAACGATTGAATAGCTGAGGCAGATTTAGTAGGTGGTCTAGTAACAGAGGACGATCGATCCAAACTAGGATCTAACCAACAATTGAAATCACCACCCAGTATAAGAGAATATGAGTTTAAGTCTGATAGTGAGGAGAAAAAACGTTCAAAAAAATTAACATCATCAAAATTGGGGGCATACAGGTTTGCTAGTACAACTTTAGTATTATATAGTTTACCAGAAACAATAACAAAATGGCCATTTGTATCAGATATCTTATTATGGAGATCAAAAGGAATATTTGAGTTAATAAGGATGGAGACCCCCCTAGCTTTGGCAGCAAAGATTGAATGAAAATGCTGACCCGCCCACTTTGACAAAAGCTGGGAGTTATCAGAACAACGAATATGAGTTTCTTGAAGGAAAGCAATGTCCGCTTTGAGTTGTTTAATATGTGAGAAGACCTTCCTTCTTTTAACAGGGTGATTCAATCTCTTTACATTCCAGCTCACAAATTTAAGTGTATTAACCATTATCAATTATTAGTGCATAGAAGGCAGCAGGCATATAAAAAGTCAAGCAGTACAATAACAGTCTGGGAGCAAAAATGTAAACATAGATTCGTAGAATCAAAACAGAAACATGTCCTGAGTAACAGAGGAAAGCAAAGGAAACAGTGAGTGGTGTTGGAACTGGAGAATCCACCCCACCCTCCCAACCTAAAACTAGACAGCTACCAAAAAAAGCAGCTAGCTCTACCAAAAAAATTAACCCAAGTATGACTTCCAGTTCTGTGTCGTTAACAACAGTTCCGTATAAATACTATAGCAAATGGTAACTAGTTTATGCACTAGAAAACATAACAAATAGGAACAGCTTCAGCAGAAGTGTGAGACTTAATACAAAGAAAGTCAAAACAAAACCAAAACTAACTTACCCGCGAAAAATTATAGAAGATTAAAAGAAAAAAAAAGGGAGGGAGAAAAGAGGGAAATTATAGATTCGAAAAGAGTACTTATCAACCATTTACAGAAAAAAAAAGGCAAAACTTAAACTATGAATCAACCAACAGGGAGGCCTTCAATAAAAACTCCCAACCTCCAAAACAAGTTAAAGTTAATTGTAGATCTCTATAGATAAAGTTATACAAGAATACAATGGATTGCACAAGTACAAACTAAACGTCCGCAGGGAAACATTAAACTCGGATTATCTATTTAGAAAAAATGCACCAAGTCCAGGGAGAGATTGTCTGCAGCCCTTAGAGTCTCAATAGATAATGTCTGAATTATTCAAGTACAGTCTGAGTCAGGAAAAAAAATAGCTTTACTACAAGAGGTACTTATCCACCATTTTAGAAGGTCAGACCGGGTTCCTGAGGAGACGGGATAGCCGGAAGACTTCCAACAAATGCCTCAGCATCCTTCACTGATTTAAACCACTTATATTCTGCAGTAGTAAGCGTAATTCGCAGGTCAGCTGGATTGCGAAGAGAGGGTCTAAAACCACGATCAAAAAGCACTTTCATTACACCTTTAAACTCAGCGCGCATCTTCAGAACCTGGGGGGCAAAATCCTCCACAAAACGAATGACTATTTTGAAAAGCAAAAGTACCTCTGCGGCGTGCCTCCATAATCAAATGGTTTTTCACCTGGTATTGATGAAAGCACAAAATTACCAGCCGTGGGCGGGAACCCAGAGTTGCACGGGGAACGTAGATCCTGTGTGCTCTTTCAAGCTCAGGTGGAGTTGGAAGAAATTCTTTCCCAAAAATCTCACAGAGAAAATCGGAAAAAAATTTCAGGGAGAGCCCTGTTCGGTGGCCTCTGACAAACCAAGAATGCGTAGATTGCAACGTCTGCTACGGTTTTCAAGATCCACCATTTTGGAAAAAAGCTTACAAATCTGCTGCTCTAGGCTGGAACAGAGGGTTTCCAGATATTGGACACGGCGTTTTAGATCTTCAGAAGTTGAGTCGATGCAAGATAAATGTTCGGCATGTTCGTCCACTCTAGCATTGATCCAATCCAATTTGACATCCAGCTGGTTGAAAGGAGTTCTAAATTCCTTTAAAATATCTTGTCGATGCTGTTCCAAAGCAGCGAGAATGTCAACTGGCAAAGCCGTAGAAATTTCTTTTTTCTCGGTTTTAGTACTTTTGTTAGACATTATAAGATAGATGTGTTTGCAGGCAAGTAAGAGAAACCTAATAAAATACCTAACTAAGGTTTAAGAATGGAGACATATAGTGCAAAGGTAGGGAAAATGACGGAGCAAAAGTTCGGAACAGCTAAACAGTCGCCATCTTGCCGGAAGTCCTCAAAGTATTTCATCGCCGTAGATGCGAGTGCTACTGGGTGATAGTCATTAAGGCAGCTCATATTATTCTTCTTAGGCACTGGTATGATTGTTGCCTTCTGAAGCAAGTGGGAACTTCGAACCATAGCAGTGAAAAGTTGAAAGTGTCCTTGGATACTCCCACCAGTTGTTTGGCACAAGTTTTCAGAGCCTTACCAAGTATTCTATCAGGGCCTGCTGCTTTGTGAGGGTTTACCCTCCTGAAAGACAGCCTGATATCAGCCTTTGAGATAGAGATCACAAGGTCACTGGGTGCAGCAGGGATCTTCACAGTACTAGATATACTCTCCCTTTCAAAGTGGACAAAGAAGGCATTGAGTTTGTCTGGTAGTGAAACATCATTGCCATTCATGCTATTGGATTTCACTTTGTAGGAAGTCATGTCCTGCAAACCCTGCCAGAGCTGATGTGCATCTGATGTCACGTCCAACCTCACTCAAAATTGTTTCTTCACTCTTGAAGTAGCCCTCCGCAAGTTATTACAGAGATTATGAATTCTCCCTGTGACCACATGGTTTGCCTCCAGCTGCTCCAGTTTATTCCCACATTCCAAAGACATATGATTAGGGTTAGGGATAGTAAGTTGTGAGCATGCTATGTTGGCACCAGAAGCATCACAAGGTCACAGGGTCATATAAAATTACACCAAAGAGACAGGCCCATCAACCTATCTAGTCAGTGACGAACCCTTAAGACCGCCTAGTCCCATTGACCGGCACCAAGACATTGTCCTCCATACCCCTATCATCCATGTACTATCCAAACTTTTCTTAAATGCTGAAATTGACCTCACATGCACCCCTTGTGCTGGCAGCTCATTCCACACTCTCACCACCCTCCGAGTGAAGAAAGTTCCCTTCATGTTTCCTTTAAACTTTTCACCTTTCACCCATGACTTCTAATTGTAGTCCCACCCAACCTCAGTGGAAAAAGCCTGCTTGCATTTATTCTACCTATACCCCTCATAATTTTGTACACCTCTATCAAATCTCCCCTTAATCTCAGCAGATCTGTAAGAGCAATCTGTTCTGCTTTCAGCCTGTTCGGATTTTAGCTAAGGTAAGGGGCTTTGTTGTTCAGCTTAGGAATGTTGTGTCAGCCAGTCAGGGAGGTGGAATTGGGAGAAGGTTCTAGCGAATGCTGGATAGAGAGGTTTTCGTGATGGATACTGTTGTGGGTCAAGGTCTTTTTGGCAGGAGCTGGGAGAAGACAGGAGGGAAGATGGTGAAGGATGTGAAGCCCTGCTGCACACGGGGCTTTGTGCAGACGAATGGCTTCAAGAAAAAAGTTCCAATACCTCTGTGGTGTAGCCATTTGTTTGAGATGGATTTAAGGAACATTCGAAGGTGTTGTGTGCTTTCACACAGACCAAGAGTCCGGCGTGTGAGTTAAAGACAAGTTCAAGATGAGCTCCAATTTATGCGCACATTTGACTGTATTATTATGATGGGCCCTTTTGTTTTTTTCTTTCTTTTCTTTAATAATTTCTTGGTTAAGCCAAAATTCTTAAATATACTTTCTTTATAATTGTATGCAGTGTACAGTCTGTTATTTCTTGCTGAAGGGGGATTACCTGGGACCAGTAAGTTACACAGTATTCATGTAAATCGTGGATCAGGTGGGTGAGACATCCCAACCTCACAGGTCTGGCAGGACCCAAGTCATATCTACCCTAGACTTACGGAGACTGCAAAAGGTGGTTTTCTCACCGCTGAGTCCAGTGGCTGTTAGTGAGGGGCTAATGAGCCACATCTCTAGAGACACCCAGTAAATGGTGGTTTCACTTATTTCCATTTCTCCTGTAGGCAGGTGATGAAAACTGCACACAATACTCCAAATTAGGCCTCATCAATGTCTTACACAACTTAAGTCAAGTCAAGTCACTTTTATTGTCATTTCGACCATAACTGTTATGTACAGTACATAGTAAAAATGAGACAATGTTTTTCAGGACCATGGACCATTGCACAGTACAAAAACTAGACTGAACTACGTAAAAAACAACACAGAGAAAAAAGAAACAACTACACTAGACTACAGACCCATAACATAACACCCCATCTCCTGTATGTGGGCTGCCCCCAGCGCAATAAAAAAAAACTGCATAATTGATACTGGATACAGTATACATTTCTTGGTAATGATTCCAAGTTGATCAAAGTGTTAAAAGTTGGTAAAGATGATATCCAGAACAGATGATCAAAAGCTTAACCAACAGAGTAGGTTTCAATTATTTTTTTAGGAGAGGAGAGAACATCTTAGACAACATTGACTGCTAAAGGTATCACCTCCAATGGTAAACTGAGCAACATAGGAACGGCACGAGAGGTCATAATTGGAGAAGTGCAAAGATTTTGTGGAACTACAGAACTGGAGAAGATTACAGGTCTCTATACCTGTAAGTGGGACCTTAGGAAGGTTATGAGTCATAAATACAAATGAGAAGTGTGGAAAGGACTGCAGAAAATCTCAGGGCAAGCTCCAAGATACAACCTTCTCCAACAGTGACAAAATACTATAAGACAAAGGAGCAGAATTAGGCCATTTAGCCCATCGAATCTGCTACACCATTTGATCATGGCTGATTTATTACCCCTCTCAACCCATTCTCCTGCCTTCTCCCGCTAACCTTTCATGCTAATCAAGAACCTATTAACCACCATTTTAAATATACCCAATGATTCCGCAGCCATCCATGGCAATAAATTCCACAGATTCAGCAGCCTACGGCTAAAGAAATTCCTTCTTATCTCTGTTCTAAAGGGACATCCTTATATTTTGTGCCCTCCTATTCCTAGACTAATCCGCTATAGGAAACATCCTCTCCATGCCCACACGATCTAGGCCTTTAAACATTCAATAGGTTTTAATGAGATCTCCCCTCCCCCATTCTTTTAAACACAAGCAGGTACGGGCCCAGAGCCATCAAACCATCAAACACTCCTCATATGTTAACCATTTGATTCCCGGGATCATTCTCATGAACCTCCTCTGGATCCTCTCCCAGGCCATTACATCTTTTAGAACCATAGAACCATCCAGCACAGAGGAAGCCCTTCAGCCCTTCTTGGCTGTGCCAAACTATTTTTCTGCCTAGTCCCACTGACCTGCACCTGGACCATATCCCTCCATACACCTCTCATCCATGTACCTGTCCAAGTTATTCTTAAATGTTAAAAGTGAGCATGCATTTACCACTTCATCTGGCAGCTCATTCCAAACTCCCACCACTCTCTGTGTGAAGAAACACCCCATAATGTTCCCTTTAAACTTTTGCCCCTTCACCGTTAACCCATGTCCTCGGGTTTTTTCTCCCCTAGCCTCAGTGGAAAAGCCTGCTTGCATTCACTCTATCAGATTCAGATTCAGATTCAGTTTATTGTCATTTAGAAACCACAAATGCAATGCAGTTAAAAAATGAGACAACTTTCTCCGGAATGATATCACAAAAAAAAGCACACGACAAGACAGATCACACAAGAAAAACCACATAACGTTTGGTAATCCCCAATCCAGAGTCCGGAGAGGCTGCTGCGTATCAATATCGCGCTACCGTCTTAGCACGTTCCCCGGAAAGGAGCTCCAAACCTAACAGACAAAACAAGACTACCCAGACACACCAAGTCAAGAGACCAACACTACCACCCAACAAACCAACAACCTACACAAAACCACATAGTTATAGTTAACATTTAGTTGCAACAGTGCAGACAATACCATAATTGAGAAAAGACTGACAAAAATCACATAATTATAACATTTAGTCACAACAGTGCAGACAATACCATAATTGATAAAAGACTAACTGACAAAAACCACATAATTTAACATATAGTTCCAACAGTGCAAAGCAATACTGTAATCTGATAAAGACCAGACCATGGCACAGTCTCAAAGTCCCGACAGCCCATCATCTCACGCAGACGGTAGAAGGAAGAAAAACTCTTCCTGCCATGAACTTCCAGCGCCGCAACCTTGCCGATACAGCCCCCTGGAAGCACCCGACCACAGCCAACTCTGAGCCTGTCCGAAAACTTCGAGCCTCCGACCAGCCCTCTGACACCAAGCACCGAGCACCATCTCTGCTGAGCGCTTCGACCCCGGCCCCCGCCGCCAAGCAACAGGCAAAGCCAAGGATTCAGGGCCTTCCTCCCGGAGATTTTCCAATCACACTGTAGCAGCGACAGCGAAACAGGCATTTCAAAAGTTTCACCAGATGTTCCTCTGTGCTTCACCCGTCCATCTCCATCAAATCAGGATTGTACATGGCATCCTACTTGACAGATTACAGATATTCATTCCGAAGTGGCCATTGCACGCTGCTGCGTTACACCGCCATCATGGGTCATCATGGTATGCATGTATCTATACCCATCATGATTTTATATACCTCTATCAAATCTCCCCTCATTCTTCTACGCTCTGGCAACATCCTTGTAAACCTTCTCTGCAATCTTTCAACTTTATTAATATCCTTCCTGTAATTAGGTGACCAAAACTGCATACAATACTCCAAATTCGGTCTCACCAATGTCTTATACAACCTCACCATTACATTCCAACTCTTATACTCAATACTTTGATTTATAAAGGCCAATGTACCAAAAGCTCTCTTTACGACCCTATCGACCTGTGACACCACTTTTAGGGAATTATGTATCTGTATTCCCAGTTCCCTCTGTACTACTGCACTCCTCAGTGTCCTACCATTTACCTTGTATGTTCTACCTTGGTTTGACCTTCCAAAATGCAATACCTCACACTTGTCTGCATTAAAATCCATCTGCCATTGTTCAGCCCATTTTTCCAGCAGATCCAAATCCCTCTGCAAGCTTTGAAAACATTCCTCACTGTCCACTACACCTCCAATCTTTGTATCATCAGCAAATTTGCTGATCCAATTTACCACATTGTCATCCAGATCATTGATAGATGACAAATAACAATGGACCCAGCATTGATCCCTGTGGCACACCACTAGTCACAGGCCTCCACTACCACTCTCTGGCTTCTTCCATTGAGCCAATGTCTAATCCAAGTTACTACCTCACCATGTATACCTAGCGACTAAATCTTCCTAACTAACCTCCCATGCGGGACTTTGTCAAAGGCCTTACTGAAGTCCATGTAGACAACATCCACTGCCTTCCCTTCATCCATTTTCCTGGTAACCTCCTCAAAAAACTCTAATAGATTTGTTAAATATGACTTACCACGCACAAAGCCATGTTGACTCTCCCTAATAAGTATCTATCTATCCAAATACTTGGAGATCCTATCTCTTAGTACTCCTTCCAATAATTTACCTACTACTGACATCAAACTTACCAGCCTATAATTTCCCAGAGTACTTTTAGAGCCTTTTCTAAACAACAGAACAACATAAGCTATCCTCCAATCCTCTGGCACTTCACCTGTAGATACCGATATTTTAAATATATCTGTCAGGGCCTCTGCAATTTCAACACTAGTCTCCTTCAAGGTCTGAAGGAATACCCAGTCAGGTCCTGGGGATTTATCTACTCTGATTTGCCTCAAGACAGCAAGCACTTCCTCCTCTTCAATCTGTATAGGTTCCATGACCTCACTACCTCTTTCCCTTATTTCCATAGACACCATGCCAGTTTCCTTAGTAAATACAGATGCAAAAAACCCATTTAAGATCTCCCCCATTTCTTTTGGTTCCATACATAGCCGACCACTCTGATCTTCAACAGGACCAATTTTATCCCTTACTATCTTTTTGCTCTTAATATACCTGTAGAAACTATTTGGATTATCCTTCACCTTGACTGCCAAAGCAACCTCATGTCTTCATTTAGCCCTCCTGATTTCTTTCTTAAGTATTTTTTTGCACTTTTTATACTCCTCAACCACCTTATTTGCTCCCTGTTGCCTATACATCTCTATCCTCTTCTTTATCAGAGTTCCAATATCCCTTGAGAGCCATGGTTCCTTATTCTTATTCACTTTGCCTTTAATGCTGAAAGGGACGTACAAACTCTGCATTCTCAAAATTTCTCCTTTGAAGGCCTCCCACTTACCAATTACACCCTTGCCAGAGAACAACCTGTCCCAATCCACGCTTTTTAGATCCTTCCTCATTCCTTCAAATTTGGCCTTTTTCCAGTTTAGAACATCAACCCAAGGACAAGAATTATCTTTATCCATGATCAAGTTGAAACTAATGGCGTTATGATCATTGGAACCAAAGTGTTCACCTACACACACTTCCGTCACCTGTCCTAACTCATTTCCTAATAGGAGATCTAATATTGCATCCTCTCTAGTTGGTACTTCTATATATTGATTTAGAAAACTTTCCTGAACACAGTTTACAAACTCTAACCCATCTAGACCTTTAAGAGTATGGGAGTCCCAATCAATGTGTGGAAAATTAAAATCCTCTACAATCACAACTTTATGTCTCCTGCAGTTGTCTGCTATCCCTCTGCAGATTTGCTCCTCCAATTCTCGCTGACTATTGGGTGGTCTATAATACAACAATAATCTGGTCATACCTTTCCTGTTTCTCAGTTCCACCCATATGGCCTCGGTAGACAAACCCTCTAATCTGTCCTGCCTGAGCACTGCTGTAACACTTTCCCTGACTAGCAATGCCCCACGCTTCATCTATCTGCCTGCCTCTATCAGCCAGACAGACAAACAGACATACTTTATTGATCCCGAGGGAAATTGGGTTTCATTACAGTTGCACCAACCAAGAATAGTGTAGAAATATAGCAATATAAAACCGTAAATAATTAAATAATAATAAGTAAATAATGCCAAGTGGAAATTAGTCCAGGACCAGCCTAGTGGTTCAGGGTGTCTGACACTCCGAGGGAGAAGTTGTAAAGTTTGATGGCCACAGGCAGGAATGACTTCCTATGACACTCAGTGTTGCATTCAATGGAATGAGTCTCTGGCTGAATGTACTCCTGTGCCTAACCAGTACATTATGGAGTGGATGGGAGACATTATCCAAGATGGCATGCAACTTGGACAGTATCCTCTTTTCAGACACCACTGTCAAAGAGCCCAGTTCCACCCCCACAACATCACTGGCCTTACGAATGAGTTTGTTGATTCTGTTGGTGTCTGCTACCCTCTGCCCCAGCACACAACAGCAAACGTGATAGCATTGGCCACCACAGACTCGTAGAACATCCTCAGCATCGTCCGGCAGATGTTAAAGGACCTCATTCTCCTTTGGAAATAGAGATGGCTCTGACCCTTCTTGTAGACAGCCTCAGTGTTCTTTGACCAGTCCAGTTTATTGTCAATTCGTATCCCCAGGTATTTGTAATCCTCCACCATGTCCACAATGACCCCTTGGATGGAAACGGGGTCACTGGTGCCTTAGCCCTTCTCAGGTCCACCACCAGCTCCTTAGTCTTTTTCACATTAAGCTGCAGATGATTCTGCTCACACCATGTGACAAAGTTTCCCACCATAGCCCTGTACTCAGCCTCATCTCCCTTTCTGATGCATCCAACTATGGCAGTCATCAGAAAACTTCTGAAGATGGCAAGACTCTGTGCAGTAGTTGAAATCCGAGGTGTAGATGGTGAAGAGAAAGGGAGACAGGACAGTCCCCTGTGGAGCCCCAGTGCTGCTTACCACTCAGTCTGACACACAGTCTGAAACATCTAAACCCTGGAACATTAAGCTGCCAGCCCTGCCCCTCCTGTAGCCAAGTTTCACTAATGGCTATAATATCAAATTCCATGTGTCAATCCACACCCTCAGCTTGTCTGCCTTCCCCACAATACTCCTCGCATTGAAATAGAACACACCTCAGAAGATTATTACCACCACACACAAACCTTCTATTTGTGACTTTTCTTAGATAAGGGGCCACAATTTCTCACAATATTGCAAGTGCAGTCTAACCAATGCCTTAAAAAGTCCCAGCATGAGATCCTTGTTTTCCTATTCTATTCCACTCAAAGTGAATGTTAATATTACATTTGCTTTTCCTATTACTGACTCAACTTATAAGTTAACCTTTAGGGAATCTTGCACAAGAACTCCCAAGTTCTTTGCACCTCCAATTTCTAATTCACTCCACTTTTAGAAAATAGTCTACACTTTTTATTCCTTTTACCAAAGTGCATGGCCATACTCTTCCCTACACTGCAGTCCATTTGCCACTTCTTTGCCCATTCTCCTAATCAGTCCAAATCCATCAGCAGAATTATGTTTAACAAAGCCTGGAAAAAATATCATTTAAATGAAACACCAGTAAAAGAGATCAATATGGTGATAGAAGGCAACGTATATGAAAAAAACAAAGTTTGTTGTGAAAAGCAAAAATGTTTACATTACTTTGAACTTGTCACTAGTATCCCTGGAGAGGAAATCACACGCAATCTCAATTTCTTTTCCAATAGCACAAAGGATCATCTCTTGCTCTGTCTGCACTTTTGTGATCTGATCTTTTAGCTGAAATGTCATTTGCTCTAGTTGTCTTGCACACTCTTCATCGTTAACCGCCAGCTTACCCTGTAGAAGAAATGTAAAAGATCAACATTAAGGTTTGTTGCTTAATACATCGTTCAATAACTCAGTGCAGAAAGACACAGAAGATTCCTGTGTAATTTGAATTGTGCCTTGTGTGGCTTCAATATCCCTAGTATACTTCATATGTCTAAAAAGGCATATATGATGTTTTGTCTACTCCATAATGCAGGGGAATGTACACAGCCTTGGATTGCGAATCAGGTTTGTGCCTTCATTAGGTGCCAAGTCGTATGACAAGGATGATCATGGTCTTTCCATGACCATGATTGTTCTTGGCAACACACACAAAATGCTAGAGGAACTCAGCAGGCTAGGCAGCATCTATGGAAAAAAGTAGAGTCAACGTTTCAAGCCAAAACCCTTTGACAGAACTGGAGAAAAATTGCTGAGGAGTAGATTTAAAAGGTGGGGGAAGAGGAGAGAGAAACACAAGGTGATAGGTGAAACCTGGAGGGGGATGGATGAAGTAAAGAGCTGGAAAGTTGATTGGTGAAAGATACAGAAGGCTATGGAAGAAAGAAAAAGGGGGAAAGAGCACCAGAGGGAGGTGATGGGCAGGCAAGGAGATAATTTGAGGGAGGGAAAAGGGGATGGGAAATGGTGGAAGGGGGTGGGAAGCATTCCCAGAAGTTTGAGAAATCGATGTTCATGCCATCAGGTTGGAGGCTACGCAAACAGAATAAGGTGTTGTTCCTCCAACCTAAATGTGGCCTCATCACAACACTGGAGGAGGCCATGGATGGACATATCGGAATGGGAATGGGAAGTGGAATTAAAATGGGAGGTGACTGGTAGATCCCACTTGTTCTGGTAGACAGAGCGTAGATGGTCATCAAAGAGGTCACCCAATCTACATCAGGTCTCACCGATATACAAGAGGCCACACCAAGAGCACCGAACATAGTAAATGAACCCAATAGACTCAAACGTGAAGTGTCGCCTCACCTGAAAGAACTGTTTAGGGCCCTGAATGGTAGTGAGGGAGCAAGATGTAGAAGCAGGTGTAGCACCTGTTCCACTTGCGAGGATAAGTGCAAGGAGGGACAAAATGGAGAAGGGAGTCACGGAGGGAGAGATCCTTGTGGAAAGCACAAAGTGGGGGGGGAGAGAAAGATGTGCTTGGTGGTGGGATCCCATTGGAAGTGGCAGAAGTTTCAGAGAATGATGTGCTGCATGCGGAGGCTGGTGGGATGGCAGGTGAGGAGAAGAGGAACCCTATCTCTGGTAGGGTGGCAGGAGGATGGGATCAGAGCAGATGTGTATGAAGTGGAAGAAATGCATTTGAGGGCAGCGTTGATGGTGGAGGAAGGAAAACCCCTTTCTTTGAAAAGGAAGACATCTCCTTTATTCTAGAATGAAAGGCCTCATCCTGAGAGCAGATGCAACAGAGACAAAGGAATTGAGAGAAGGGGATGAAACTTTCACAGATAGCAGGGTGGTACAAGGTATAGTCCAGGTAGCTGTAAGAGTTGGTGGGTTTGTAATAGACATCGGTGGATAAACTGTCTCCAAAGACAGAGACAGTGAGATCAAAAAAAAGGGAAGGGAGGTGTCAGAAATGGACCAGATGAATTGAGGGTAGGGTGAAAGCTGGAGTCAAAGTGGATGAAGTCGATGAGTTCAGCACAGGTGCAGGAAGCAGCAACAGTGCAGTCATCGATGTAGCGTAGGAAAAATACGGGGCTGTCACCAGTGTCTACTTGGAACACAGACTGTTCCACATAGCTGGCAAACAGGAAGGCATAGCTGGGACTTCCTTTTGTTTGAAGGAAATGGGAGGGGCCAAAGGAAAAATTATTTAGAGTGAGGACAAGTTCTGCTAGGTGGAGGAGAGTGGTGGTGGAGGGGAACTAGTTAGGTCTTATGTTCAGAAAAAAATTTAGATCTTTAAGGCCTTCCTGGTGAAGGATGAAGGAGTATAGGGACTGGACATCCATAGAAAAATAAGATGATGGGGGCCATTTTGGCAAATTTTTCTACAGAAAAGTGGTTTGCTATTGCCACCTTCTGGGCAGTGTTTTTACAAGATAGATGACCACACTCATTATCGATACTCTTCAGGGATTGTCTGCCTGGGGTCAGTGGTCGCATAAGTAGGATTTGTGACATGCATCAGCTGCTCATACAACCATCCACCATCTGCTCCCAGGGCTTCACGTGACCCTGATTGGGGAGCTAAACAGGTGCTACACCTTGCCCAAGGGTGACCTGCAGGCTAGCAGAGGTATAATGCCTTATATCCCCTTTGGTGGAGACGTACCTCCACCCCACCACCTTAGTTGATTTAGAAGGTTAAGGGCCAAACACTGGCAATGGGACTGACTTGGATTGGACAACTTAGTTGGCATAGACCAGTTAGCCATTGTTTCATGTTGTATGACTCTATGACCATAAGACATGGGATCTGAATTAGGCCATTCGGCCCAATGAGTCTGTTCCACCATTCAAAATGGTTGATTTATTATCAACCCTCTCAACCCTATTCTTCTGCCTCCTCCCCATAACCTTTGAAACCCTTGTTAATCAAGATCCTAGAAACCTCTGCTTTAAATATACCCAGTGACTTGCATTCTGCAGCAGTCAGTGGCAATGACTTCCACAGATTTGTCACCCTCTGGCTAAAGAAATTTCTATAACCATAAATGGTCATCATAGATCATGAAAGGGTTGTTCTTTTAAAATGGTAATTGAAGGACAAGTCTTTCCAAAACAGCAGGGTTCTCTTGCTCACTTTAATGTGGTGCCACAATATCATTAGTGTGCACTCAAAGAAACAACGGGATCAATAGCACTATCATCACTGAAGCACACATCAGTACTGCACTGGCATGTTGTCCTTGATTATTTCCTAGTCTGTGGAATTGGACTCAGCACATATCCTACCAGCTCTAAGGAAATTGTCCTTTTGAGATAATACTAACACGCTTGAGGGTCTGTTATCCTGTTGTATCTCTAAATAAAAAATAAATAACACTATGACTCCAATAAAGGTCCTGCATTATGTAGACTAATTTCCATTTTCTGAATCCTCCTTTGAAGGTAGACAACTCAGAATAAACTAATGGTCTATCATGTTACACCAGCTACTGGCTTTCTACATTCTTTTATGACGTGGAATTACCTACAGATGCCTCAAGGTGGCACAGTTAAGTGGCACCTCTTTGCAAGCAGCTCCAATGGGAATCATCCTGTTTAGGGCTAGTACAGCTGAAATCTACAGTTACAGCTACGGGTACTTCACAGTTACATCCTTGGGTACTTCAGTAAGCAACATCGTTTTAAGATGTTTAAAAAAAGTTTATTAATCCTCAAAATCGAAGGACAACAGACAGCAGACTCAGGTCACGAGTGCAGTTCCCCTTTAAGAAAGAGAAAGTAGGATCAGCATGCTGGGCTACAGGTATCATTGAAATGCAGAGGCTTTAGACACTACCCCCACTCCCAACTATCCTGCTGGTGTAAGTTTGCACAGTCTCTAGAAAATAAAGCTGAAGAACTCAGTACCAGAGGGATATTAGGGAGTACTGTGTATTTTGTTTCATGGAAACGTAGTTCACCCCCACTGTTTCAGATGCCGCGCTGCAGTCCAATGTGGTAAAGTATGCTTCATGATTAACTTATCATGGTGCACAGATGCAACGGTTCTGTCTCAGTCTTGCTCACATGACCTGCACATCTAGTGATCAAGTGTCATCCACTTTATTTGCCAAGCAAGGTTTCTGCCATCATCCTGCTAACGGCGTACATTCCACCTCAGGCCAACATCAAGCAGGCTTCAGAGGAGTTGAGCACCGTGATCAGCAGTCACAAAACAGCACATCCTGAGGCCTTCCTTGTCATTGCAGGGAATTTCAACCTTGAGGAAGTCTTTGAACAAATACCACCAACATATCACATGTAGATCCAGAGGAGCCAGCACGCTTGACTACTGAGATAACAGCATCGAGGATGCTTAATGTGCCATCCCACACCTGCACTTTGGAAAGCCTGGTCACTTGACTATATTTCTACTCTCAGTGCTACTCTCAGTGCAGCACCAGTGGCAAGGACCAAGAAGTTATGGTCAAGGAAGGTGGAGGAACACTTACAGGACTGCTTTGAATCGGTGGACTAGACAATATTCAGGGGTTCACCTTCAACTCTGAACAAATATGCTCCAGCTGTCCCTGCCTTCATCAACACCTGTGTAGATGAGTATGTGCCTTCGAGAACAAACAGGACATACCCAAACCAAAAGCTGTATATGAACCATGAGATTCGTAGTCTGCTGAGGACTAGGTCTGTGTCATTCAAGACTGATGATCCAGAACTAGACAAGAAGTCCAAGTACAAGCTATGGAAGGTTAGTTTAAGGGCAAGAAAACAATTCCAATTGAAGTTAGGGACGGAATCGGATACACATCAGCTCTGGCATGTTTGCTGGCCATTACTTCCAACAAGGCGAAGCCTAATATGATGAATGGCTGTAATGCTTCACTCCCAGAGGAGCAAAACACCTTTTATGTACATTTTGAAGGGCAAAATAAAACTACAACTGTGCGAATCCCTGAAGCATCTGGTGACCCTGTGATCTCTGTCTCAGTGGGCAAAGTCGGAAAGTCAGAACATCTTTCATGATGTTTAACCTTTACATCATCAGGCCCTGATGGTGTACCTGGCAAGGTACAGAAAACTTGTGCCAATCAACTGGCAGGAATGACCAAGGACTTCAAGGACATCTTCAATCCCTCACTACTGAAGTCGGAGGTTCGCACCTGCTTCAAAAGGGCAGCAATCATACCAATGCCCAAGAAGAGTAGGGTGAGCTGCCATAATGACTATTGTCCAGCAGCACTCACATCTACAGTGATGAAGTGCCTTGAAAGGTTGGTTACGGCAAGAATCAACTCCTGCCTAAGCAAGTACATGGAACCACTGCAATTTGCCTATCACCACAATAGGTCTATAGTGGATGCAATCTCACTGGCTCTCCACTCAGCTTTGGTTCACCTGCACAATAGCAATACCTACATCAGGCTGCTGTTTATTGATTACAGCTCAGCGTTCAACACCATCATACCTTCAGTACTAACCAACAATCACCAAAACCTGGGCACCATACCTCCCTCTGCAACTGGATCTTTAAGATTTCCTCATTGGGAGACCAGTCAATGCAAATCATTGACTCCTGGCTGACACACCTGAAGGACGCGTGCTTAACTCAATGTTCTACTCTCTCCTCACCCACACTGTGTGGCTAGGCACAGCTCAAACATTATCTATAAACTTGCCGCAGTTTTTGCTGGCGGAATTTCAGATGGTAACAAGGAGGCAAACAAAAGTGAGACAGTTGAGCTGATTAAGTGGTATCGCAGCAACAACCTTGTACTCAACATCAGAAGACCAAGGAACTTCAGGAAGGGGAAATTAAGGGAACATACACAGTCCTTATCAAAGGATCAGCATGGAAAGGGTGAACAGTTTCAAGATTCTGGGTGTCAAGGGGGCGTCACGTGATGACGTAGGGTCGAGACGTTGGGAATACAGCTCCCTCGTAAAAAGTAATGAAATAGAGTTTAAATGAAGAAGAGTTAACAAATAACTACTAGAAACTATTTATAAGTAACTCAGGGTTATCTTTTGACATGGCTCCTAAACCGAAACAGAAGAAAGCTACTACTTCGAAGACTGCGCAAATCGGCGGAGAAAAAGGCCTAACCGTCTCGGTGAAGCCTCGGACTCAAGTTGGATCTCCTCCCGGCGAAGTGCATGGCACTTCTGATGATGCAGGACCGGAAGTTGCAGCAATGTCGGCGGTCTCCAAGAAGAAACAGCAAGAACAGCGCAAGCGCGAAAGTATGTATGAACAAAGATTAACAAAACTACAAATCCCAACTATGGTTGGAAGTGAATCAGAAGTGGAATCAGACTCTTTGGGAAATTCAGAGGAAGAAGAGGAAAAGAAGGAAGAGATTAAAGGAGACATAAAAGATATTCTGATATATATTATGAATGAATTAAAAGCTATAAGAAGGATGCAGAATAAATTCAATAATGTGGTGGAAAAACAAAAGAAGATGGATAATAAAGTTAAAGAGATGGAAGTAAAAGTGGAAGAAAACACTGGAAGAATAGATAAGATAGAAGACAATAATCTTGCCTGGACAAGAGAAAGAAAATGGATGTTGGAAAAAATAGATGCGCTTGAAAACTCTAGTAGACGAAATAATATCAAAATTGTTGGTCTTATGGAAGGTACAGAGGGAGAAAACCCAATAAAATTCTTTCAAGAATGGATTTCGAAAATGTTAGAAATGAAAAAAGGAAGCCAAGTAATTGAAATTGAAAGAGCACACAGAGCTTTAAGATCAAGACCTCAACAAGATCAAAATCCAAGATCAATTTTAATAAAATGTTTAAGGTATCAAGATAAAGAAATGATCTTGAAGGCAGCTATTCAAGGTGCTAAAAAGAGAAATGGGCCATTGATAATAGGAGGGAAAAGAGGTTTTTTTTTATCCAGACATAAGTTACGATCTTCTGAAGAGGCGGAAGGAATTTAATCCAGTGAAAAAATCTTTATGGGAAAAGGGCTATAAATTTTTATTGAGCTATCCAGCAAAATTGATAATTTTCCTGGATAACGAAGAAAGAAGATTTTTCGTTGATTACCGGAAAGCGGAGGAATTTGTACAAGAATTACCTGATGTCCACGAAGAAGTAAAGAATTATAGAAATGAAATGGACTAACGATGAAGAATGAAACAAGGTTGAACTTGATGGACATTTATAAAAAAAAAGTTGAGGAGTATTAATTGGGAGTAGAGACATTAATTTTTTTTTTCTTCACTAATATATTTTTGGGTTTTTTTGCGGGAGAGCTGGAAGAGCTCCTGATCGATAGCTGGGTGTTTCACGTGTACAATCATGGCGATTGCCATGACCTGTAAAATGAGAGGGGGGTTATGTTGTTCTTTTTATTCGCAACATTAGTGGGGGGGTACCTTGTTTTTTTTTCTTATATATTAGTTATCTTTCTTCTATTTTTCTTCTTTTTTGCCTGGATGGTTGGGGAGAAACTCATAGCAACATGGAGAATTTTAAAGAGTTCCCAAGGTATTATGAATGATTAATTTACTTAATTTTTTAAGTTTTAATGTTAATGGAATTAATGGACCTGTGAAAAGAAAAAGAGTTTTAACATATATTAAGAAAATGAAAGGAATGATATATTTTTGAAAATTTGGCTCCCATACCTACAAAAGATAGGATTAAATACGTGGGTCCTTTGAAGATTAAATTATAAAGTAATTGGGGAAAGTAAGAATAAATATTAAAATTATTTTGAACCCCATGGAACATGTGGGGATCCTCCGATATCCAGGCAATCTTTCTCTTTTTTTTTTCTTTCTTTAGATAAGGGTTAAGGGCGGGAGGGTTAAGGGGAGGGGGGAGGGTCAATATTATTTTTCTTACTATTTATCATCACATTTATTCTTTGTAATTTTCTAAAATTTAATAAATAAATAATTTTTTTTAAAAAGATTCTGGGTGTCAACATCTCTGAAGATCTGTCCTGGGCCCAAAACACTGATACAATTACAAAGAAGATACGACAGCTGCTATACTTCATTAGGAGTTTGCAGAGACTTGATACCAAAAACACTCGCAAATTTCTACAGATGTACTGCGGAGAGCATTATAACTGGTTGCATCACTCCCTGGTATGGAGGGACCAGTGCACAGGATTGGAAAAAGCTGCAGAAGTTGCAAGCTTCCATCATGAGCACTTGCCTGTCCAGCATCAAGAACATCTTCAAATGGTGCTGCCTCAAAAAGGTGGCATCCATTACAAAGCACCCTCACCATCCAGGACATGCCTTTCTCTCATTGCTACCATAAAGAAGGGGCAACAGGAGCCTGAAGACACACACACAACGCTTTAGGAACAGCTTCTTCTCCACCACCATCAAATTTCTGTATTGACCATGAATACATATACATTACCTCACAGTATTTTTTATTGTAACTTACAGGTTTTTATTATGTACTGCTGCCGCAAAACAACATATTTCACGACATCTGGCAGTGATATTAAACCTGATTCTGATTCTACAGCAGGTACTTCTACACACAGTCCCCACAAGATCTCTAAATCCACCAATAGGATCAGTGAATTCCTCTCCCTGGCCTCAAGGTTCACAACAATCAGGTTCCAAGTACATTCAGCTGGCAGCTTCACATGTATAGCCCAAGGCTCCTGACAATTATGAGGAGTGTGGTAGAACAAAGGGATCGAGGAATAAAGGTCCATAATTGAAAGTGGTATCACAGGTAGATACGGTCATAAAGAAATCTTTTGGCACATTGGTCTTGATAGATCAATGTATTGAGTACAGGAGATAGGATGCTATGTTGAAGATGTATAAGAAATAGGTGAGGACTAATTTGGAATATTGTGTGCAGTGTTGGCCACCTACAGGAAGGATGTAAACAAGGTTGAAAGAGTACAGAGAAAATTTGAAAGGATGTTGCTGGGTCTGTAGCAATCTTATAATTAAAGATTGAATAGGTTAGGACTGTATTCTTTAGAACACATAAGATTGAGAGGAGATTTAACAGAGGTACACAAAATTATGAGGAGTATATGCAGGCAGGCTTTTTCCACTGAGATTAGGTGGGACTACAACCAAAGGTCATGAGTTAAAGGGTGAAAGGTGAAAAGTTTAACGGGGAAAATGAGGGGAAACTTCTTCATTCAGAGGGTCATGAGAGTGTGGAATGAGCTGCCAGCACAAGTGGTGCATGCAAGCTCGATTTCAACATTTAAGAGCTAACTGAATAGGTACATGGATGGTAGGGGTATGCAGGGCTACTGTATGTCCCAATTCAGGTTGATGGGAGTAGGTAATTTAAATGGTTTTAGCATGGACTAGATGCCGCAAACGGCCTGTTTAAGTGCTGTACTTCTCTTTGACTCTATGACATATGCCAGTGATATTAAACTTGATTCTGATCTGAAGCTGATTCTAATGCTGGAGGAGCACAGTAAGTCAGGCAGTACCTATAGAGGAATGAACCAATGTTTCGGGCTAAGACCCATTCTGTTTCTCTTCTTATCACTTGTGTTCCTCAAATTTACACTGTACTCTGAGTTAAGGTGGACAGGGGAAAGCAATGCAAAAATCTTAATAAAAAATATAACATCTATGCTGACTCTTGGGAACTTTTGAGCCACGACTGTTCAGAGTGGAGAAGGAGTGTTCATCAAACATAGAACTGATAAGTAAAGGAATAGGCAGTTTCTGTGTCCAGTGACTCTGTGACACTATGAATCTGCACTGTCATATTCTTCAAAGTGTCCATTCAAACAGGACAATGTTCACTGCACACAGGAGAAGAGCTGAGTTATAAAAAAGCACTTTCTCAGGTGAAACATTCAATATTTATCCAGTGGATATAAAACTACGGGGAAAGAAAAATGGTCTGAGTGGATAATGGTGCAAGGAAGCAATGGCCCACTTCACAAAATCAGTCAGCACCTATAAAACAACATTCTCAATGACTGGACTGCTGATGGATACAAAGCCAGATTAATAGTGTAATGTGGAATCATAGTTTCAGAGGTATACAGCACAGAAACAAGTTCCCCTCTGGCCAAGTTTGCCCATGCGGACTAAATGGCCTATCTACACTAATTCCACATCCCTCTAAATCTTTCCTTGAGAATGTGCATGCTGCATAATCACTACTAGGTTTGCTAGAGCTGTTGGGGAGGGTCAAACTTCTATCAGTGTGTAGTGCAGTGTATACTGACTGGTTGCATCATGGTCTGGTATGGAGACACTGATACCCTTGAACAAAAACACCTACAAAAAGTAGTGGATACAGCCCAGTCCATCATAGGTAAAGCCCTCCCCACCACAGAGCACATTTACATGCAGCGCTGTCGCAGGGTTGTTTATGGTGACGTGTATGTACTTTTATTATAAATTTACTTTAAACTTTCAACTTTTAAACTAATTTGGCATGGGGATTGGAACCAGAATGAAAGGGTTGGGGATGGGGCAACTGGTATACAAGTCGACACATGTGTGTTGTGAGACTGTGAAGAACGACAGGCAGATGATAGGGCAAAATTGCAATCACCGGGATGAGTTGAAGTGTAACATGGGGGCAAAATCGAAAAGGATGACGAATACAGGACTGAAGGTGAATGCACACAGTATACAGAATAAAGTACCACAGTTAGAGACTGGCAGTTATGATGTTGTGGGCATCAGAGTCGTGGCTGAAAGATCATAGTTGGGAGCTTAACATCCAAGGATACACATTGTATCAAAAGGACATGACAAGCCGCCACACATGAGGCTGCTTAACAAGATAAGAGCCTATGATATTACAGGAAAGATACTAGAATGGAAAGAAGATTGGCTGACTGGCAGGACACAAAAGGGGGGAATAAAGAGGACCTTTTCTGATTGGCTGCTGGTGACTAGTGGTGTTTCGCAGGGATCGGTGTTGGGACCACTTCTTTTAATGTTCTATGTCAAGGATTGGATGACTAAATTAATGGCTTTGTGGCCAAATTTACGGATGGTACAAAAAAAGGCAGAGGGACAGGTATTATTGAGGAAGCAAAGTGTTTGTAGAAGGGCTTAGACAAATTGGGAGAATGGGCAAAGAAGTAGTAGTTGGAATATTGTGTAGGGAAGTATATGGTCATGCACTATGGTAGAAGGAATAAAGGTTTAGACTATTTTCTAACTGAGCAGAAAATTCAAAAACAAGAGGGGCAAAGGGACTTGGGAGGTCTTGTGCAGGATTCTCTAAAGGTGAACTTGCAGGTTGACTCAGTAGTAAGGAAAGCAAATGCAAATAGCATTCATTTCAAGAAGACTAGAACATAAAAGAAAGGATGTAATGCTGAAGTTTTATAAGGCATAGGTCAGACCACACAAAGTATTGTAAGCTGTTTTGGATCCCATATGTAAGAAGAGATTTGCTGGCATTGGAGAGGGTCCAGAGGAGGTACCCGAGAATGATTCCGGGAATAAAAAGGTTAGCATGTAAGAAGAGTTTGATAGCTCTGGGCCTGTACTCACTGAGGTTCAGAAGAATGAGGGGGGATCTCAGTGAAACATCAAATTTTAAAATGTCTGGATAGAGTGAATATGGAGATTATGTTTTCCATTTGTGGGGGAGTTTAGGACCAGAGAACCCAGCCTCAAAAGAGGGGGATGTCTGACTAGGACAGAGATCAGGAGGAACTTCTTTAGCCAGAGGGTCGTGAATTTATGGAATTCATTGCCGCAGGGTTGTGGGAGCCAAGTAATTGAGTATATTTAAAGTGAAGTGGAGGTTGTTAGGTTCTTAATTAGTAAGGGCATTAAAGGTTATGAGAAGGCAGGAGAATGGGTTTGAAATGGATATTAAATCAGCCATGATGGAATGGCAGAGCAAAACCGATGGGCTGAATGACCCAATTTTGCCTCGATGTCATATGGTCTTATAACAAGTGCCATTTAGGCAACAATCCGTACAACTATAACAATGGCATTCCAACTATTATACCCAATACAGCTGATGATGCAAACATACCATAAACCTTATTCACATTGATGGAGAAAGAATGCAAGCAGCTCAACTTCATGAGCAGTTTGAGGAGATTCCGTATATCAGTAAAAACTCTCACAAAATTGGGCTTTGTAGTTGCATATTGGGCGGCATGGCAGCATAGCGATAAATGCAATGCTTGACAGTGTGCCAGCTATAAGATTGGGGTTTGATTCTCACTACTGTCTGTAATGTAAGTTTTTGGAGGAAGGAGCACAGGTGTGATTTATTTATTTTGAAGCCATCAATTGATTAAAAAAAACTAGGGTGATAATTTTAATACTGAAGTATTGTTTAATATACCGTAAATCAGCAAGTGATGGACAAATACGTACAGAGGAGGCAGAGAGTTTTTTTTTATTTGGAGATACAGCCAGTAACAAGCCCTTCCAGCCCAATGATCCTGCACCACCCAAATATACCCATGTGACCAATTATACTAATTCATATGACTTTGGAATGTGGGGGGAAACTGGAGCAGCCAGAGGAAACCCCGGGAGAACATACAAACTCCTTACAGACCGTGGCAGAATTGAACATAGGCCGCTGGCAATATAATAACTTTATACTAACCACTACTCTACTATGCCGCCCCATAAGCTTGGGGTTGGAGGCCTGTCTCTGTATGTGAGCGCTTGGGTGGGTAAGAGGCTGGGTAATGAGCTTGCTTTGCTGTGGTTATTTTGTTCTGTTCTGTTGCTGTTGTTGCTTCTGTTGTTCTGCTGAATAACGGGGACATGCTATAACGGCGCCAGAGTCTGTAGTGTCACTTGTGGCTACCCCCAGCACATCCTTCAGTTGTTGATGCAAACAACGCATTCACTGTATGTTTCAATGTACAAGTGATAAATGAATCAGAATCGGATTCTAAAGTTATTGGAAGGGTAGCAGTGGAGTTCCAGAGAGCATGGGGTGGGGGACAATATAACATGGTAGGGTAACAGTTGGTGCCTCTGTCCCATAGCTTGAGCGACTTACAGTTGCAGTGGGTGGCTACCACCTGTGTGCAGCTTGCTCATTCTCCTTGTGAGCACAGGGGTTTCTCCCAGGCACTCCAGCTCCCGCCCACACCCCAAAAGTGTGCTGATAGGTCAGTTGACTACTACAACTTATCCATAGTATCATGAGGTATACAAGAAAAAAAATCAAAAGATAGTTAATGGGGATGTAAGAGAGAATAAAATGCTAGGGCTGTAGGGAAATCAGAGTGGGAATGGGACTGATGAGATTATTCTGCTGGGAATGGCACGCACCCAGTGGGCTGAATGGCCTTCTTCTGTGCTACAGTAAGAGATGGAGGGAAATACAGCCTGTCTGTGAAGAAAGGTGGCATGATTTAGACTGGGAGGAGATCAGAAGTGGGGGGGAGGGAAGGGAGCTCTGCTTCCAATCGATTTTTTTAAAAATTCTGTTGTTAACTTTTCAATCTTTGACTGCTTAGAATTCATGTGCGTTCTCTGGTGTTGATCAGTCTTCATATGACAATTATATTCTCATTGCCCACAACCCTCAGGCTCTAGAACCTGATCCTTCATCCATCAATGTGAAATAGCTCGGCTTAAGCCGCTAGTAATGGCTGTTCACACTTAGCCATTGATTTCTCTCTCTCTGACTACTCGAGTTCCCTTTATCACACACAGGCTTACTCTGTCCTCTCATGGCATTGCTTGTTTCCTTTAAATATTACGTCAAACATTATACAAACATTTCTGCTTTATAAAAATGTACGCTATCTTGGAATGCCTGATGAAATCCTAACCATGTTTCCCATGCTTATGATTAATTCTATGCACAGCCTCTTCCAGCACAAGTTGCAGCCAATTAACTTCAATTTTATACAATGCTCTGAAAGCACCCCAGACCATCGCACTCACACAGATTTTAAATTGCCGTGTTGTGCCCTCCTAACCAATTCCTTTCAAGGAAGTATTTTGCTTCTATCTCCATCAGAAATAAGGATGAAGTTGTCAGAGTGGAAGAGGAGAGAGTAGAGATATTAGATGGGATAAAACTGATAGAAGGAAGGTACAGCATAGATCACCATATCTCAAAACTGACATCAGCTAGTTCAGAAAGGATCCATGCAGGTAACTGATGAAGAGAGGAAATTGATCATGGAAGGAATAACATTTGTTCAAAAAAGAAAGGTGGGGTAGGGTGGAGGAATCAATCTAGAAACTAGAGGTCAGTCTAACTTTGGTGTCGGGGAAACTACTGAAGACCAATGTCAAGCAGAGTGTTAATTCATACTTAGAACATAAAATCGTACAGGTCCATTGGCCAATTTTTTAACCTACTCTAAGATTAATCTAACCCTTTCCTTTCACATAGTCCTCCATTTTTCTTTCATTCATCTAAGAGTTTCTTAAATGTCCCTAATGTATCAGCCTCTACCTCCACTGTTGACAGTAGATTAAATACAACACTCCCCAGTCTGTAAAAAAGTGTACTTCGGATATCCTTCCCATAATTTCCTTCAAACACCTTAAAGTTATTTCCCCTCATACTAGCTAAATATTGTCCTGGAAAAAAACCTCTGGCTATCTATTCAATTTGTCCCTTTTATCATTTTGTACACTTCCATCAAGTCACCCCTAATCCTCCCTCACACAAAGGAGAAAAGCACTAGCTTGCTCAATCTATCCTCATAAGACATACTCTCCAATCCAGGCAGCAAGAAGGTAAATCTCTGTGAGTTTTTAAAGCTAAGAAATATCCAAGGGGCATGATGAATGCAGACAGTCATAGAGTTATACAGCACTAAAGCAGGCTCTACAACCCAACATGCCGACCTAGGTTTCGTCCTGAACTAGCTCCATTCATTCACCTGACTTTGATTCGTCTCTCTCTAGATTCAGATTCAGAAACATTTATTTATCATGTGTATTGGAACATTCAGTGAAAAGTGTAATTTACATTAATAACCTACACAATCTAAGGATGCGCTGGGGGGAGCTGGCAAGTTTCACCACACATTCTGGCGCAAACATAGCATATCCACAATGCTCAACACAGAACACAAAAACAACAACAACAGCAAAACAAACCCCTTTCCTCCCTCCCTCCCTCATCTCTCTCTCTCTCTTTCTCTCTCTCACACACACACAGTCCTCTAACCGTAAAGCTTTCCTATCTATAAATCTCCCCAAACATTGTAATTATATATGTCTCTACCATTTTCTCTGATAGCCCGTTCCATATAAACACACCATCCTGTGTGAAAAAGGTACCCCTAAAATCCCTTCTAAATTTTTCCCTTCCCATCTTAAACCAGTGCCCTCTATTAGAATATGAAACCAGCATTGCTTCAGAGTGTGAAGTAATTTTTCACTTCCTCACTGGCTTTTTTTTCCATTATTTTAAGTCTTTATGAGTTTTTTTCCCAGCGGTGAAAGGTGAAATATTTAATAGGAACATGAGGGGGAATTTCTTCACTCAGAGGATGGAGAGAGCCTGGAATGAGCTGCCAGCAGAAGTGGTGGATGCGGGTTCAATTTCAGCATTTAAGAGAAATTTGAATATGTACATGGATGGGACGGGTATGGAGGGCTATGGTCCAGCAGCAGGTCAATGGGACTAGGCAGAATAAAACTTTGACATAGATGAGATGGGTTGAAAGGCCTGTTCCTGTCCTGCAGAGCTCTATAACTCTATAATGTATTTTACCCTATTTGCTCTAACACAAACCTCATTTATAATTTCAAAATACTTCAAAATCTCCTCCTATCTTTCCATCTCTAAGAACAGCAACAACAGCTTTTCCATTGTAGAGAGCAGCAGTCATTGTTCACAACGTGAGCTCCTCTACAAGGGAGAATAAATGGTGCTGAGGTATGGTGATTCGATGCAAGCTGCTCTCCACAGATCCACTCATTACTTCCATTATAAACCTCTGATTCATTTAAATCTACTTCAGTACACTGTTGTAATTAATTGATCTGTATGAACTGTATGCAAGACAAGTTCTTCACTGTACCTTGCAGCTTTCAATGTCCTCCACTTTCAGAGGGATTTCCTGGAGTCAGTAGTAAAGTTGTCACATATTTTCAAGAGGGCTTTGTTCACATTCTTCCCTTCCTCTTTGTCCCCTGGTAAATTTTTCCCATGACAAAGCTCGGAACAAACTGTCTGATTCAGAAGGCTGGTGCTGGAAATGTGAATGATATGACCTGCCTATCAGGATTGACTAAGACCTCAATTGTGATACTGTGCTGGGGTGAGTGAGTGACTTGCATCCATTTGTCCTATCAATGTTTTTGTACCCCAACTTGCAAATCTTTTAAAGTTACATCCTCACCTGGGCCCCATATCTAAGAAAGGACGTGCTCACATTGGAGAGGTCCACAGGAGCTTCACGAGAAATATCCTGGGAATGAAAGGTTAATTAATGCATGAGAGCATTTGATAGCTCTGGGCCTGTACTCACTGGAGCTTAGAAGAATGAGGAGGAACTCATTGAAAGCCCTAGACAGGGTAGAGGTGAAAAGGATGTTTCCAATATTGCAATAGTTTTCAATAATACAGAGATGAAGAGGATTTTTTTTAGCCAGAGGGTGGTGAATCTGTGCAATTTATTGACACAGGTAGCTATGGAGGCCAAGTTATTGGGTATATTTAAAGTGGACATTGACAGCTTCTTACTTAGTAAGGGTATCAAAGGTTACAAAGTTCAAAGCAATGGGTCCATGCACACGACCCTGTCGTTGCTCCTCTGCTCCTACATTGGACCACCTCTTTGCTGCCCTAATCTCTGGACCTTTGCTCTTTAGCCTCTGCCCAACGCAGGTAGATGGTCAGCCAAGTGCTCTGATTTACCAAAATCAGTCTGTGCATAGAACAGTAGGCATTCCTTATCTTAGTATAACAGTGGTCTAGTGTGTTGGGACCTCTGGTGCTATAGATTATATGCTGATGTGCTTAATGAGACAAGGTTTTCTTCAAATAAGCCTGAAGTCCCCGACTATGATTTGAAATGCATTGGGGGGACTTCCGGTAAGATGGCGATTGCTTAGCTGCTCCGAACTTTTGTTCCATTACTGTCGCTACCTTTGCACTAAATGTCTCCATTTTATAAAGCTTAGATAGGAATTATTTCGGTATCTCTTACTTGCCTGTGAATATATCTAACCTACAATGTCTAGCAAGAGTTCTAAATCCGGGAGAAAAGAAACTACGACTTCGTCGGGCGTGATGATGGAGGCGCTTGCAAATCTCCGAGACAAAATCTTAAAGGAAATTAAAACCGCTTTCAAACAGTTAGAAGACAAACTGGATCGGATCAACGATAAAGTGGACAAACATGCTGAACACTTATCTCGCATCGATTCGACTTCTGAAGCTTTAGAAAGTCGGGTTCGATACTTGGAGACTCTCTGTTCCAGCTTAGAGGAAAAATCTAATAAACTTCTTTCCAAAATGGTGGACCTCGAAAATCGCAGCAGACGCTGCAACATCAGAATTCTGGGATTACCAGAGGCAACTGAGAAGGGGTCAACCGTGAAGTTTTTCGCCGAGTTTCTCTGTGAGATATTCGGGAAGGATCTGCTTCCAAACCCGCCCAAGCTCGAACGGGCACACAGAGTTAATGTACCCCCCGGAATTCTGGGCACCCGTCCGCGACCAGTAATCTTGTTTTCATCAATACCAGGTAAAACACAGTCTGATTGTGGAGGCATGTCGCAGAGGCTCTTTTTCTTTCCAGAATACAACCATTCGCTTTGTGGAAGATTGTGCACCCCAGACTTTAAAGATGCGCGCTGAGTATAAAGGCGTAATGAAAGTGCTTTTTGATCGTGGTTTCAAACCTTCCTTTCGTAATCTTGCTGACCTAAGAATCAAGTTTAATACCGGGGAATTCAAGTGGTTCAAATCAGCGAGGGAAGCCGAAGCGTTTGTGGCAAGTCTTCCGGCTATCCAGTCATCTTTGGAATCTGATCGGACCTCCTAAAATGGTGGATAAGTACTTGTAGTAAAATTACTTTCTCTGGACTCGGAATTCACTTGAATCACTCAGACATCATTCACTGAAACTCTAAAGGCTGTTGACAATCTCTCCCGGGATTTGGTGTGTGTGTAATCTATTTTCACCTCTGTATAACTTTACCTACAGAGTTCTACAACTAAATCTAACTTGTTTTGGAGGTTTGAAGTCTTTAGTGAAGGCCTCCCTGTTTGTCGGTTCACAGTTCAACTGCTGATTTATTTTTCCTCTGTTTTAAATACTTATTTATTTTATCTTTTTCTTTTCTTCACCCCCTTTTTCTTTCCATTCTCTGAATGTTTTTTTCTCCATTCTCGGTAAACGGTCGATAAATACTCGTCTTGAATTTACAATTTTCCCCTTCCTCTTTTTTTTCTTTTTCCTTCTTACCTTTTTTTTCCCTTTCTCTTACTTTATCCTTCTATAATATTTCGCGGGTAGATTAGTTTTGGTTCTCTTCCGATTTTCTCTGTATTAAGTTGTATATCTCGGCAGAAGGTGTACTAATCTGTAGTTATGTTTCCTAGTGCATAAACTAGTTACTGTTTGTTATAGCATTTATACGGAACTGCTGTCAATGACACAGATCTGGAAGTTGTATTTGGGTTAATTTCTTTGGTAGAGCTAGCTACTTGTTTTGGTAGCCATCTAGTTTTGGGTTGTGTGGGTGGGATGGGGTTTTCCAGTTCCAACATTTCTTTATTGGTTAGGACATGTTTATATTTTGACCTTACGAATCTATGTTTACATCTCTGCTCCCAGACTGCTATTGTACCGCTTGATTTTTTATATGCCTGCTGCCTTTTATGCATTAGTAATTGATAATGGCTAGTGCACTTAAATTTGTGAGCTGGAATGTAAAGGGACTGAACCACCCTGTTAAAAGGAGGAAGGTATTCTCACATATTAAACAACTCAAAGCTGACATTGCTTTCCTCCAAGAAACTCATATTCGATCATTATTCAGTTCTCAATTCGGATTTAAAGTTCCATAAGATCTGGGGGCCTTTTATCGAGTACTTTCATAACCTTCCTCTTGACTAGGGTTTTTTTTTTTCTTTTCGGTCCCTTGCTTTCAGCTCCCTTTCTTTTCTGGTAGTAGGCATTATTATCCTCTGTTGCTAAGCGTATTCACAGTCTGGGAGTTTGACTGTCCGGACTTATACTCTCTATATTGTGTGGTGGTTGGTCTGGAATTGTTGTTTTTTTTTCTTGTGTTGTGGGGTTTGGGGAGGACACTAAGCTCACTTGTCTTTAATTTAGGTGCTTTTTTGTTAAATTCTCTTCCTCTGTAGCATATTGATATTGTATGCTTAACCTTGCTCTGTATTAATGCTCCTCATTGGGATTTGGGGTTTTTAATTTTGTAAAATGTTTTGAAAAACTAATAAAAACAAATTTTTTTTAAAAAAAAGAAAGAAATGCATTGTTCCTTGTTCCTTGTTTGGAGATGGCATCAAGAGGCATCTCAAGCGCTTGATTATAGTCGGCCCAGATAGTATATGAACTGTGGTCAGGATTATGGAGGAGAACTCCCTTGGCATTTGATCGTTAGGTGTTCAAGGTCGGAGAACATGACTTCAGCAAAACCGCCATATTGGAGCACTACCAAACAGTTTATAATGAAACGTACACCTTTTGCTTTTTCTGGATCGGCAGTTTGATCTATACAGTAAATCGAGAAGCATTCTGGTTTGATCGTTGTATCAGACATGCCCAGGGAAAGCCATGTCTTACTCAGTCATAAAACACACCAATCCCTCATTGATACAGCAATCTTGCCCTCAGATCCTCAACTTTGTTCTGACTGCACATTTGCTACCAAGATGCTGAATAGAGGGTGCTTGGCTTGGAGTCCTCCTGCCCCACCCCCTGCCTCACTTCTGAGCAAGCTGATGAACCATCGTCCTCTTACCGGTGTCATACCTGCTTGGTTCACCGAGTCCTTCAGAAGATCGTGGTCTGTAAATCATTAAGTCAATGTAAAGATGTATTGTTTAAAGGGAAATTAGATGTAGCAGATTGCAGTGAGAGTAATTCAAAAGAGGTATATTTAGCAGTATTGTCTGCAGCCCACAGAATGTTTCTGTGGTTCACTGGCACCATGATGTCTATGGCCTTATGGTCTGTTCCAGCACCCCTTTGAAAATGGACCATTTAGTTCATATTGGATCTCCTGGGACTTCTTATAACATGCATGTTTATATTTCTCAACACTACATTTTCTCTGCTTCATGCTTGTTCACTTTACCAACATATGTCCTTGTAAATTCTTATAGCATCCTCCTCATTATTTATTATACCTGAGCCTAATCAAATGGAAACTCTCATATCCTGTATGACTCAAAGGTTTAATAGAAGAAAAATCTACCTGACTCCTTCAGAATCAGGTTTATTATCACATGAAATTTGTTGTTGTGTGGCAGCAGGAGAGTGCAAGACATAAAGTTACTGTAAATTGCAAAATAAATAAATAGTGCAAAGAAAAAGGAATAACAAGGTAGTGTTCATGAGTTCATATCCTGCCAATGAATTGGGAGGATTTTACAGAAAGCTTTGGTGACATCTCTGCAGCATTTTGAATGGCTGCTTTAAGTAGTCCAAATCTCAGAAACATTCATGAGGTCAGAGATCACTGCTGCCCAGTAGACCATGACATTCGGACTTAGCAGAACTGAACAACACCAAAGGAACAGCAATACATTTCCAACTCATTATGGTGTGTAACTTCTAGGTGAACTTGAAGGAGAAAGCCCACACAGGACTCAGATTAGTATCCATTGGACTAAAGCCACTGTGCCACGTTAGGTATTTGGCAAGATCTCGAAAGGCCCAAAATAGCCTCAGTCTCCATTGGCAGCTAGAGATTTAAACTGCCTCAAAAGATTAAAATGATGATTTAGCAACACATTAGTAAAATCTCCAGAACAGAACAAACCATCCTGAACAAACTGTCTTAACAGTACAGCAAAGGTAACATTACAGTCATATATTTATAGAGTCATCGAGCACTACCCACACAGAAACAGACCCTTCAGCTCATCTAGTCCTTGCCAAACTTCTGTTCCGTCTAGTCCCATGGACACCAACACCTGCACCTCACCCATCCCATCCATGTACTTATCCAAACCTCTTAAATATTGCAATGAAACACTCATCCACCACTTCCACTGGTAGCTCATGCACACCCTCACCACCCTCTGAGCAAAGAAGATATCCCTTATATACCCCTTAAATATTTCACCTTTCTTACACATATTTATCTCAGAGTAGGATAAAAGTCAGCACAACACTGTGGGCTGAATAGCCTGTATAATGCTTTAATGTCCTATGTTCTAAGTTTTCACCCTTAATCTATGACCTTTAGTTTAAGTCTCAACCAACTTCAGTGGAAGAATCCTTTATCTATATTCATAATTTGGTATATCTCTATCAAATCTCCCCTCATTTCCCTATGCTCCAGGAAGCAAAGTCTTAACCTATTCAACCTGTAATTCAGTCAACATCCTTGTAAATTTTAATTATACTCTTTCAATTTCTCAATTTCATTGATATCTTTCCTCTAGGTAGGTGACCAAAACTACACACAATTCTCCAAATTTGGCCTCATGAATGTCTTAAACAACATCAACGCTCTGCCCATCATTCCTGTCCTGGCTTTTTAAAAGCACTGCCCAATTATACTTACTACCCTGCTCTTTCTAAATGAGCCTGAATACTTCATTCAGACACATTAGTTGCCACTTACACTAAGATGGCAACACTTAGGTCACCTGAATCTGCTTGGACTCCAACTGACTTTTCCCTCTCTACCTCTCCACTTTGTTGACAAATATTTACCTTCTCGCTTTTCCTGTTATCTGGGAAAATCATTATCACAGAGTCATAGAGTATTACAGCACAAACAGGCTCTTTGGCCCACCTAGTCCATGCTGAACTGTTATTTTGCTTAGTCCCAATGACCCGCACCTGGACCATAACCCTCCATACCTTCCAAGCACCAATCCAAACCTCTCTTCAATGTTGCAACCAAAATGCTACTGTCCTATAAAGCTTTTGTTTGTTTCTCTCCCCAGAAATAACTGTATCTTGTTGAGTATTTCCAGCAATTTTGTGTTTTATTTGAAATAAATGAACAATTATATAATTTGTTTCTGGAGCCGTGGTCCACCACAATTTGGAAAAATCAATTTCACCAGGGAAACAAAGATGTCCATCTTGCTTTGGACACAAATGGAATGCCTGTGGTGTTCTTAATAAGTAATTTTCGTATCTGCTCATTTTTAGACAATCACTGACAATCACTTTTGTGGAAAAGCCACCAGCAGAGAAATATAAAAGCATAATGTTACAAAGAAAATCTGAATCTACAATTGTCAGCCCTAGCTGACAAGGGTCCAGTTTGGGGGAATGGTTGAGAAGAAATAAACTAATCTGAATTTTCCAAAAGTCTTCATGTATCGGATGTCATGCTGAGTTTCAAGTGTCACACTCCTGATCAAGAAGTCCCTCTCGGAGAAAAAAAATTAAAAGGCTAGTCTATCATACCTTTGACTATAGCTACATTTGTAGAGATAGCTAGCACAGATTTTCAGGCAAGCCATGCATGACTAGTTTAATTGAATTTTTTTATATGTGGAGACTGCTGGATTTGAAATGGAGTTAATAATAGACATAATAAAAACTAAGGTATATGGTATTAAAATTAACACAAAAGGAAGAATGTAGAAGCAGCTGGGGTGTAGATATAAAGAGCAGGGATAAATGAACTGCTCAAGATATGTCCAGGGATCTATGATACAACATTTTTTGACTTCCATTTATCTTCAACATACCCAGAATGAGCGATTAGTTATAAAGGAAGACTTGAAGACATTATCACTGAAAGACACTTTATCACATTGAGGTTATTAGAAAACAGAATACTACTATTAGCTAGAATATCAGTTAAAAGCAACCAGATGAATATTGGAAAAGGAGAATATGAAATACCACAGACAAAAAGACAGTGGTTTCAATGGCACAATGGATGAATAGCCTCCCCTGAGCTCTATTTTTCCAATTCTGAAAATGTGGAATAAAATATCACTTCCTTCAATGCCCCATCATTAAAAAATGTCATATTTCATAGCATCTTTCGAGGTACGGTACAGCGCAGTAACAGGCTCTTTCAGCATAATGACCTTGTACCACCCAATTACACTCATGTGACCAATTGACCTACTAATCTGTATGTCTTTGGATGGTGGGAGGAACCCAGAGCACCCAGTGGAACCCCATGCAATCACAAGAAGAATGTACAAACTCTTTTCAGGAAGCAGCGGGAACTGAACCCAGGTTGCTGGCAATGTAATAGCATTATGCTAACTGCTACACTACTGTTATGCATAGCCATTGATACATTGGATTGGATGATGTAGAATTAATTTTTGGGACTAAATATTAGGGATAGCTTTATTGGTTTTATTTCTGAAATGTTAAACAGACAGGATCTGCTGGTTACTCAATATTAATTGGGTTGCTTAAGAAAGTTTATGTAAATCATCATTTCATAAGTCCTCGTCCAGACATCATTGAGGCATGAACCAATGAGAAAGCATCTTACTCCATTGTTTGCTGGGTCAAAGTGCAGATTTAAAGACCAGTGCATTTATTACTGTTAGCATACCTTAGTCTCTGCTTTTCTAAATGTGTGTTACTTACGCTCTGTAAATCAACATAGTTCATTCTCAATAGAGCCATAATCACAGATTCATACAGCACCAAAGCAACCCATTCAGCCCAACTCATGCATGCCAACCAAGATGTCTATCTGAGTTAATTCCATTTGCCTCTGCTTGCCCCATATCCTCTAAACTAGTGACTCTCAACCTTTTACTCCCTTAGGAGGCAGTGATAACAATATGACTGAGTTCAACTTGAAATTTGATAGGGAGAAAGTAAAGACTGACATAGTAGGATTTCAATGGAGTAAAGGCAATTACAGTGGTATGAGAGAGAAATTGACCAAAGTAAACTGGAAGGAGATGCTGACAGGGATGACTACAGAGCAGCAATGGTGTGAGTTTCTAAGAAAAATAAAAGAAAGTGCAGGATAGATGTATTCCAAAATCTATGAAATATTCAAATGGCAAAATAGTACAACCGTGGCTCACAATAGAAGTCAAACCTAATGTAAAAGCGAAAGAGAGAGCATACAACAAAGCAAAAAATTAGTGGGAAGATAGAGGATTGGGAAGCTTTTAAAAACCTACAGAAAGCAACCAAAAGAATCATTTGGATAGAAAAGAAGAAATATGAAACCAAACTGGTAAACACTATCAAAGTGATTAGTAAAAGCTTTCTCAAGTATGTAGAACATAAAAGAGAGATGAGAGTGAATATAGGACCATTAGAAAATGAGACCAGAGAAATAATAATGGAGGACAAAGAGATGACAAATGAACTAAATGAGTATTTTGCATTAGTCTTCACTGTGGAAGACACTAGCAGTGTGCCAGATATTGAAGGATGTGAGGGAAGAGAAGAGAGTGCAGTTACTGTTAGAAGGGAGAAGGTGCTCAAAAAGCTGCAAGACTTAAGGGTACATAAGCACCCAGACCCGATGATCTGCACCCTACGGTTCTGAAAAAGGTAACAATAGAGATTGTGGAGGAATTAGTAATGATCTTTCAAAAATCATTGGACTCTGGCATGGTGCCAGAGGACTGGAAAATTGTAAATGTCACTCCACTCTTTAAGGAAAGAGGGATGCAGAAGAAATTGTAGACCAGTTAATCTGACCTCAGTGGTTGGGAAGATGTTGGAGTCAATTGTAAAGAATGAGGTTACGGAGTACTTGGTGACACAGGACAAGAGAGGACAAAGTCAGCATGGTTTCCTTAAGGGAAAACCTTGCCTGACAAACTTGTTAGAATTCTTTGAGGAGATTACAAGTAGGATAGATAAAGGGGATGAGTGGATATTGTATATCTGGACTTTCAGAAGACCTTTGACAAGGTGCCAAACATGAGACTGCTTACATGAGCCAGTACAGCCAGGAAAGTTACTGGCATGGCGAGAGCATTGGCTAACTGGCAGTAAGTGGGAATTAAAGGATCCTTGTCTGGTTGGCTCCCAGTAACTAGTGGTGTTCTGCAGGGGTCAGTGTTGAACCGCTTCTTCTTATGCTGTATATCAATAATTTAGGTGATGGAATTGATGGCTTTGTTGCCAAGATTGCAGATGATACAAAGATTGGTAGAGGAGCAGGTAGTGTTGAAGAAACAGGTAGGCTGCAAAAGGACTTAGATTAGGAGAATGGGCAAGAGAGTGGTAAATGAAATCACAATGTGGGAAAATGCATGGTCATGCAGTTTGGTTCAAGAAATAAATGTGCAGACTATTTTTGAAACGGGGAACAAATCCAAAACTCTTGAGATCCAAAGGGACTTGAGAGCCCTTGTGCAGAACACCTTGGTAGAGGTTAATCTGCAGGTTGAGTTAGTGGTAAGGAAAGCAAATGCAATGTTTGCATTCATTTCAAGAGGTCCAGAAAACACAAGGTTTTATAAGGCACTGTTGAGGCCTCACTTGGGCTCCTCATCTAAGAAAAGATGTGCTGCCATCGGAGATGGTTCAGAGAAGGCTCACAAGGACGATTCCAGGAACGAAAAGGTCATCATTCAAGTAACGTTTGATAGCACTGTGTCTGAACTCGCTGGAATTTAGAAGAACAAAAGGGGATCTCATTGAAACTTTTCAAATGATGAAGGGCCTAGACTGAGTAGATGTGGAAAGAATGTTTCCCATGGTGGAGGAGTCTAGGACAAGAGGGCACAGCCTCAGAATAGAGGGGTGTCCATTCAAAACAGAGATGCGGAGAAATTTCTTTAGCCAGAGGGTGGTGAATTTATGGAGTTTGTTACCACAGGCAGTTGTGGAGGCCAAGTTGTTGATGTATTTATATTTAAGCCAGAGCTTGAAAGGTTCTTGATTGGACACAGCATCAAAGGTTATGGGGAGAAGGCCGGGGAGTGAAGCTGAAGAGAGCAGAAAAAGATCAGCCATGATTGAATGGTGGAGCATACTGAACAGGCCAAATGGCCTAGTTCTTCTCCTATGTCTTGTGGTCTTATGGATATGGAGGGCTACAGCCTAGGAGCAAATCGATGGAACTAGGCAGAATAACATTTCAGCACAGACTAGATAAGCCAAAGGGCCTGTTTCTGTGATGTAGTGATTCATGACTCTATGAAGCTGTATTGCTGTATGGTATGGAAACTGCAATATGGCCAACAGGAAGGCTCTACAACAGGTAGTTAAAACTTTACAATGCATCACCATCAACATATATATACAGAACAAACAAGCTGGATGTACGTGTTGATTTGACCACAGCATCTGCAGTATACTTTGTGTTGGTTATATATACAGAAATTAGTCTGAAAAAGGCCAGTAACATCATGAAGGATCCCACCCACCTTGCTCATGGAGGAGGCTACATAGCAACCATGCCAGGACCACAATTACTTTCCCCAAGCAGTAAGGATGATCAACACCTCCATCCACTAATCCACACATCCACACCTGCAAACACCACTACTTTATCATTTCCAGTCAATCACTTTGTGTACAGACACTTATGCACATAAAATCAATCTATGCACAGTATGTAAGATATCGTATGCATTTATATTTATTGTGTTTTTATTGTATTCTTTATCTTATTGTGGTTTTTGTTTTGTGTTGCATTGGAGCCAGAGTAACAATTATTTTGTTCTCCTTATGGAAAACCTTAATGGAAATGACATTAAACAATCTTGAATCTTGACTCAATTATCCTAAATTCCTAGTTGGATAAATTAAACCAAAATTATCTTAGACTTTGGTTTAATACCATGGGACTGTGATGAATAAAAGTTTCTGGTTTTAGAGTTTCCAATATGTGAAACCATTCAAAAGATAATTGCTTCCTTAAAAAATAGCAAGAGTTGGCCATTTCTTGTTGAAATAATAAGGATAGAACAGCGGGACCCTATAGTTTTCCTAATTATTGGCCATTAACAGTTTCAAGCAGATGGCTGTTACATCTCTGAAAATATTAACTAGTTAAATATGTTTGAATTATCAATTTACCATTAACTGCAAGTTATATAAATTAAAAATATTTGTTCAAAACTATTTCAACCTCGTGATTAAAAGCCTCGATAAGATTTCTCTAAAGCAATATGTATACAAATGGAAAGCAGGGAAAATTAAAAAGAATAAAAGAAAATCTGGATTGCAAAATTTTTATTTGAAAGCAATTCTAAAGATGAAAACTACTGTCATATAAGAAATTAATTTGGGACTGGTATCAATGAGAATAAAAACCAAAATGACTTTAGATGCTATTATATAAACGATGATTAGCTTTTGGCTGCTTAATCAGTTCCTTTGTACAGTACCAAAAAACAAACTACTGAAGAAATTCAGTGGGTTAGGCAGCATCTGTGGATACAAAGGGATTAATGCAGGATATCAGCCCGAAACACTGACTAACCCTTTATCACCAAACATCATGCCTGACCTCCTCAGTTCCAGCATTTGCACTCTCTTCAGATTCTGATTTATTTATCACATGTACATCAAAACATACAATGAAACATGTTGTTTGCATTAACAACCAACACAACTTAAGGATGTGTTGGGGCAGCCCGCAAGTGTCACCACATATTCCAGTGCCAACAAAATGCAGGAGGAGCTCTCAAGGTCAGGCAGCTATCCTGTGGGGATTGTGGCTTATTCTGATTTTCAAAAGTCCCTTCCATCATGATTGGTTAGTTTAGAAACTGCAGCTGCTTTTCCAATTGGATAGCTGCCTGGTGTCCAGTTTCAAATATCTTGGGTATATAGCACTTTTCCTTCTGTTAAGGCAAGCAGTGGACATGGCCATTGGAAAGCTGTGCTCTGTGCTTACTTTTAACTAAGTATGTTTGTTGAATATTCAGCTTTGTAATTGCTGCAACTTGGGGAACATGAATTTTTACTGTATGTCAATAAATTAATATATGTATTCAAAGTTAGTGCTTTCTGTCTCACTTGCCAGACTCACAAAACCGATTCAACATTATAGCAGTATGTCTGGAGGGGAGTAAACAGTCAACATGTTAGACCAAGACAATTCATCAGGACTAAAGTCCTGAATTACAGAGGGCTGCTAAACAAGATGCAAAGACCAAAAAAACAAACATCATTCCACTCTTTAAGAAGGAAAGGACACCAAAAACAGGAAATTATAGGCCATTTAGCCTGACTTCAGTGCTTGACAAGAGTTAGAGTCCATTATTAAAGATGAGGATTCGGAGTACTTGGAGGCAGATAATAAAATATGCTGAAACGATCATGGTTTCCATCAAGGGATATCTTACCCAACAAATCTGTTGGAATATTTTGAGGAAGTTACAGGCAGGATCAACAAAGGAGAGTTAGAGTAATCTACTTTGATTGTCAGGAGGACTTTGACAAGTGACGTACACGAGGCTGCTAAACAAGATAGAACCCATGGTATTACAGGGAAGATACTAGCATGTACAGAAGATTGGCTGATTGGCAGGAGGTAAAGAGTGGGGATAAAGGGGATGTTTTCTGATTGGCTGCTAGTGACTAGGGATGTCCCATAGAGGTCAGTCTTAGGTCTGTTACTTTTCATGCTATATGTCAATTGATACTTTTATGACTACTTTTGCATGTAGTACTAAGATAGGGAGAGGCACAGGCTGTGTTGAGGAAGCAGAGAGTCTGCAGAAGGATTTAGACAGATTAGGAGAATGGGCAAAACTGTGCAGATGGAATACAGAGTAGGGAAGGCTACGACCATGCACTTCGGTAGAAGGAATAAAGGCATAGACTATTTTCTAAACAGGGAACTAATTCAGTAATCGGAGATGGAATGGGAACAAATACAGATTTCCCTAAAGGCAAACTTGCAGGATAAGTCAGTAGTAAGGAAGGCAAATGCAAATATCATTTTGATAGGGTTAGAATATAACAGCAAGGTTATAATGCTGAGGTTTAATAAGACATTGATCAAATAACATTTGGAGCATTGTAAGCAGTTCTGGACCTCATATCTTTGAAAGTTTGTGCTGGCATTGAAGAAGGCCCAGAGGAAGTTTAAGAGAGTGATCCCAAAAATGAAAGGTTAACATATTAAAAACATTTGATAAACAAGAGAAAATCTGCAGATGCTGGAAATCCAAACAGCACACACAAAATGCTGGTGGAACTCATTTGATAGTTCTGGTCCTGTACTCACTTGAGTTTAGAAGAATGAGAGTGGACGGATGTCTTATTGATTTGTACTGAATATTGAAAGGCCTAGATAAAGTGGACATGCAGAGGTTGTTTCCAATAGTGGGAGAGTCCAGGACCAGAGGCACAGTCTCAGTTTTGAAGGATATCCCTTCAGAACAGAGATGTGGAGGAATTCATTTAGACAGAGAGTGGCAAATCTGTAGAATTCATTGCCACAGCTGGCAGTGGAGGCCAAGTCATTGGGTATATTTAAAGTAGAGGCTGATTGGTACTTAATTAGTAAGGGCATCAAAAATTATGGAGAAAAGGCAGGAGAATGGGGTTGAGAAGGAGACTAAATCACCATGATCGAATTGCTTAACTGACTCATTTAACCTAACAGCCTAATTCTACTCCTATGTCTTATGGTCTTATAGAAAGGAAGGGGAACTGAAGCAAGAATAAGAAGGGGGGACACGGAGGTGCAAGGAGCACAAGCTGGCAGGTGATAGGTGAGGGGGAGGATGAATGGGTAGAGAAGGGGGGATGATGTGAGAAGCTGGGAGATGGCAGGTGGAAGATGTAAGGGGCCGAAGAAGAAGGGATCCAATCCTTATTCTCGGAACCCTCTCATCCCATCTCTTCTCCTAAAGTGTCCATCACCTCCCTCTGGTTCCCTTTCCCCTTCCCTTTCTTCCATGGTCTACTGACCCCTCCTTATCAGATTCCTTCTTCTTCAGCCCGTTACATCTTCCAGCTATTAGTACATGGATGGAAGGAGTATGGAGAGCGATGGTCAAGGTGCAGGTCGATGTGACTAGGCAGTTTAAATGGTTGACCATAGACTAGATGGGCTGAAGGACCTGTTTCTGCGCTGTAGTTTTCTATGACTCCATGTCTCCTCCCAGCTTTCTACCTCATAGCTGCAGCAAAAGTAATGGAGTAGATGAAGAAATAGTTTCTTCATCATTACATGGATCAACTAAACTGCTAATAGATTTTAACTTACTGAGGGAACTAGATAGCTGAGGTTGGAGGAGCAACACCTCATATTGCATCAGCATAACCTCCAACCTGACAGCACAAGCATTGATTTCTCCAATTATTGGTAATTACTCCCCTCTTCCCCTTCTCTCTTTTTCCATTCCCTATTCTGGTTACCCTCTAATTCTTCCTCTTCCCTCTGGTTTCCCTCCTTCCTTCCTTTCCTTCCATGGCTCCCCTCCTTCCAGACTTCCTCTTTCATGCTCCATCCCCCAACCACTCATTTGATCTACCTGCCAGCTTGTACTTCTTCCCTTCCCCCCACCTTTTTCGCTGGCTTTCCATTCCTTTCCAGTCCCTATGAAAGGTCTCAGTTCAAAACGCCGACTGTTTATTCCCCTCCATAGATACTACCTGACCCGCAGAGACCCTCCAGCATTTTCTGTGTGTTATTCAATATTTCCAACATACACAGAATCTCCTGAGTCTAAGAAAGACTAGAAAATTGCAAATATCACCCCACTCTTCAAGAAGGGAGAGAGGTAGACAAAAAGGAAATTATAAGCCAGTTAGTCTGACCACAGTGATCGTGAAGATGTTGGAATCAATTGTTAAAAATGTGGTTTCGGGGGGACTTCCAGCAAGATGGCGACTGTTTAGCTGTTCCGAACTTTTGCTCCGTCATTTTCCCTACCTTTGCACTATATGTCTCCATTCTTAAACCTTAGTTAGGTATTTTATTAGGTTTCTCTTACTTGCCTGCGAACACATCTATCTTATATTGTCTAACAAAAGTACTAAAACCGGGAAAAAAGAAATTTCTATGGCTTTGTCAGTTGACATTCTCGCTGCTTTGGAACAACATTGACAAGATATTTTAAAGGAATTTAGAACTTCTTTCAACCAGCTGGATGTCAAATTGGATCGGATCAACGCTAGAGTGGATGAACATGCCGAACATTTATCTTGCATCGACTCAACTTCTGAAGATGTAAAACGCCGTGTCCAATATCTGGAAACCCTCTGCTCCAGCCTAGAGCAGCAGATTTGTAAGCTTTTTTCCAAAATGGTGGATCTTGAAAACCGTAGCAGAAGTTGCAATCTACGAATTTTTGGTTTGCCAGAGGCCACTGAACAGGGCTCTCCCGTGAAATTTTTTTCCGATTTTTTCTGTGAGATTTTTGGGAAAGAATTTCTTCCAACTCCACCTGAGCTTGAAAGAGCACACAGGATCTACGTTCCCCGTACAACTCTGGGTTCCCGCCCACGGCCGGTAATTTTGTGCTTTCATCAATACCAGGTGAAAAACCGTTTGATTATGGAGGCACACCGCAGAGGTACTTTTGCTTTTCAAAATACAGTCATTCGTTTTGTGGAGGATTTTGCCCCCCAGGTTCTGAAGATGCGCGCTGAGTTTAAAGGTGTAATGAAAGTGCTTTTTGATCGTGGTTTTAGACCCTCTCTTCGCAATCCAGCCGACCTGCGAATTACGCTTACTACTGGAGAATATAAGTGGTTTAAATCAGTGAAGGATGCTGAGGCATTTGTTGGAAGTCTTCCGGCTATCCCGTCTCCTCAGGAACCCGGTCTGACCTTCTAAAATGGTGGATAAGTACCTCTCGTAGTAAAGCTATTTTTTTTCCTGACTCAGACTGTACTTGAATAATTCAGACATTATCTATTGAGACTCTAAGGGCTGTAGACAATCTCTCCCTAGACTTGGTGCGTTTTTTCTAAATAGATAATCCGAGTTTAATGTTTCCCTGCGGACGTTTAGTTTGTACTTGTGCAATCCATTGTATTCTTGTATAACTTTCTCTATAGAGATCTACAATTGACTTTAACTTGTTTTGGAGGTTGGGAGTTTTTATTGAAGGCCTCCCTGTTGGTTGATTCATAGTTAAAGTTTTGCTTTTTTTTTATGTAGATGGTTGATAAGTACTCTTTTCGAATCTATAATTTCCCTCTTTTCTCCCTCCCTTTTTTTTCTTTTAATCTTCTATAATTTTTCGCGGGTAAGTTAGTTTTGGTTTTCTTTTGATTTTCTTTGTATTAAGTCTCACACTTCTGCTGAAGCTGTTCCTATTTATTATGTTTTCTAGTTACCATTTGCTATAGTATTTATATGGAACTGTTGTTCACGACACAGAACTGGAAATCATACTTGGGTTAATTTTTTTGGTAGAGCTAGCTGCTTTTTTTGGTAGCCGTCTAGTTTTGGGTTGGGAGGGTGGGGTGGATTCTCCAGTTCCAACACCACTCACTGTTTCCTTTGCTTTCCTCTGTTACTCAGGACATGTTTCTGTTTTGATTCTACGAATCTATGTTTACATTTTTGCTCCCAGACTGTTATTGTACTGCTTGACTTTTTATATGCCTGCTGCCTTCTACGCACTAACAATTGATAATGGTTAATACACTTAAATTTGTGAGCTGGAATGTAAAGGGATTGAATCACCCTGTTAAAAGAAGGAAGGTCTTCTCACATATTAAACAACTCAAAGCGGACATTGCTTTCCTTCAAGAAACTCATATTCGTTGTTCTGATAACTCCTGGCTTTTGTCAAAGTGGGCAGGTCAGCATTTTCATTCATCCTTTGCTGCCAAAGCTAGGGGGGGTCTCCATCCTTATTAACTCAAATATTCCTTTTGAACTCCATAATAAGATATCTGATACAAATGGCCGTTTTGTTATTGTTTCTGGTAAACTATATAATTCTAAAGTTGTACTAGCAAACCTGTATGCCCCCAATTTTGATTATGTTAATTTTTTTCAACATTTTTTCTCCTCACTACCAAACTTAAACTCATACTCTCTTATACTGGGTGGTGATTTCAATTGTTGATTAGATCCTAGTTTGGATCGATCGTCCTCTGTTACTAGACCACCTACTAAATCTGCCTCAGCTATTCAATCGTTTCTCTCTAATTATGGTATCTCTGATATATGGCGTTTCCTTCATCCTACTGAGAGAGATTATTCTTTTTTTCACATGCTCACCATACCTTTACTAGAATTGACTACTTCTTACTCGACAATCAACTCATTCCATTTGTCTATTCTTGTGATTATCAGAGTATACTGATTTCTGACCATGCCCCAATTACTCTGTCTTTAAATTTTCCTGGCCTTCCTCAGAGGAATAAACACTGGCGGTTTGACTCGACTTTACTATCGGATGATGATTTTCTAAAATTTATCAAGGATCAGATAACCTTTTATTTTAACACCAATACATGACCTGAAGTGTCATCCCAGATTGTCTGGGATGCCATGAAAGCATATCTGAGGGGTCAAATAATCTCCTATACAGCAAATCTTAATAGAAAGTCCTGTGCAGATCGATTAGACCTCATTAATCAGATTAAAGAATTGGATCAACTGTATGCTCAAACTAAGAATCCTGAACTATACAAGAAACGTGTAGAACTTCAAACTAAATTTAATCTTCTGTCCACTCAACCTGTCAAATGCCAACTTCTTGAAAGTAAGAGTCGTTTTTATATTCATGGTGACAAATCTGGTAAATTTCTAGCCAATCAGTTGAGGCGTTCCAAAGCCAAACAACATATTACAAAGATCCGGAAGGAGAATGGAGACCTTACATCGGATCACTTAGAAATCAATGACGCATTTAAAAATTTCTATTCTCGACTTTATTCCTCTGAATCTTTGAATGACAATATCTCTATCGATCATCTTTTAAATAATCTGAATATTCCTTTGCTTACATCTGATTTTAAAGCCAAACTTAATGCGCCTATATCATCAGAAGAAATATCTTCTGCAATTTCTGCATTGTCCTCAGGGAAATCTCCTGGACCTGATGGGTTCCCCATAGAATTTTATAAATCATTCTCTTCACTTCTCTCCCCTCAGTTACTTTCAGTATTATCTGACTCGTTTAACTATGGCAAATTGCCACCCTCTTTTAATGAGGCTTCTATTATTCTTTTATTAAAAAAGGGTAAAGACCCAACAGAGTGTTCCTCGTATAGGCCGATTTCATTGCTTAATGTTGATGTTAAAATCTTGGCCAAAGTTTTGGCTTATAGATTAGAAACTGTTATTCCTTCTATTATTTCTGATGATCAAACTGGTTTTATTAAAAACTGTCTTCCTTTTTTTAACATTCGGCGTTTATTTAACATTTTATATTCACCTCCAACTGGGATTCCTGAATGTGTTATTTCCCTTGATGCGGAGAAAGCATTTGATCGTATAGAGTGGAACTACCTTTTTGCAGTTTTAGAAAAATTTGACTTCGGTCAAAGTTTTATCTCTTGGATCAAATTGCTGTATTTGTGTCCTACTGCCTCTGTTTTAACTAATTCTCAGAAATCCCAGTTATTTAACCTCAAACGTGGCACCCGTCAGGGATGCCCTTTAAGTCCTTTTCTCTTTGATTTGGCTATAGAACCTTTGGCGATAGCTTTTCGAAATTATCCTGAACTGACTGGGATTTGGAAAGGGGGTGTTGAGCATAAAGTTTCTCTTTATGCTGATGACTTATTACTTTTTCTTTCAAATCCGTCTACATCCTTGCCTCCAATGTTTTCACTTCTTGACCAGTTTAGCCAGTTCTCTGGATATAAACTTAATTTACATAAGAGTGAACTTTTCCCAATTAATAAAGAAGCACAAGAATTAATATTTCGTGATCTCCCTTTTAAAGTAGTCCACAATCAATTTACTTATCTTGGGATTACAGTCACAAGGAGGTTTAAAGATCTCTTTCGTGAAAATTTTGCCAATCTTTCATATACTATTAAACAGAGTCTGTTACAATGGTCACCTCTATCTATGTCTTTGGTAGGTCGTATTAATGTTGTTAAAATGTATGTTCTCCCTAAACTTTTATATTTATTTCAATCAATCCCAATTTTTATTCCTAAATCTTTTTTTGATTCCTTAGACTCTATTATTTTGTCATATCTGTGGAAGAATAAGTGCTCTAGAATTAACAAAGTTTATCTTCAAAAATCTAAAAAAGAGGGTGGCATGGCTCTACCTAACTTTCGTTTATATTATTGGGCAGCCAATATACGTTGTGCTACCTTTTGGTCTTTTTTCCATGGCCAACCCGAGTGCCCTAATTGGGTGGCAATGGAGTTGAGCTCCACTAAAGAATTATCTATCTCTGCACTTCTCGGCTCTGTACTCCCTAGTAGTTTGTCCAGATTAATAGTTAATCCTCTTGTCAGACACACTTTACGTATATGGGCTCAGTTTAGGAAATTTTATGGTTTCCATGGTTTTTCCTTTTCTAGCCCTATCTTACATAATCACCTTTTTTTACCTACTACGTATGACTCAGCCTTCCATGATTGGTATAGGAAGGGCATTAGACATTTTGAAGATCTTTTTATTGATAATCGCTTCGCCTCTTTTCAACAGCTCTCTGCTAAGTTCAATCTGCCTAATGCTCATTTTTTTAGATATCTCCAAATTAGACACTTTATTACTCCTTTAATCCCTAACTTCCCTGAAATGCCTGAGAAAAATGTTATGGACTTATTTCTTTCTATTAATCCACTAGGTAAAGGTTTAATATCATTTATTCGTGATAAATTAGCAGCCCTATGACATGCCCCTGTGGATAAAATTTAAATGGCATGGGAGCATGATTTAAATACCTCTTTATCCGATGAGACTTGGGACTCGATTCTCAAATCGGTTAATTCAACCTCTCTTTGTGCTCGCCATTGCCTTTTACAGTTTAAGATTGTTCATAGAGCCCATATGTCTAAATCTAAATTATCTCGATTTTACCCTAACGTCAGTCCGCTTTGTGATAAATGCAAAAGGGGCGAGGCCTCTCTCATTCATATGTACTGGTTTTGTCCTGGCTTGAAGAAATTTTGGAAAGATGTCTTCATAACGTTATCGTATATTCTGAATCACCACCTAGAACCTAACCCTTTAATTGCTTTGTTCGGTTTCTGGGGTGAGACAGATTTACGTCTGAGTTCGACTACGTGTCGAATATTATCTTTTGCCTCTCTCCTGGCTAGACGTTTAATCCTCCTTAGATGGAGAGATGTTGCCCCGCCCACACATGCTCAATGGCTTAACGATATTATGGCCTGCTTAGACCTTGAAAAAATTCATTATTCAGTCCTTAATTCGGATTTAAAGTTCCATAAGGTCTGGGGACCTTTTATTGAGTACTTTCATAACCTTCCTCGTAACTAAGGTTTTTTTTCAGTCCCTTGCTTTCAGCTCCTTTTTTTTTGTAGTAGGCATTAATATCTTCTGTTGCTAAGTGTATTTACAGTTTTGGGGGTTTGATTGTCCTGATTTATATTCTCTATATTGTGTTGTGGTTGGTCTGGAGTTTTTTTTTTTGTTGCGGGGCTTGGGGAGGATACTAATTTTACATGTCTTCAATTTGGGTGCTTTCTCAATTATCTTTCTTTGTATCATATTATTATTGTATGTTTATTTTTGCACTGTATCAACGTTCTTCATTTTGATCCGGGGTTTTTTTTATCTGTAGCTATGTAGAAAATGTATAAAAAAACTAATATATAAAAAAAAATTTTAAAATGTGGTTTCGGGGTACACAAGGCACTCGACAAAATAGGCCATAGTCAGCATGGTTTCCTCAAGGGAAAATTTTGGCTGACAAATCTGTTGGAATTCTTTGAAGAAGTAACAAGCAGAAAAAAGCAAAGAAGAATCAGTTATTTTCAGAATGCATTTGACAACTTGCCTCACATGAGGCTGCTTAACAAGCTCTGAGCCCATGGTATTATAGGAAAGATTGTAGCATGGATAAAGCAGTGGCTGATTGGCAGGAGGTGAAAGGTGGAAATAAAGGGAGGCTTTTCTGGTTGTGACTGGTGGTGTTCCACAGGAATCTGTGGAGGGACCGCTTATTTTTACATTATATGACAATGATTTTGATGATGGAACTGATGGCTTTGTTGAAGAGTTTGCGGATGATACGAAGATAAGTGAAGGGTCAGGTAGTTTTCAGAATTAGAGAGGCTACAGAAGGACTTTGACAGATTAGGAGAACGGGCAAAGTAGTGGCAGATGGAATAGTGTCGGGAAGCTTACGGTAAAACATTTTGGTAGAAGAAATAAAAGAGTAGACAATTTTCTAAATGGAGAGAAAATTCAAAAATCTGAGACACAAAGGGACTTGGAGTCCTTGTGCAAATTCCTTAAAGATTAATTTACAGATTGAGTCTGTGGTGAGGAAGGCAAATGTGATATTAGCATTCATTTCAAGAAGACTAGAACATAAAAGCAAGGATGTAACGTTGAGGCTTTAGAAAGCATTGATGAGACCCCACTTAGTGCATTGTGAGCAGTTTTGGGTCCCTTATCTTAGAAAGAATGTGCTGACACTGGATGGGGATCAAAGGAGGTTCACAAAACTTAATTCCAGGATTGAACAGCTTGTCATATAAAGAGCGTTTCATGGATTTGGGCCTATATTCACTAGAATTCTGAAGAATGGGTGGGGGGGGGGTGACCTCATTGAAATCTATCGAAATGTGAAAGATTTTGATAAGAATGGATGTGGAGAAGATGATTCCTATGGTGAGAGAGGCTAGGACCAGAGGACACAGCCTCAGAATAGAGGGGTGTCCTTTTAGAATGGAGATGAGGTGGAATTTCATTAGCCAGAGAGTCATGAATCTGTGGAATTCATTGCTACAGGCAGCTGTGGAGGCCAAGTCTTTATATATATTTAAGGCAGAAGTTGATAGATCCTTGGTCAAGGCATGAGGGAATACAGGAAAAAGGCAGGAGATTGGGGCCGAGAGAAAAAATGGATCAGCCATGATGAAATGGCAGAGCAGACTTGATGGGTCAAATGGCCTACTTTTGTTCCTATATCTTATAGTCTTCTGGTCTAAAATGAAGGTAATTGGAATAAAGGGGATATGCTGGAAGAATGAGGAAGAGAAATAAGTGAAAATTTGTTTGGTTCTCAGACATCAACATAAAGTATGTGGGCTGAATGGCCTGTTCCTCGGCTAGGTATTCTAACCTCTTAGGAAAATCTTTACATTCCAAAGATGTACAGATTAGTAGGTTAATTTATCAGATGGGTGGCACAGGTTTGTTCAGCTGTAAGGGCCTATTACTAATAGATAGATAGATAGATAGATGGATGGATGATGAGGGATAGAGGGAGGGAGGAAAGGGTGGAGGAAGGAAAGGAGGAAGGAAAGAAGGAAGGAAGGAAAGAAAGAATGAAGTAAGGAATTTATCAATTTGATTTGCTCAATTCATGCACTTTTGAACTGACTCTATCTTGCCATAATTGTACTGAAATCTGTGCTTGGGAAACATTAATGACTGAAGAACTATTCAATGGCTGCACCTGGGCCCAGCGTGATGAAAATGGAAACTCTGAATGCAACCTGGCAAACCCATCATGGGTTCATCATGTGATTCCAGCGGCAGAATATTTAACTTGTAATGAAAGGTAAGTGAAGATAAGCTTAAGTAACAAATCAGAAATTACATGGACTTGCTGGCAAAACTTTTCCACTTAAGCAGTGAAGAAGTATCATTTGGGGATGATTTAGCAGGATAGAACCCAATTGCTAATTCCCAATTTTATTCCAAGAATAACAAATGGTGCCTGGCATCCATTATGTTGCTTTTCAGCAATCAACTTTATAACATTTGGTAGAGCTTCAGTGGTTATATCACAGTCATTATTCCTCCAGTGTGGACATTATCACATATTAATTACATGATGTACTCGAGCCAGCATCTCCTGAAAGAACTGTCGGCACAACCCTAAAACAAGATAAACCAGAATGAAGCAGATGCTGCCAAGTGCAAATATATGATGAAAATAATGAGTACGCCAGTAATTTCAAGATGCTAGTTTCATCTTGTATTTCAAACAGTTGTTTGATGGCACTGGGTATTTGATCTGAAACCACTCAGTGAAATCATTGCCACGTAATCACTGCCAGATATCTATTTCTCTGTACAAGTGAATCACATAAAAAGGCCAGCCACTTCAAGCCATCCCTCAAATTAAAGCAACAGTCAAACATGAAGCTATTTTAACACACTAATTTACACACGCTCTGTTAAACTGTCAACACTCAACAAAGCTGTAATGAAAAGCCATTGAAAAATATTGTAGAGAATACTCAGTGCTGCCTTCAAATGTCAACACCTCCACAATGGATGTGAACAAAATTACAATTGTCTCAGGATTCATTTATTCTAGCAAGTATGAAGACTCGAGCTTTATTCAATGAAATGGTGCATATGGACCCTATCATCCAGGCCATTCTCTCTTCTAAGACTCCCACATGCCATGCTCTCTTCTCACTGCTGTCATCAGAAAAGAGGTACAGGAGGTACAGGAGCCTTAGGACTCACACCATTAGGTCTAGGAATAGTTATTACCATTCAACCATCATGAACATAGCTCCTGAAACAAACTCCTGAACCAGCGAGAATAACTTCACTCACTTCCAACACTGAATTGATCCTACAACCAATGCATCCATTATCAGAACTCTACAACTCATGTTCTCAAAAGTGTTTATTATTTACACACTTATCCTTTGTTGTGTATAGTTTATGATGGCTTCTATTGTATTTCTTTGAATCTACTGGGAATGCCCACAAAGATAAATCTTAGGTAGTATATGACCACATATACTGTACGTACTTTGATAATAAATCTTTGAACTATCTTCTGTGCTTATAAATGACCAACAGTAACATGACAGCTTGATTATATGCTGCAAATTTTGCACGTTAATCACATCTGGAGGGTTTATCCATTCCTTCCCAGCACACAGCCCCATTTCACCAAGCCAAGTGAAAACTAAACATCATCTCGTTGTGAATTAAGCACCTAGAAAGGTGTAGTGTCAAGCCCCACCATTACGTCTTATAGTTAATTAATTATCCATATTAAGATTATTTCGCAGCTGGCTGGCTATAAATTTACAGAAGTACATACAGTATGTGAAAGAAGTTACCCAAGCCTATGAAGTTACCAATGATGAATTGCAGATGCTGGAAATCTAGAGAACTTAAACAAGCAAAGAAGGGTCTTAGCCCAAAATGTTAACTCTTTATTCCCCTTCATATATGCTACCATACTAATGATGAGCCAGGTTTCACAAGATTTCACAAATCTATATCAACCACTATAGTACTTGAAGATCATACAATTAAAAAAATAGATCTAATAAATGTTTAACAATACATTTTTTGTATAATTGTATAGAAACTCATTATAAGAGCAGCATTATGGAGAGTCAGCAAAAAAAATCACTTGTCTTGTGCCATAGATAGCCAAGGTTCCAGAAAAAAATATAATTACTCATTATTTATTGTGTTGCACGCTGCTCCTCAAAAGTTAATGAAGCTCGTGCATTATGAAAGCAGTAGTCATTTAGTCACTGAGTAAAGAAATGTTGGTGATATATATAATATTAAGTTTTGCTCTGTAATCTATCAGAAAAAACGAGCAGAATGTACCCAATATCCAAACGCTAACAATATCCTCCACTCTGCAGAATTCCAAATGCAATGTGAATCTTGTTCTTTGTACCTTAGCCAACCTTCGCTCAGTGAATGTCCTTGATTATTTTCAAGTGAGGTAGTCCAAATGATCACTCAGCGAAGACAAAAATGCACATTATTTGCCTTCAGCACGTTTCCTCAGCACTCCAAGATAAAGAACAGGGCCAATGGAAATCAGGCTCTTTTCAGGCCTAAGTTCAATTGCCCATCATAATCAGAATCAGGTCATGAAATATATGTCATGAAATTTGTTGTTTTGCAACAACAGTACAGTGCAATACATAGAAAATTACTGTAAATTATAGTAAGAAATATATACAAAATAAACAAGTAGTGCAAAAAGAGAGCAAATAGAGAGGTAGTGTTCATAAGTTTACAGTCAAAGATTCAGGATTCAAAGCACATTTATTATCAAAGTATCTAGGCAGGATACAACAGTATCCACCCAAAAGTAGCAACAACAAAAAAGTGACCAGAACTAGAACTAGAAACCAGAACACGTCATAAACTGTTCAGAAAACCGATGTAAGAGGGTAAGAAGCTGTTCCTAAATCATCTTCAGGTTTTTGCATCTTCTCTCCGATGTTAGCAATGAGCAGCGGCATATCCTGGAAAGTGAAGGTCTTTAAAGATGGATGCCACCCTCTTGAGGCGTCGCTTATTGAATTGTCAAACAACAACTCTAGCTGTGGCTTGATCATAGTGGAATTTCAGTGGGGCAGGGAAGCAGAGTGATCTGAACACTCAGTGCCAACTTTATTTGGTATACCTGATCATTAATGCAAATATCTAATCGGCCAACCATACGGCGGCAACTCAATACATAAAAGCATGCAGACATGGTCAAGAGGTTCAGTTGTTGTTCAGACCAAACATCAGAATGAGGTAGAAATGCCATTTAAGTGACTTTGACTGTGGAATGATTGTTGGGTGGTTTGAGTATCTCAGAAACTGCTGATATGTTGAGATGTTCACGCACAACAGACTCTAAGATTTACAGAGAATGGTGTGGAAAAACAAAAAATCATCGAGTTAATGGCAGTTCTATGAGCAAAAATGCCTTGTCAGAGAAGAATGGCTGAACTGGTTCAAATTGACAGGAAGGTTACAGTAACTCACATTACAACAGTGGTGTGAAGAAGAGCATCTTTGAATGCACAACATGTCGAATCTTGAAGTGTATGGGCTACAGCAGCAGAACAACAATAAACACTCAGTGCCACTTTATTAAGTTGAGGAGGGACCTAAAAATGTGGCCATTGAGTGTATACTCATAAGATAAAAGGTGCAGTTTGGTGGGACCAAGATTCTGTTGTTTGTATATATAGCAAACTGGATATCACTATAAGGTCATGCATGAGTGCAACTTTCCCAACCATCAAAGACATCTTCAAAAAGGTGCATTCTCAAGAAGGTAGCATCCATCACTAAGGATCTTCACCACTCAGGACATGTCCTCTTTCCATTACTACCATCAGGGAGGAGGTACAAGAGCCTGAAGACACACATTCAACATTTTAGGAACCACTATTTCCTCTCTGCTATCAGATTTATGAATGGTCCATGGGCCCAATTGTTTGATTTATTTTATTTTATTTAGCAATGCAACACTGAGTACGCCCTTCCAGCCATGCCACCCCACCCCAAAATCCATCAACCATGATTAACCCTAACCTAATCACAGGACAATTTACAATGATAATTTAGCCTACATGGTACGTCTTTGGACTGAGGGAGGAAATCGGAGCACCTGGAGAAAACCCAGGGGTTTCCAGGGATTCCCACCCTGAAGAAGTTTAAATCTTCCCTTCAACAGGAGTTCAGTGAAACCCTCTCTCACTGTATTCCCTGCTGTTCTCCAACTCTTTGACCACATGCTTACCACCCATCACCTTGTGTTTCTCCCTGCCCTCCCCCTATCTTTTAAGTCTACTCCTCAGCTTTCTTTCCTACAGTCCTCCCAAAGGACTTCAGCCTGATACGTCAACTGTACCCTGTTGGACAGTTATGTTACTAGGTTGCTCACTAAAGGTGACCAGCAAGGAATTAAACAATGGGAAATATTAAAGATTAGCTTTATTTGTCACATCTACATCAAAAGATACTCTGAAATATACTGCTTGCAGCAATGGCCAACACAGTCCAAGGATGTGCTGAGAGAAGTCCACAAGTGCCGCCATGTTTTCGACACTAACATAGGATGCCCACAACTTACTAACCCTTACTAATCAATACACCTTTGGAATGTGGGAGGAAAGCAGAGCACCCGGAGGAAACCCACACAGTCACAGAGGGAACATACAAACTCCTTAAAGAAAATAGCAGGAACTGAACCTTAATTACTTGCACTGTAAAGAACTACGTTAACCACTACACTACAGTGCTGCCCACCTACTAGGTACCAGGTAGGAACCAAGTAAGAAAGAATATTAACATACAAGGGCAAAGGGCAAGGAAATCAGATGAAAATACTTTTATCGAACAAGCTTGCATGGACATGCTCATCTATGTAGGCTTTTTCTGTGCTGTGACTTCCGGTAAATAATTGCTACACTAAATCTTGCTGGAAGGTCAAGACACAGAGTGCATGATACTGAGAAGCACGACGACGATGAGAAGATGTGTGCTGACTGATAACATGCATCACCAGCACTATACTGATTACATTGATTTGTGACAAAAAGTTATGGGGCTGGTTCACAAATGTGAACAACAGTTTTTTTTCTTTATCGAACTGCTATTTCTATGGCTACATCAGTCACATTTCAGGCAGATTCTCTCCCTCAAGAAATTCTTACCTTTGCTTCCAGTTCTTGCTTCAGTGCGAGGTATTTCCTCCTCAGTTTGGTGTTTTCTGCCTCGCCCTGAATGAGCTCTTCTGCGAGTTTATTGCACTCTGTTTTCATCTTTTCCACTTGGCGCCGCTGCGCTTTTGCAAAGTTCCTCTCTTCTGCTTGTTCAACCTAAGAAGCAGAAAAAGGCAAGTTGGGTGATTAACAGTTCCAAAGGCATACACTTCAACTTAACTCCACATAATCACACAATTCTGCAAGCCTTGATAAATTGAAATAACACACTTACAAAATATGCTTTTCTTTATGTGAATATGTAAAAAAGTAAATTAAGGGAAAAAGACACCAACAAATATATTTCAAATGCAACGTGGCTGCTGAGATTCTCAAATTACAACTGTGATTCTGTTTTCAATAAATATTGAATAACTAGTTTTGGATAAGACACAAACAAGAGAAAATCTGTGGAAAAGAGTATAATCAATGTTTTGGGCCAAGACCCTTCAACAGGACTGTGAAGGGTCTCGGCCTGAAACGTCAACTGCACTCTTTTCTATAGATGCTGCCTGGCCTGCTGAGTTGCTCCAGTAATTTTGTGTGTGTAGTTTTGGATTAGTATTCAATTTTTAATTTATGCAGAAGAAAGTCCAATTTATACTAATGAGAAAGGAAAATGGAACCCATCAATCATTGTCTCTGTCATATTACAGAAAGTGTCAACCAATGAATCTCACAATGGAGCATGTAGTTTTATTATTAAAATTATAATATGGGAAATAGGTTACACCGTTGTATTAAATAAACTTTATTTTGCTGTTTGAGGCAACATGAGATATCATTTCAACTTGAGATCTGGTTTATCAGTGGAAAGTGATTGGCCTATTTCCACTTCCTCAACGTCCAGGAGAAAATAAGAGGGCGTCTAATACGTGTGTAGTTACAATATGATGCGGGTTGAAACATTTTTCATTAGAAGTCAGACTGTCTTCAAGCTCTAAACTAAGTTGGAAGTCTATACAATAAGAGGGACTCTTGACCTCACATTTCAAGATTCAAGATTATTTATCATCATTCTTCAGCACACAAGTATAAAGGAGAATGAAGTGATTGTCACTCTGATACAATGCATCATAAGCTCAATAAGCATAAAGAACACAGTAAAGAAATACAATAAATATAAAAACATAAGGTTAACTTATATAGCTAGACTGATTACATGTACATAAAGTAACACTAGGCACAGGAATATCTGTACTTCAGGTGACTGACAGGAAATGAAAAGTGATGGGGTGAGTTAATGGGTGGAGGTGCCTCATCGTGGCCCGTGTGCCTTACTGTCTAACAACACTGCACTTCTTCTGTAACTTTAACACTATATTCTACATTCTATTATTGTTTTTCCCTTGTACTACCACGATGTACTGATATGATGATATGATGAAATGATGGGCAAGCAAGACTAAGATTTTCACTATACCTTGGTACATGTGACAATAATAAACCAATTATCAGTTTTAAGTGGGTTTCTTTGGTTTCATCCTAAAGAATGGAAAAATAATTTTGCAAGAAACTTGCTGATACAGGACTTAAAACATCAACTGTCCCTTGTCTCCACAGATGCTGCCTGAGCCACTGAATTGCTCCAGCATTTTCCTTTTTATGCTCCAGATTATAGCATCTTCATTCTCTTGTGTCTCAGTATCACTAAAACCTTTATTGTTTCTCCCATAACGAGTTCCAGCTGTCATACACACAAACTGGTTGGCATTTATTAAAGATTAGCTTTAATTGTCACATTTAATCGAAACATACAGTGAAATGCGTTGTTTGTTTCAAATCAAATCAATGAAGATTGTGCTGTGCAGTTCGTAAGTTTCACCGTGCTTCTGGCGCCAACATAGCATATCCACAACTCACGATATAAACCCATACAGTCTTTGGAATGTAGGAGGAAACTGCAGCACCCAGAGGAAACCCACATGATCATGGGGAGAGCATATATACTCCTTTATTTTGCTTTATTTCCAGCATTTTTTGTTATATTACAATGGTCAACACAAGTTTTAAGTCTCTGTTTAGTAATCAGTTATTAATTGGGGCGGCACAGTGGCATAATGATTAGCACAACACTTTGCAGTTCCAGCAAACCGGGTTCAATTCCCGCTGCTGTCAGTAAGGAGTTTGTATGTTCTCCCCATGACCATGTGGGTTTCCTCTGGGTGCTTCAGTTTCCTCCCACAGTCCAAAGACTTACCCATTGGTAGGTTAATTGGTTATTGTAAATTGTCCCATGATTAGGCTAGTGTTAAACTGGGAATTGCTGGATGGCATGGCTCAAAGGACCAGAAGAGACTGTTCCACCCTATACCTCAATAAAATAACTAATTGAAAGCTTGGCAGTTTCTTGTTGAATTAAGGACAAAGTGGAGATACAAGAGACAGCAGATGCTCAAATATGGAGCAACAAACATTTTGCTAAAGGAACTCCACACATGTTTCTCCACACAGAGAAATGGACAGTCAGTATTTCAGGTCAAGACCCTTCATCTGGGCTGAAAGATAGAAGGGTGATAACCAGAATAAAGCGATGAGGGGGTGGGGTGAAGCAAGAGTTGCCAGATGATGGATGAATCCAGCAGAGAGAAAGAGTGATAGGCAGATGGGGGGAGGAGAGAGTGAGAATAACAGAAGTGTGATAGCTGGAAGTGATAAGGGGCTGGAAACTTATCACAAAGGAAAGCAGAGCATGGATAGGCAGCATCTATAGGGAGAAGCGCTGTCGACGTTTTGGGCCGAGACCCTTCGTCAGGACTAACCGAAAGGAAAGATAGTAAGAGATTTGAAAGTAGTTGGGGGGAGGGGGAAATGTGAAATGATAGGAGAAGACCGGAGGGGGTGGGATGAAGCTAAGAGCTGGAAAGGTGATTGGTGAAAGTGATACAGAGCTGGAGAAGGGAAAGGATCATGGGACGGGAGGCCTCAGGAGAAAGAAAGGAGGGGGGGAACACCAGAGGGAGATGGAGAACAGGCAAACAACTAAATATGTCAGGGATGGGGTAAGAAGGGGAGGAGGGGCATTAACGGAAGTTAGAGGTCAATGTTCATGCCATCAGGTTGGAAGCTACCCAGCTGGTATATAAGGTGTTGTTCCTCCAACCTGAGTTTGGATTCATTTTGACAGTAGAGGAGGCCATGGATAGACATATCAGAATGGGAATGGGACGTGGAATTAAAATGTGTGGCCACTGGGAGATCCTGCTTTCTCTGGCGGACCGAGCATAGGTGTTCAGCGAAACGGTCTCCCAGTCTGCGTCGGGTCTCACCAATATATAAAAGGCCACACCTGGAGCACCAGACGCAGTATACCACACCAGCTGACTCACAGGTGAAGTGTTGCCTCACCTGGAAGGACTGTCTGGGGCCCTTTCTTTCTCCTGAGGCCTCCCGTCCCATGATCCTTTCCCTTCTCCAGCTCTGTATCACTTTCGCCAATCACCTTTCCAGCTTTTAGCTTCATCCCACCCCCTCTGGTCTTCTCCTATCATTTCGCATTTCCCCCTCCCCCCACTACTTTCAAATTTCTTACTATCTTTCCTTTCGGTTAGTCCTAACGAAGGGTCTCGGCCCGAAACGTTGACAGCGCTTCTCCCTATAGATGCTGCCTGGCCTGCTGTGTTCCACCAGCATTTTGTGTGTGTTGTTGTTTGAATTTCCAGCATCTGCAGATTTCCTCGTGCAGAGCATGGATGCAAGGGAGGGAGATGGTGAAGGCAGAAGGTAGTAATTGGGGAGGGGAACCAGTGGGAAGAGGAGGAGGAGGGGAGCTGAAAAGTTCAGACTGAGAGAGAAGAAAGGACTGGCAGGGTGCAATTTACTGCAAGTTGAAGAATCTAATGTTCAAGCTATTGGATTATAGACTACTGAGGCAAAATCCTCTAGTTGACATATAACCTCATCCTGACAGTAGAGGAAGCCAAGGACAGACATGCAGTGTGGGAATGGGGAGGGGAATTAAAATGGCTGGCATCTGGGAGATCCAGATAGCCACAACGGACAGAACAGGCACAGGGCGAAGCACCCAGCCTTACTGATATAGAAGAAGCTACATCGCTATTGCAGCTCAGGGTTTGGGCATTTGGAGTTCAATTTCAGTGCAATCTGTAGGAGTTTGTACGTCTTCTCCATGAATGCATGGGCTTCATTCTGGTGCTCTGGTTTCCTCCCACAATCCAAAGGCATAACAGCTAGTAGGTTAGTCGGTCATTGTAAATTGTCCTGTGATTAAATAGGTGGCTTGTTGGGTGGTATGGCTCAATGGGTCAGAAGGGTTTTTTCTGTGCTGTATCTTTAAATAAATTTTAAAAATAAAACCAGGAGCATCAAATGCAATAAATAAGGCTCGGGGAGATGCATGTGAAGGTAGCCTCACTTGGAAGGATTGTTTAATGCCCTGGATGGTGGTGAGGGAGGAGACATAGGGGCAGATGTTACACCTCTTGTGGTTACAGGGGAGAGTTACTTGGGTGGAAGTAGGTCGGGTGGGGAGGGATGAGCAGACCAGGACGTCACATAGGCAGAGATCCCTGCGGAAAGAGGTAAGGAGGGGAAGGTGCAGTGGGAGGTGGGATCACGTTGTAGTTGGGAGAGGTTGTGGGAAAAGATAGGCTGGATGCACAGGCAAGACATATCAGGTACATTGGCAATTCCTTTTCCCTCTATAGATGCTGCTCAACCTGCAAAGTTCCTCCAGCAATCCGTTTGTGCTAGGTACAAGGTCTTCACTTCGATAAAACCAGTCTGAGGGGCTGAATGCTCTAATCCTGCTGCTGTGGTTTAGCAGCCAAAAACTGTTCTGAGGCATCTTGCGGACACAGCAAAAATGATTTCTTTGATTTTTTTCCCCAAAATTCGATCAAACGAAGGACTTAACTGATTATTCTGAAACAGTGCCACAAAAAAAAACAAAAACAAATTCTCTTGAAAATCAAACAACTGCAGATTTTGTAAATCGGAAATTGCCACAAAATGCTGGCAATTTTCAGCAAGTCAGGCAGCTTCTGTGAAGGAAGTAAAAGAGTTAACATTTCAAGTCAATGACCCCACACAACTGAAAAGTAACAAAACAAGCATGGTTTTACATTCAGAGAAGGGGAGGGGGGATGGAGAGACCAAAAGGGATTTCTGTGATTAGAGTGAGAACCAATATTGAGTGACTAAATGCTTTTCAGGACATTTTTATAGGATTAATAATGGAAATTAGAGAGAGTATTAAAGAAAAACAAACATGCTAGAACTATACAAAATTATGAGGGATATAGATAGGGTGAATGTAGATCAGATTCACTTTCAGATTCAGATTAATTTATTTCTCACATGTACATCGAAACATATAGCGAAAAACATGATTTGCATTAACAACTAAAACAGCCTAAGGGTGTGCTGGGGGGATCCCACAAGTGTCACCAAATATTCCAGTGCTAACACAGCATGCCCACAGGATTAAATATTTAAGGGGACCTGAGGGAGAACGTCTTCACTCAGAGGGTGGTGTGAGTGTGTTACAAGCTGCCAGCTTAAGGGGTAGATGCAGGTTCAATTACAACATTTAAGAGAAGTTTGGATAGGTACATAGATGGGAGGAGTTGGAGGGATATAGTCCAAGCACAGGGGGGACTAAGCAGAAGATCAGGTCAGTATGGACTCTTATTTCTGTGCAATTGTATGCTATGACTATAATTGTGACAGGCAGGAGACAGCAGCTGCTGGAATCAGAAACAAGAGGGCTTAAAATAATGCTGGAAAGGCAGGCAACAATTGTAGACAGAGAAAAATTGAGGAATGGGTCACCATCTATCTTTCAGTCTAGATGTTTCAGTCTTGACCTGAAACATCAACCATTCATTCCTCTCCTTAGATGCTGTATGACCTGTTGAGTTGCACCAGCATCTTGTGTGTGTGTCTATTGTTGTTCGAACTGGGAGGAAAGAGGGCAAGAGAAAATATGCAGGAAATAAGAGACGCAGCTGAGAGCCCTGCCAACTTTAGTGAAGAAGAAAGGAAAACATCTCGAAAGTACTAACGTGGAAATTCTCATCACCTGAACAGATGTGATGGAGATGGAGAAAACGTGAGCATGGAATGGTTTATTAGTAGAAGCAGAGTTGGAGGAGGAGTAGTCTATGAACTAAAGAGCTCTAAGTCTTGTATCATTTGAATCACCTTGTTCTCAACCCTAACACAACAGTCTCTTTGTTCTCTCCATCCATCCTTCCCACTGTTATAAGTATTCATACTGCAATATGGATACTTTAACCCGAAATTCTACTTAAGAACCACAAACCTGAAATATTAACGCTGTTCCTTTTCTTCTGTCACCATTAATTGCCCTTACCTTTAATGCACTGATGGTATTTTCTAGTTTATCTCGTTCTTCTTGAATTTGCTTAAGTACTTCCTGCATTTTCTTCTCATGCTTAATTCTTAGACTCTGCATCTCTGATTTGACATCCGCAAGTTCCTTTTTGTGAGCATCCTTCTCCAACTTCAGCTGGTTGCTGAGGGAATCAATCTCTTCTTGGGCCAGGGTGTGCTTCACTTGGGATTCCGAGAGTCTCTTCTTAATCTCCTTCTTGGAGCTCTCTTCTTGAGCCAGCTTAGCGCTGAGCTCAGATCGAATGGTATTCAGCTCAGTGACTGTTTGCTGCATTTCTGAGAGCTTCTCCTGGCCTCTCTCGTGCTGATCCCTCAGCATCATCAGTTCCTCCACAAGCTGCTGCTTCTCCTCTTTGACCTTAGTGTGCAGCATGCACTCCTCATGCACGTCGGCACCCAGCTTGCGCACACACTCGCTAGCATCCCGCAGCTCACCATCCAGGTGCAGCAGCCTCGACTTCAGCTCATTGAGCTCCACGTCTTTCCTTCGGATGTCCTCTTCCTGCTGCACTCGTTTCATGATGATATCATTGAGCTCCCTGCGGAGGCTCTCCAACTGATGCAAGGAGGCATCGTGTTGCCCCTGCAGCGCGTCTTTCTCTTTACTCACATGGTTATGCTGTTCCATCCACTGATCGACAGCCTCCTTCTGCCTCTCCACGTCACGCTCCAATTTCTTGCATTTCACTTTCCACTGTCTGATGGACTCCTGAGCCTTTACCTTCAATTCATCCCTCTTCTTTTCACTCTCCTGTCGAAGGAGCTCAACCTCTTTCCACTGAGTCCTGAATCTTTCAGCTTCTTCATTAGACTCTTTTAATTGGCGGGATAAGTCTGCAATTTCCAAATCTGTAGACTTACGATCTTGCATGCAGTCTTCATAACATTTCTGGATTTCCTGAAGTTGGTTCAACATCCTCAGCTGCTGTTTTTCTCTCTTCGCCAGGTCTGAGCTGAGAACCTTTGGACACAACAAAAAAATGTCATCAGTATATTGCTTCCAGCTGGCAGCAACTCATAGCAACTACTCATTCAGGCATCTGAATGTCCTTGATGAAATATTTTAAGGAGCAGCTAGAAGGACAGATGCACCAACACCAGCATGTTGGAGGAAGCCAACAAAAACAGCATATCCAAATACAATAGGTCATATACTTGCGATGCCCAACTCAGTCTTCCCAAACAGATCCTTTACGCTCAGTTGAAGGAAGATCAGTGAGCCTCTAGTGGGCAGAGGAAATGCTTCAAAGATGACATCAAAATCAGCCTGAAGAAATTCAATATTATATCTAAAAATGAAGAAGCCATTGCACTCAATGGATACACCTGGAAGAAATCCGTTCAAGGGGGAAATGCACTATATGAGAACAACCTCCAGCGTGCTGCAGACAACAAGCAGCAGCTACGACTGCCACCACTCACTTGTGCCCAGACTGCACCAGAATATGTGGATCCTGGATTGCCCTCTACAGCCACCCGAGGATCCACTGATAGACAAACTCTTAGGAGAACATCATACTTGACTCAAGTGATCATATTTTAGCCTCTGGTGGGCAAAGGAAACACTTCAGAGTTAACTTCAAAGTCAGCCTGAAGAAGCTCAACATGATATTTAAAACCTGTGAAGACATTGCACTCAGTAGACACACTTGGAGGAAATCTGGTCCTCCAGCCAGAGGAACCCATTTTAGCAAGTAACTACCTGGGCTCTACAACGAGTTGATAAAACTGCTCAACTCATCACCAGCACCAGCCTACCCCTATCAAGGACATTAAAAACAGAAAGGTGCCAGAAAGAGCCAGTATTATCCTTTTGTTCTCCTTTAAGCTTGTGTGCTGATGAACGACAAACAATCTTGAATCTGGAATGCCAAAGTGGAATTCTGCTTAAATAGAAAATATGAAATATGAAATCTTTAACTCTGCATATTGCAGTTACTAGGTGAAAAGCAATAAAGCAACTTTAATGAAAACAATCATTCCTTTATGAGCAGTGCCTTCGCTTTTTGACAATGGTCCAGTTTGATCTTCGGCATAACATTTGAACCACAGCATGAGATTTGCTCCATTGACAAAATGATCACCAACAAGGAGCCAAGCATTCCCGCTTGAGGACTGGGATACAACAGTGCTGTGGTTAAATTACAGGACCAACAGCCAGAGTTCTGGACCAGAGATCATCAATTCAAACCTATGGATTCAAATCCCACCATTAATGCAGTATTTACAACCACCATAGGATCGTAAGACATAGGAGCAGAATTAGGCCATTTGGACCATCGAGTCTGCTCCACCATTCAATCATGGCCGATCCCTTTTTCCCCTCCCCAGCCCCACCCCACAGCCTTCTCTCCGTAACCTTTGATGCCATGTCCAATCAAGAACCTATCAAGCTCTGCCTTACATACACCCAACAACCTGGCCTCCATAGCTGTCCGTGGTAATAAATTCCACATATTCACCACTCTCTGGCTGAAGAAATTTCTCTGCATCTCTGTTTTAAATGGACGTTCCTCTATCCTGAGGCTGTGCCCTCTTGTCCTAGCTCCCCCACCATGGGAAACATCCTTTCCACATCTACTCTGTCTAGGATTAAAACATTCAAAAGGTTTCAATGAGATCCCCCCCTCATCGTTCTAAATCCAGCAAGTGCAAATTCAGAGCTATCAGGCGTTCCTCATACACTAACCCTTGCATTTCAGGGATCATCCTTGTGAACCTTCTCTGAACCCTCTCCAATGCCAGCATATCTTTTCTGAGATGAGGACCCCAAAACTGTTCATAATACTAAAGGTAAGGCCTAACCAGTGCCTCAGCATCACATCCTGCTCTTTCATTCCTAGAATCATCCTTGTGAGCCTCCTCTGAACCATCTCTAATGCCAGCACATCTTTTCTTAGATAAGGAGCCCACATAAGGTCTCACCAGTGCCTTATAAAGCTATGGCAACACATCCCTGCTCTTGTATTCTAGACCTATTGAAATGAAAGCTAACATGGCATTTGCCTTCCTCACCACCACCTCCACCTGCAAGTTAACCTTCAGGGTGTTCTACACAAGGACGCCCAAGTCCATTTGTATCTCAGAATTTTGGATTTTCTCCCTGTTTCAAAAATAGTCTGCACATTAATTTCTACTACCAAAGTGCATGACCATGCATTTTCCAACATTGTATTTCATTTGCCACTTTCTTGTCCATTCTCCTAATCTGTCTAAGTCTTTCTGCATCCTACCTGTTTCCTCAACACTACCTGCCCCTCTATCAATCTTCATATCATCTGCAAACTTGGCAGCAAAGCCATCTGTTCCATCATCTAAAACATTGATATACAGCATAAAAAGAAGTGGTCCCAACACTGACCCCTGCAGAACACCACTAGCCACTGGCAGCCAACCAGAAAAGGATCTTTTTATTCCCACTCACTGCCTGCTACCAATCAGCCAATGCTCTAACTATGTTAGTAACTTCCCTGTAATACCATGGGCTCTTAACTTGGTAAGCAGTCTCATTTGTAGCACCTTGTCAAAGGCCTTCTGAAAGTCCAAATATACAACACCCACTACATCTCCTTTATCTATCCTACTTATAATCACCTCAAAGAATTCCAACAAGTTCATCAGGCAAGATTTTCCCTTAAGGAGACCATGCTGATATTGTCGTCACTACCTCCTCCCATAGATGCTGTCTGGCCTGCTGAGTTCTGCCAGCATTTTGTGTTGATATTGTCTTATCTTGTGCTGTGTCACCAAGTACTCCTTAACCTCATCTTTAACAACTCCAACCACTGAGGTCAGGCTAACTGGTCTATAATTTCCTTTCTGCTGTTTTCCTCCTTTCTTAAAGAGCGGAGTGACATTTGCAATTTTCCAGTCCTCTGGCACCATGCCAGAGTCCAAGGTTTTTTGAAAGATCATTCCTAATGCTTGCATGATCTTTACCACTACCTCTTTCAGAACCATAGGGTGCAGTTCATCTGGTCCAGGTGACTAATGTACCCTTAGGTCTTTCAGCTTTTTGAGCACCTTCTCCCTTGTAATAGTAAATGCACTCCCTTCTCTTCCCTGGCACCCTTCAAAATCTGGCACACTGCTAGTGCTTCCACAGTGAAGACTGATGCAAAATACTCATTTAAGCCATCTGCCATCTCCTTGGCCCCCGTTATTATTTCTCTGGCCTCATTTTCTAGTGGTCCTATATTCACTTTCACCTCTCTTTATTTTTTTACATACTTGAAAAAGCTTCTACTATCCACTTTGATAGTGTTTGCTAGCTTGCTTTCATATTTTATCTCTTTCCTCCTAATGATTCTTTTGGTTGCTCTCTGCAGGGTTTTAAAAACTTCCCAATCCTCTGTCTTCCCATTAATTTTTGCTTACTTGTATACCCTCTTTTGGTTTTACATTAGTTTTGACTTCCCTTGTCAGCCACAGTTGCACTATTTTGCATTTGAGTATTTCTTCATTTTTGCAATACATCTATCCTACACCTTCTTCATTTTTCCCAGAAAATCATGCCATTGCTGCTCTATTGTCATCCTGCCAGCATCTCCTTCCAATTTCCTTTGGGTAACTCCTCTCTCATACCACTTCTTTTACTCCACTGAAATATTGATACGTCAGACACTGCTTTCTCCCTACCACATAGATTAACTATTTGAGGATTTTTTTAAAAATCTGGTCTCAGTAATTACAACTATACTATATTATCATAAAGCTCCCTTTGGTTCGCTAACAAGAGAAAATCTGCCGATGCTAGAAATCCAAGCAGCACACACAAAATGCAGGAGGAACTCAGCAGGCCAGGCAGCAGAGTCGATGTTTCAGGCCGAAACCCTTCAGCAGGACTGGAGAAAAAAGGATGAGTAGAGCTAAAAGGTGGGGAGAGGGAAGGGAAAATCATGGGAGGGGGAGGGGTGAAGTAAAGAGCTGGGAAAGTGATAGGTGAAAGAGAAATAAGGCTGGAGAAGGGGGAATCCAATAGGAGAAGACAGAAGGCCACAGAAAAAGAAAAGCAGTGGAGGAGCACCAGAGGGAGGCAACGGCCTGGCAAGAAGATAAGGTGAGAGAGGGGAAAGGGAATGGGGAATGGTGAAAGCGGGGGTGGGCCATTACTGGAAGTTTGAGAAATCGATGTTCATGCCAACAAGTTGGAAGATACCCAGACAGAATGTAAGGCATTGTTCCTCAAACCTGAGTGTGGCCTCATTGCAACAGTAGAGGAGGCCATGGATAGACATATCGGAATGGGAATGTTAAGTGGAATTAGAATGGGTGACCACTGGGATATCCCGATTTTTCTGGCAGATGGAGCATAGGTGCTCAGCGAAGCGGTCTCCCAATCAATGCCAGGTCTCACCGGGAGCACCAGACACAGTGTTCTCAATTCTCTCAGTTCTTCCGTCTCCACTGCATCTGCTCTCACGATGATGTTTTTCATTCCATAGCAAAGAAGGTGTCCTCCTTTTTTAAAGAAGGTGGCTTCCCTTCCTCCACCATCAATGCTGTCCTCAAACACATCTCTTCCATTTCACACGTTTGCTTTTACTCCCATCCTCCCACCACCCTACCAGTGATAGGGTTCCTCTTGTCCTCACCTACCACCCCACCAGCCTCCGCATCCAGCACATAATTCTCCGGAACTTCCGCCATCTCCTACAGGATCCCACCGCCAAGCACACCTTCCCCCCCACCTCCCCGCTTTCTGCTTTCCACAAGGATTGCTCCCTATACAACTCCTTTGCCATTCATCCCTCCCCACTGATCTCTCTCCTGGCATTTACTCTGGCAAGTGGAACAAGTGCTACATCTGCCCCTACACTTCCTCCCTCATTACCATTCAGGGCCCCAAACAGTCCTTCCAAGTGAGGCTGTACTTCATCTGTGAGTCTATTGGCTGAGGATATTCTACGAGTCTGTGGTGGCCAGTGCTATCATGTTTGCTGTTGCGTGCTGGGGCAGCAGGCTGAGGGTAGCAGACACCAACAGAATCAACAAACTCATTCGTAAGGCCAGTGATGTTGTGGGGGTGGAACTGGACTCTCTGACAGTGGTGTCTGAAAAGAGGATGCTGTCCAAGTTGCATGCCATCTTGGACAATGTCTCCCATCCACTCCATAATGTACTGGTTAGACACAGCAGTACATTCAGCCAGAGACTCATTCCACCGAGATGCAAAACTGAGTGTCATAGGAAGTTATTCCTGCCTGTGGCCGTCAAACTTTACAACTCCTCCCTCAGAGTGTCAGACACTCTGAGCCAATAGGCTGGTCCTGAACGTATTCCCACTCAGCATAATTTACTTATTATCATTTAATTATTTCTGGTTTTATTTTGCTATATTTCTACTCTATTATTGGTTGGTGCAACTATAACGAAACCCAATTTCCCTCGGGATCAATAAAGTATGTCTGTCTGTCTGTCTGTCTGTCTGTCTGTCTGTCATATACTGTGTCCGGTGCTCCTGATGTGGCCTCCTGCATATTGGTGAGATCTAACATAGATTGGGAGACAGCTTCACTAAGCACCTATGTTCTGTCCAGCAGAAAAAGCGTGATCCCCCAGTGACGACCCATTTTATTTCCACTTCCCATTCCCATTCCCAGACTGGACCTCTAAACCTAGCTTCAGAGGAACAATAAAACCTGAGCTTTTAACCACCATTTGACTGAGTTGAATCTTTAATCACAGGAGCTTCAAGACCCACACACCAGGTTTCAGAACAGTTATTATCCCTCAACCACCAGGCTCTTGAACCAAGGGGGGGGGGGGGGGGGGTAACTTCACAACCTATGATCTCATATTCAAGGACTCTTCATCTCATGTTTCCAATATTTTTTGCTTATTTATTTATTTATGTTTTTTTTCTCTTTTGTATTTGCAGTTTGTTCTCTTTTGGTTGGTGTCTGTCCTGTTGTTGGGTACAGTCTTTCACTGTTTGTATTGTGTGCCTTGGATTTACTGTGGATACTTACAAGAAAATGAATCTCAGGGTTGTATATAATGACACTTAGGTACTTTGATAATAAATATACTTTGATACTGCAAACATACTATTGCCCCCTTCCCAATCTCAGTGCACAACAGGGACCCATATCAGAATCAAGTTTATCATCACTCATGTACGTCATGGATTTTTTTTGTTTTAATGCGAGAGCACAGTGCAATACATAAAATTACTACAGTACTGTGCAACAGTCTTAGGCACCTAGCTCTGTATATTTGCCTTAGACCTTTGCACAGCACTGTAGGAGCGAAGGTTTAATTTTTTTCAAAAAAGCACTGAAATAAATTACGCTTTGATCTTGATTCTCAGTGAGTTTTGCTTGCAACTTTGAAACCATTTCCCCAAATGTTTGAAAATTTGTTTAATTATTCTAGCATCTGAATCATAATATACGATACAGAAGGCACCAACAGCATCTGAGAGCCTGGATGGACTGGTGAGTCTTTTCCACTTATCACTACTCATCACATGCTCATATTTATTTTGGCTCTCAGCAGAACATCAAATGTGTCGAGTGATTTGATTTCCCTTTTCCTAATATTAGTTGTAGCCAAGAATAATGTATTTAATGACAAATTAATAGCACCCTCTAAGAGGATAATGAGAATAATCAGCTAAAGTAATTGTTGCTCTTATTCGTTGAATTACAGGCTAAATTCTGCATGGGACAGAATATTAATTATCTGCACGTGTTGATAACTAATCAGTTTCCCTGGGTGGGTATTAACTTGTAGCAAGGAAGCCAAAGAAGCCCTGTTGTTCCTCAAGCCCCACACAGATAGAAAATGCGAGAATCTGTTCAGATGCAAAGAAAAAGAGTCTAGTTCCAATGCTTACCAGTTGCCCACTGAGGTATTATCTCAAAAAACACAGCAACATAATTGGACCATGAAAGATGTTTGCCCAGAAAATGGACAATGTTGAGCAAATATTTTATGCCAATCTTCTTATTAAGGTCATTATGTGCACACAAGATTATGCCAGCAATGATTTACGTATTATTGTCACGTACTTACAATATTTAAAAACTAGGGCAAGTACATAGTAAAGTTGATAGAGTGGTTAAGAAGGCATGAGCTGTGTTGATCTTCATTAGTTGGGGAATTGAATTCAAGAGCCACAAGATAGTGTTGTAGCTCTATAAAGCCCCAGTTAGACCACACTTGGAATATCGTGTTCAGTTTTGATGCCTCATTATAGAAAGGATGTGGAAGTTTTAGAGAGGCTGCAGAGGAGATTTACTAGGATGCTGTCTGGATTAAAGGGCATGTCTTGTGAAGATAGGTTGAGCAAGCTAGGGCTTTTCTCTTTGGAGCAAAGGAGGATGAGAGGTGACTTGATTAAGGTGTACAAGATGACAAAAGACACAGATTGAGTGCATAGCTAGAAACCTTTTCCCAGGCTAGAAATAGCTAAATCAATGGGACATTATTTTAAGCTGATTGGTGGAACGTCTAGGGGAAATGACAAAGGCAAATGCTTCCGAGAAAGAGTGAGTGCATGGAATGCCCTCCCAGGGGTAGGAGCAGATACATTAGGTACATTAGATACATTAGGAACATTTAAGAAACTCTTAGATAGGCACATGGATAATAAAAAAAATGGAGGGCTATGGAGGAGGGAAGGGTTAGACAAAACTTAGACTAGGTTAAAATGACCTTTCATGGACATCATGGACAGAAAGGGCTAGACTATGCTGTACTGTTCCATGTTCTATGTTCTATGTACAAACGTGTTCCATGGATAAAAAAGGTTTAGAGCAGGGGTTCCAAGTCTGGGGTCCACAGACCCCTTGTTTAATGGTTTTGGTCCATGGCATGAAAAATGTTGGAAACACCTGGTTTAGAGGAATATGGGCCAAACACAGACAAATGGGCCTCAATCTTGCCATATGGTTTGGAGACATGTGTACCCCAGTGACCTGAAGGATATGTTGGCTAGAGTCACAGCCTTGTGCTTTGACTCTTGGTACGGCCGCCCATGCCAAACAGGTCAAAGGGTAGAGGCCAGACTAAGAGTGGTCCACCAGTTCTCCAGACATGGGGGTTCAGCTCAAGCCTAACAACCCTGACTAGTACAAAAAAGTTTTTACATAAACAGCAATGAATAATCCTACATCTGTGTGCAAAGGTAGTCCTAAGTCTCCACCCGGAATTTGCATGACCAACAGTAGCGAAAACCAAGAGGAAGCTAACGGAACGAAGTAAGCCCTGTACACCGCCAAGGTCAAGAACAAAATTACTTTCTGGATGTTCGAACCATATATAACACTGGCAAGCTAGCACAAATAACTGCAGAAATGCGTTGCTACACCCTACATGTACTGGGCGTCAGTGAAAGCAGATGGACAGGGTCCAGCAGACTAAAGGCAGCAACTAGTGAAACAGTTTTATATTAAGGAAGGGATGGTGGTCAGTATCATGATGGTGCAGCTGTCATTTTGAAGAAAGACATTGAGAAGTACTTGCTGGAGTGGAAACCAATCAACAGTAGGCTGATGAGAGTCAGGCTGAAAGGGAAGCAAGTGAACATGATTGTGATCCAGTACTATGCTCCAACTAATGACAGTGACATTGAAGAAAAGGACATCTTCTATGAACAGCTGCATTCGGAGGTAGAGTTAACAACACCCCATGACATAATCATCAACATGGGAGATCTAAGTGTCAAAATGAGAAATAACAACTCACATTTCACTAGGGTCATGGGCACACATGAATGTGGAACGATGAATAACAATGGTGAAAGACTAGTGGAATTCTGTGCCATGAAAAATCTGGTCATAGGAGAGACCTTCTTTCCACACTGTGAAATCCACAAACTGACATGGTGCTCACTCAGTGGATGTGACAAGAACAAGATTGACCATCTAAATATTAATGGCATGTGGAGACAATCTTTGAAGGATGTAAAGGTGAAAAGAGGAACAGATACAGGAAGTGATCACTACCTTGCTGTAACAGTGATGAAACTCAAGCTGAGAAGACATTTTTATGTTTAAAAGCTCAAGGACACCAGTGTGAGATCTGCTTTCACTATTCAGATTAAGAATAGATTTCAGATCTTGCTAGACCTTGACAAGGATGTGTCAAAAGACAAGACTGACACAATGTGGAAACTGATTGCCTCAGTCTTCAAGGAAAGCAGTGAGTCTTGTCTAGGATAGAGAGCTGGAACCAAGAACACAGAATGGATACAGCAGGAAACATGGACAGCCTTAGAAGAAAGACAGAAAATTAAGAAGAAAATGTTAGATGCAAAGTCAACATGAATTAAGATGAAACTTCAACTAGCATAAAGTGAACTAACAAGAAAGTGAAGAGACTTGTAAGAAAGGTTAAGGGAGTCTACATGAAAGGCCTTGCAGAGGAGGCTGAAGCAGCAGCTATTCGAGGTGATCATGAAAATATAGACAAGATTTCAAAGTTGGTATGCAGAAAGTTTCAGGCCAGATCCAGTGGTCCTATGAGAGTTAAGAATGGACTGTTTTGACGACTGAGAAAGAGCAAGAAACACGATGGTCGCAGTATTTCAGAGAAATGCTGGATAGATCATCACCAACGGAAGAAGTTGCCATACAAGAAGCAGCAGAGGACTCGACGTCAACACAGATCCGCCCAAGAAAGAAGAGATTGTTGCTGCACAGCACCAGGACGTTACAATTTGAACACCAAATTGCTCACAGCTGAAACAAAAGTTGCAGCAGCCATCCTGCAACTACTGTTTACTATAATCTGGGAACAGGGTCAAGTCCCCAATGATTGGACAAAGGGAGTTATTGTTACAATTCCCAAGAAAGGAGTGCTGAGTGACTGCAAGAACTAGTGTGGCATCACTATTTGTTAGTGCCCAACACGATTCTTGCCAAAGTCAATGTCTATCAGATTGCAGATGCTGTTAATGTTTGCTTAAGGAAAAAGCAAGCTGGCTTCAAGAGAAACAGAGGCTGTGTCGACCAGATCTTCACACTGTGTAACATCATAGAACAGTGCACAGAGTAGCAGAAACAACTATATGTGAATTTCATGAACTTTGAAAAGGCTTTTGATAGCATTCACCGGGAGAGCCTCTGGCAAATTCTTAGATCATATGGGATCCATTCTAAAATTGTCCAGCTTATTCAGAATTTCTAAGATAATTTTACCTGCACAGTTGGGTACTACAATTTGAGCTTTGAAGTCAAGGCGGTCAGGCAAGGCTGTGTGATGTTGGTGATATTATTTAACCTGGTGATTGCCTGGGTTTTGAGGCAAAGGAAGAAAGACAAGCAGAGAAGCATTAGGTGGACTCCATTCTCTACTTTTAGAAGACCTTGACTTTGCAGATGACCTCGCATTACTATCACATACGTTACAGCACATGCAAGAGAAACCTTAGTGTCTGTGTACCTTTGGTGGACAGGTTAGAGTCAGCCACAGTCAGCTGGCTTTAATGCTGTGGTAGCGTTTCCCAGACATAAGCAGCAGGAACAGTTTATGGTTGGGATGACTGGTGTCCCCGATGATCTTCCAAGCGTCCTTTCTGCACCAGCTGCTATAAATGTTCTCAATGGAGGGAAGTTCACATCCACAGATGCACTGGGCTGTCCATACACTCTCTGCAGTACCCAGCGATCAAGGCAGGTGCAGGTCCTGTACCAAGCAGTGATACAGCCAGTCAGTATGCTCACAATGGTACCCCTGTAGAAGGTTGTGAGGATTGGGAGCCCATGCCGAACTTCTTCAGTTGCCTGAGGTGGAAGTGATGTTGTTACACTTTTTTTGCCAGAAAGCTGGTGTGTACAGTCCAGGTGAGATCATTGGTGATGTGTATACCAAGGAACTTGAAACTACTCACCCTCTCAACTGCAGACCCATTGATTTTGATCAGGCAGAGCCTGTCTCCGTTCCTCCTGTAACCCACAATCAGCACTTCTATTTTTTGAACACTGAGGGAGAGGTTGTTATGCTGGCACCACTGTGTCAGGGTGTCAACCTCCCTGTAGGCTTAGGGAATAAAAGAGGGAAGGGGGTGGGAATTTTTTCCCCAGAAGGAGAAATCGATGTTCGTGCCATCAGCTTGGAAGCTATGCAGACGGAATATGAGGTGTTCCTCATCCACCCTGAGAATAGTCTCATCGTGACAAAAGAGGAGGCTTCGGACTGACATGTCAGAATGGCAATGGGGATAGGTATTAAAATGGTTGGTAACTGGGAAATTCCACCTCTTGGCCATTGAACTGGAGGTGCTTAGCAAAGCGATCCCCTTTTATCACAACGAGACCACTTTCAGGATGGAGAAACAACACCTCAAATTCTGTCTGGGTAGTTTCCAACCCGGTAGCATGAACATCAATTTCTCCTTCCAGTTAAAAAAAATTCCCTCCCTCTTCCCTCTTCTTATTCTTTTTCTCCCATGGTCCATTCCCCTCTCCTATCAGATTCCTTCTTCTCCAGCCTTTTCCCTTATTCACCCACCTGGCTTCACCTATCATTTTCTAGCTAGTCCTCTTTTCCTCCTCGCACTTCTTTACTCTGCCATCTTCCTTTCTTTCCAGTCCTGAAGAAGAGTCTTGACATGAAATGTTGACTGTTTATTAATTTCCATAGATGCTGCCTGACCTGCTGAGTTCCTCCAGCATTTTGTGCATATTTCTCTTGTGATGCATTCTCTTATAAACTATCAGTTTGGTCAGAAGGAAATGCCAGTGTAAAGAAATAAACTCGAGACTTACATTGAAACATGTTGAAAGGATTAGTGGCCAATTACTTATCTGCATCCAACAGACTTGTCCATACACAAAAAAAAACAAAACAAACTGAGAATTGGATTTCTGGATAATTCCATTGATCTCTCTATACTCAACCCAGTTGTGGACTGCTTGGCATTCACATGCTTTAATCTATCAAGGCAAAAGATCTATTCCTTTAGAACGATAAATTGCCTTCATGCAAAACTCAGTGGGTAGAAGTTGACAATTCTGTCACATATTTTCTACCACTAATGTTAATGTAAGTCGTAAATTGGGTTTACCAAGCACATACACTTTATGAAGCCAAATCATGCTGGGACAGTTTGTATCGATTTACCTGACATCTGAGAAACAAAAGGTGAAAGCTGACTGAACAAGTCCATACAAATGACATATAATTAAACCCAACAGACAAATGGAGCTACGCTTTCTGCTTCCCCCTCCAAATTGTCTTTTTCTCAAGGTTCGGGAATCAAGAACCAAAGGGTGATCCTTATATGGAATTAGGTAAGGCAAGTACATTGACAACGTTTCAAAGGTCAAGGTAAATTTATTCTCGAAGTACATATGTGTCACCACATACTACCCTGAGATTCATTTTCTTGTGGGCATTCATAGTAAATGTAAAAATATACAATAGAGTCAAGGAAAAACTGCAAAGATGATCAACCAACCAATGTGCAAAAGACAACAAACAATGCAAATAGAAAAAGTAACAGTGATAAATAAATAAGCAATAAATATCAAGAACATGCATTACAGAGTCCTTGAAAGTGACTTCATAGATTGTGGAATCAGTTCAGTATTGCAGTGAGTGAAATTGAATAAAGTGATCCTCTCAGGTTTGAGACCTCAATGGTCGAGAGGAAGTAATTGTTCCTGAGCATGGTGGTGTGGGACCTGAGGTTTCTGTACTTCCTTCCTGATAGCAGCAACAAGCGCTACAACAAAAAGAACAGAGACAAATACCACCATAATGAAATACTAATTAAATACTAATTAGCGACACGTGCATGTTCACGAGCACAATTGCTGAATCTGCTGCACAGCCCACCTACAGGGGTGCATAGACCCTGCAGCTGAGTCCGTGACTGTGACACTTGTGACAGCACTCCTTGTAAATGTGTTCAATGGTGAGGAAGGCTTTACCCGTAATGGACTGAACTGTATTCACTACATTTTGTAGACTTTTCTGTTCAAGAGCATTGGTACTTCCATATCAAGCTGTGAAGCAACTACACAATATGCTCTACACCATGCATATATAGAAGTTTGTTGAAGTTTTAAATAACATCCGGAACTTTGCTCTGGGTGCTTTATTCATAATGGCACTTACATGCTAGACCCAGGGGACAGATCCTCTGAAACAAAGACACATAGAAAACTTACAGCACAATACAGGCCCTTTGGCCCACAAAGCTGTGCCAAACATGTCCTTACCTTAGAACTACCTAGGCTTACCCATAGCCCTCTATTTTTCTAAGCTCCATGTAGCCAGCCGGGAGTCTCTTAAAAGACCCTATCGTTTCTTCCTCCACCGCCACCAGCAGCCCATTCCATTCCATTCTGGGTTATAAACTTACCACTGACATCTCCTCTGTACCTACTTCCAAGCACCTTAAAGCTATGCCCTCTCGTGCTAGCCATTTCAGCCCTGGGGAAAGCCTGTGACTATCCACACGATCAATGCCTCTCATTACCTTGTACACCTCTATCAGATCACCTCTCATCATCCGTCGCTCCTTGGAGAAAAAGCCAAGTTCACTCAACCTATTCTCAAATAGCATGCTCCCCATGTCCCCATGCAACATCCTTGTAAATCTCCTCTGCACCCTTTCTATGGTTTTCACATCCTTCTGTAGTGAGGCAACCAGAATTGAGCACAGTACTCCAAGTGGGGTCTGACCAGGGCCTTACATAGCTTTAACATTACCTCTCGGCTCTTAAACTCAATCCCACAATTGAAGAAGGCCAATGCACCATATGCCTTCTTAAACACAGAGTCAACCTGCGTAGCAGCTTTGAGTGTCCTATGAACTCTGACCCCAAGGTCCCTCTGATCCTGCCAAGAGTCTTGCCATTAATGCCATATTCTGCCATCATATTTAACCTACCAAAATGAACCACCTCACACTTGTCTGGGTTGAACTCCATCTGCCACTTCTCAGCCCAGTTATGCATCCTATCAATGTCCCGCTGAATCCTCTGACGGCCCTCCACACTATCCACAACACCCCCAACCTTTGTGTCATCTGCAAATTTACTAACCCATCCCTCCACTTCCTCATCCAAGTCATTTATAAAAATCACGAAGGATAAGGGTCCCAGAACAGATCCCTGAGGCACACCACTGGTCACTGGCCTCCATGCAGAATATGACCTGTCTACAATAACTCTTTGCCTTCTGTGGGCAAGCCAGTTCTGGATCCACAAAGCAATGTCCCCTTGGATCCCAAGCCTCCTTACTTTCTCAATAAGCCTTGCATGGGGTACCTTGTCAAATGCCTTGCTGAAATCCATATACACTACATCTACTGCTTTACCTTCATCAATGTGTTCAGTCACATCCTCAAAAAATCAATCAGGCTCATAAGGCATGGCCTGCCTTTCACAAAGCCATGCTGACTATTCCTAATCATATTATGCCTCTCCAAGTGTTCATAAATCCTGCCTCTCAGGTTCTTCTCCAGCATCTTACCAACCACTGAAGTAAGACCCACTTGTCTATAATTTCCTGGGCTATCCCTACTCCCTTTCTTGAATAAGGGAACAACATCCGCAACCCTCCAATCCTCCGGAACCTATCCCGTCCTCATTGATGATGCAAGGATCATCGCCAGAGCTCAGCAATCTCCTCCCTCACTTCCCACAGTAGCCTGGTGTACATCCTGTCTGGTCCTGGTGGATTATCCAACATGATGCTTTCCAAAAGCTCCAGCACATCCTCTTCCTTAATATCTACATGCTCAAGCTTTTCAGTCTGCTGCAAGTCATACCTACAATCGCCAAGATCCTTTTCTGTAGTGAATACTGAAGCAAGGTATTCATTAAGTACCTCTGCCATCTCCTACAGTTCCATACACACTTTCCCACTGTCACACTTGATTGGTCCTGTTCTCTCAAGACTTATCCTCTTGCTCTTCACATACTTGTAGAATGCATTGGATTTTCCTTAACCCTGTCCACCAAGGCCTTCTCATGGCTCCTTCTGGCTCTCCTAATTTCATTCTTAAGCTCCTTCCTGCCAGCCTTATAATCTTCTAGATCTCAATCATTACCTAGTTTTTTGAACCTTTCATAAGCTCTTCTTTTCCTCTTGACTAGATTTACAACAGCCCTTGTACACCATGGTTCCTGTATGCTGCCATCCTTTCCCTGTCTCATTCGAACGTACCCATGTAAATAGCCCCTGAACATTTGCCACATTTCTTCCGTACCTTTCTCTGAGAACATTTGTTTCCAGTTCATGCTTCCAAGTTCCTGCCTGATAGCCTCATATTTCCCCTTACTCCAATTAAACGTTTCCCTAACTTGTCTGTTCCTATCCCTCTCCAATGCTATGGTAAAGGAGATAGAATTATGATCACTATCTCCAAAATGCTCTCCCACTGAGAGACCTGACACCTGGCCAGGTTAATTTCCCCAATACCAGATGAAGTACAGCCTCGCCTCTTGTAGGCTTACCTACATATTGTGTCAAGAAACCTTCCTGAACACACCTAACAAACTCCACCCCATCTAAACCCCTCACTCTAGGGAAATGCTAATCAATATTTGGGAAATTAAGATCTCCCACCACAACCACCCTATTATTATTATTACTCCTTTCCAGAATCTGTCTCCCTATCTGCTCCTCCATGTCCCTGTTACCTTTGGGTGGTCTATAAGAAACATTCAGTAGAGTTATTGACCCCTTCCTATTCTTAACTTACACCCACAGAGACTCCGTAGACAATCCCTCCATGACTTCCTCCTTTTCTGCAGCCATGACGCTATCTCTGATCAACAGTGCTGTGCCCCCACCTCTTTTGCCTCCCTCCCTGTCCTTTCTGAAATATCTAAGGTCTGGCACTTGAAGTAGCCATTCCTGCCCCTGCACCACCCAAGTCTCTGTAATGGCCACCACATCATAGCTCCAAGTGCTGATCCACACTCTAAGCACACCCACTTTATTCATAATACTCCTTGCATTAAAATAGACACATCTCAGACCATTGGTCTGAGCGCATCCTTCTCTATCACCTGCCTATCCTCCCTCTCACACTGTCTCCAAGCTTTCTCTACTTGTGAGCCAACCTGGCCTGCTGAGTTCTGCCAGCATTTTGTGTTTTTTATTTATTTCCAGCATCTGCAGATTCACTCGTGTTGCCTTTGAATTCACTACTGCGAAGCCTCTTCCAGTGATACCTACACTGAAGAAGTTCAGATCTTCTCTCCGACAGGAGTTCAGCGAGAGCCTCTCTCTCTGCTCCCAACCTACTATTTCTTCGGCCCTGAAACTTTTGGACCACATGCTAACCCAGACCCGGTATTATAGTCACATATCCTTCCTTGGTGCGTGTATCTATAATTTTAGTCTGGTTCTCTTTCTCTCTCTTTTTCCCCCCTCACTATAATCTCCCCCCAGCCCTACCTTTCTTTCTCTTTTATTTCCCATAATTCTCCACCTTCCCCCTAGCCCATTTCCCTCCAGCCTATCACTTCCCAGCTCTCTACTTCATCCCCCCTCCCCCCCATTTCTTATCTCCCCCCCCCCCCCAACCATCCCATGTTACTTCACTCCTGATGAAGGGTTTCAGCCCGAAACGTCATCACTACCTCCTCCCATAGATGCTGTCTGGCCTGCTGAGTTCTGCCAGCATTTTGTGTTTTTTATTTATTTCCAGCATCTGCAGATTCACCGTGCTTCCTTTCCTCCATTACTTCAGTTCAGTTCCCACCCTCCAGCATTCTAGTTTAAACTCTCCCCAATAGCCTCTGCAAACCTCCCCGCCAGGATATTGGTCCCCCTCAGATTCAAATGCAACCTGTCCTTTTTGTACAGGTCACACCTGCTCCAAAAGAGGTCCCAATGATCCAGAAATCTGAATCCCTACCCCTACTCCAATCCCTCAGCCACGCATTTATCCTCCACCTCATTCTCACTGTCACATGGCACAGGCAGTAATCCTGAGATAACAACCTTTGAGGTTCTGCTTCTCAACTTCCTTCCTAACTCTGGGTAGTCTGCTTTCAGGACATAAGAACATAAGAAATAGGATTAGCCCATCTGGCCCATTGAGCCTGCCCCATCATTCAATAAGATCATGGCTGATCTGTCCATAAGCTCAGCTCCATCCACCTGCCTATTCCCCATAACCCTTAATTCCCTTACTATGTAAAAATAAATAGATTTCTTAAATTGCCTCTGAATCTTGAGTCAATGTCTTCTAGTTCTATTCTCACCTACCAATGGAAACAACTTTCCTACTTCTAACTTATCTATCCCTTTCAAAATTTTGTATGTTTCTATAAGATCCCCTCTCATTCTTCTGAACTCCAGAGAGTATAGTCCCAGGCAACTCAGTCTCTCCTCATAGGCTAACCCCTTCATCCCTGGAATCAACATGGTGAACCTCCTCTGAACTGCCTGCAAAGCCAGTATATCCTTCCTCAAGTATGGAGACCAGAACTGCACACAGTATTCTAGGTGTGGCCTCACCAGTACCCTGTACAGTTGCATCATGACCTCCCTGCTCTTGAATTTAATCTCTTTAGCAATGAAGGCCAACATTCCGTTTGCCTTCTTAATAACCTGTTGTACCTGCAAGCCAACTTTTTGCAATTCATGTACAAGCACTCCCAAGTCCCTCTGCACAACAGCATGCTGCAATCTTTCGCCATTTAAGTAAATCTGCACTTCTATTATTCCTTCCAAAGTACATGATCTCACTTTAACAACGTTGTATTCCATCTGCCAGACTTTGGCCCACTCACTTAACCTATCTATATCCCTCTGCAGACTCTCCACATCCTCTGTACAATTTGCTTTTCCACTCAGTTTAGTGTCATCAGCAAATTTTGCTATGCTACACTCAGTCCCCTCTTCCAAATCATCAATGTAAATGGTAAACAACTGCGGGCCCAGCACCGACCCCTGTGGTACCCCACTCACCACAGACTGCCAACCAGAGGAACACCCATTTATACCAACTCTCTGCCTTTTATTGGTTAACCAATCCACTATCCGTGCCAATACACTTCCTCCAACTCCATGCATCCGTATCTTATTTATAAGTCTCTTGTGTGGCACCTTATCAAACGCCTTCTGGAAATCCAAGTATATGACATCCACCTGTTCTCCTCTATCCACTGCACTCATTATGTCCTCAAAGAACTCCAGTAAGTTTGTCAAACAGGACCTGCCCTTTCTGAATCCATGCTGCGTCTGTCTAATGGAAACACTCCTTTCTAAATGTTTTGCTATTTCTTCCTTAATGACAGCTTCAAGCATTTTCCTGACTACAGATGTTAAGATAATTGGCCTATAGTTGCCTCCTTTTCCTACCCGTGTCATTGGTACCAATATGTACCACAAACTTTGGCTGTTCTCCTTCCCACTTCAAAATATGAAGCGATATGAAATGATAACGCCAAGGAAATTAAAGTTGCTGACCCTCTCCACCTCTAATCTCCTGATGACAACTGGTCCATGGACTTCTGGTTTCCTGATCCTGTGGTCTATAATCAGTTGTTTGCTTATGCTGACATTGAGTGAGAAGGTATTGTTGTGGCATCATTCAACCAGATTTTTAATCACCCTCCTGAATGCTGATTCATCATCACTTTTAATTCGGCCGTGACAGTGGCGCAATCAGCAAACTTAAATATGACATTGGAGCTGTGCTTGGTCTCGTAGTCATAAGTTAAAGTGAGTAGAGCAGGGGACTAAGCACACAGCTTTATAATGCACCTAGAGATTGTGAAGGTGATGTTGTTGCCCATCCAAACTGACTATGGTCTGCAAGTGAGGATATCGAGGATCTAGTTGCACAAGGAGGTATTGAGGCCTAGGTCATGGACCTTATTAATTCATTTTGAGGAAATGATAGTGTTGAATGCAGAGCTGTAGTCAATGAAGTGCATCCTGCGTATGCATTTTTACTGTCCAGATGTTCCAGGGTTTAGTGATAAACAAATGAAATGGCATCTGCTGTTGACCTGTTGTGATGGTAGGCAAATTGGAGCGGATCTAAGTTGCTTCTCAGGCAGGAGTTGATATGTTTCATCACCACACGTCATCACAGTGGATGTAAGTGGTATTGGACGATTGTCATTGAAGCGGGTTACCACAATCTTCACTCTCCGTAGCACAGCGATCCCACCAGCAATCAAAAGGCAGTCTCCCCTCTCCATAACAGAGCATCCCTCTGCGATCAAAAGGCAGTCTCCCCTCACCGTAGCAGAGCATTCCTCTGTGATCAAAAGGCAGTCTTCCATCTCTGGCAGCAGAGTGATCCCCCAGCAATCAAAAGGCAGTCTCCCCTCTCCATAACAGAGCATCCATCTGCGATCAAAAGGCAGTCTTCCATCTCTGGCAGCAGAGTGATCCCCCAGCAATCAAAAGGCAGCCATCCGTACCTCTGGAGCTAAACTTTGACTACAAAGCATGGAGGCATCTTGGCAAATTCCCACAGCCCCTGACTGCTCTGTGATTTCAGTTTCTGAGGCCACTGTGAGAGCATCCTTCGGGAGTGTGAACTCAGAGAAAGCTTAAGCTGCTTAATGTATCCTACTGCTCGTCCTAAGTATCTCCTGCTAAACCCAATCGGTATTCTAATCCTGGAATCATCAAACTCATAGGTTCATACTACACGGAATTAGATTTTTCAACCCTTATGCTGACTAAGATTTCCTTCCAAACTTGAGTTGCCCGCATTTGACCCATATCCTTCTGGACCTTTCCAATCTATGTCCAAAAGTCTTTTAAACTGAGAGAGATCTCCCCTGTGGTCCTGGTTGCAATCTACATAATGCCAAAGGGTGATGATAAGCAAACACTTGATGTATTGAATGCCACTATCAGCAAACAACCAACAGCCTGCCCCAACACCTTTCAAATCATTGCCAGCGACTTCAATTAGCCTCGCTTGAAGAAATCACTGCCCAATTATCATCTACATATCGCCTGCAGCATCAGGGGTCTCAAAACACTCAGCCACTGTTACACTGCAATTAGAAATGCCTACTGTTCCACAGCTAAAGCGAACTTTGGGAAATCTAATCATTTGGAAGTTCTTCGCCTACCTGAAGGCTAAAGAGCAAGGCTCCATAGGTAAGGACAACAAAGAAGCGATCACGGGAATCAGAGAAGCAGCTACACGATTGCTTCGAATCGGTGGTCTGGGCCATATTCAAGGACTTATCAAAGAATCTCAAACAATTTTGAGTTCCTTGTTTATTACAGCTGTCTTCCAGTCATCACTAAATTCTTGGAGGTTATCAGTGAGGCCAATCACCATTGTTCGAACACTCCAACATCCCAAGTTTTAAGCTGGTCTCGTTTATTGTGTTATCTTGCCTGGTGTAGTGTTTTCCGTTTGTAGTTTGGATAACATTCAATCCCCATGCTCCCAATGAGAAAAGCAGACAGTGGCAGGTCAGCACCTTTTTGACTGGGGTCTGCCCAGCTTAAGGCAAGAGGTAGCTGTCCAGTGAGATCCGAGAATCCCTCCCACCTTCCGAAGCAACCCCTGGTACCACATTCTACGTCAATCAAGCACAGTGGCTTATAACTGGTAACTGCTGATTCCCGTGTTGTGTCAACGTCACGAGGTAAATCAGGAGTGTCCACTCCTGAATAGTGTCAACGCTGCAAGGTTAATACTCAAGCCAGTATGCAAACCAGGGCAGTACAATATTGAGAGCAAGCTGTTGCCCATACAGCAGACTCCCACCCTCCGGAGGAATGGCAGAAACTGATAGTTTGGCAACTGCAACATCGCAGGAGTTGCCAGTCAGCGTTGAACTCAACGTATGACTACCTTAGGGACTCCCACTCTGGGCTTTTCCTTGGGTTTACTCCTGAGGCCTTCCCAAGGACCAGGTATAGCCGCAAGGCAGTGGAGGTTTGTAATCAGAGTTTTCCTCATCCTAGATGAGCTTCCAACCACAGCTGCTGGGCCTCACCTGCTGGAAGCAACTGGTTTTAATGCACCAGTAACCCACCTTTGCCCCTTCTCCGGTCAGTAGAAACAGTCCCGCCAGCTTAGTAACTAAGCCACACGTAACAACCAGGAGCTGGACTTGATTGTCAGAAGCTATTTGAGACCTGCGTCTGTGGGAGCATTTAATAGGTAGTGGAAGTTTATCCCCACTAGTCCCCGGGCTATGACGACCTTAAGGAACACAGTCAACTGTTTACCCTTTTCCATAAATACTACCTGACCTGCTGAGTTCCTACAGCATTTTGTGTGTGTTGTAATACTCTTGCCTGCTTTACCACACGAGTATTGGAGAACTCCAAACTCCAAGTCAAAACAAAGATGGCAGTGTACAACACTTATGTCACCTGCACACTAGAGTACAGCAGTGAGACCTGGACAACATATGCTAAGCAGGAAAGAAGGCCTTCAATTTAAAGTGCCTTTGTCACATCTCAGATATGTTCACAAGAAACAGAGTACCCAGTCTTGAGGCTCCCTCTCGTGCCAGCCTCCCTAGCATATACAACCTGCTCAAACAATGTAGCTACACTGGCTGGGCCGTGTCTGCCACAAACAGGATGGCCACATCCCAAAAGACAGCCTCTATGTACGGTGAGTTGGCTTCAGGCTCGAGAACCGCTGACCGCCTGCAACTGTGCTACAGGGATATCTGCAAAGTCAAAGTCAAAGTGCATTTATTATCAAAGTAAGTACACTTCATACAACCTTGAAATTCATCTTCTCCCAGGCAGCTACAAAACAAAGAAACCTAACAGAACCCATTAAAACAAAAAAAGACCATCAAACAGTGCAGAGAAAAAAAAGAGAAAAAAACGTGCAAACGATAAAAGAAGCAAATAGCATTCAGAAGTGAAGATAACAAAAGTGAGTGCACACTATAATAGTTGCAGGCCATATCCACAGTTCGGTGCAGAGATTAGTAAACCTCGCTCACAGAGCAGCTACTTGAATTGGCATGTGCCTCACCTCTGGCCCCCACACCATGTCCTTTTCGATCTGGCCGAGCACTTAAATCATCCAGCCCTTGCTCTCAGACCCAGATCCTGCTGTTTCGATACGCTCTCGGACCAGTGTGCCCCACCATCCCAATTCAGCCCGTACCCACCCTTCCAATTCGGCTTGGCTCTTAAATCGATCAAACCTCAGGTCTTACTTCGCTCTCAGGCCTGGGTTCGGGCCCTGACTCCTCAACTCGGCATCGCCTCACCTTGATTCTGCTGAATCCAATTGCCCCCATGAATGGCCAAACATTGGCCTGTCCCCACTCTCCGGCTCAGATCCCGCCACCTTGATTCAGCCCGAGAACACCACCCTACAGTCATCCTGCCTTTGAGTCCTCAGTTCCCACTGTCAGACAGCCGGTTCAAAACTCAACACTGACCGGGAAGTTACAGTCTATTGTTTGCAGTGATCATTACCAGAAAAAGTGCAATTAATGAGGTACTTAGTTGTTTTCTTTGTTTTATTTGCCACCAACAAGCAGACACTGACCTTCACCGGCACCATCTTAAACCAGAAGATGCTGTATGCAAGTGGGACGTGATGGTGCTGGACATCAACATTGAGTCCTGGGAGGAACTTGCAGCTGACTGCACCAAATGGAACATTTTAAAGGTAAGACATGTGAATTTCAGTGAACTTAATACTAACAGTCTCTTGAACCAAAAAGGGTAACTTTACTCAACTTCACTTGTCCCATTATTGAAATGTTCCCACAACCTATGGACTCACTTTCAAGAAATCTTCATCTCATATTCTCAATATTTATTGCTTATTTAATTAATTTTTTATTATTATTATTTCTTTCTTTTTATATTTGCACAGTTTGTCGTCTTTTGAACGTTCAAGTAGGTGCTGTCTTTCATAATTGTTTCTGTTATGGTTACTATTTCTCTCTCTTTTCTCCCCCCTCACTATAAACTCCCCCCAGCCCTATCTTTCTTTCTCTTTTATTTCCCATAATTCTCCACCTTCCCCCTAGCCCATTTCCCTCCAGCCTATCACTTCCCAGCTCTCTACTTTATCCCTCCCCCTACTTCTTATCCCCCCTCGACCATCCCATGTTACTTCACTCCTGATGAAGGGTTTCGGCCTGAAACATCGTCACTACCTCCTCCCATAGATGCTGTCTGGCCTGCTGAGTTCTGCCAGCATCTTGTGTTTTTTAAAATTTATTTCCAGCATCTGCAGATTCACTCGTGTTGCCAGACAATTTACAATGACCAATTAACCTACTAACTGTTACGTCTTTGGACTGTGGGAGAAAACCAGAGCACCCAGAGAACACCCACATGGTCACGGGCAGAATATACAAACTCCTTATAGGCAGCAGTGGGAATTGAATCCGGGTCATCTATGTTCTAAAGCATTGTGCTAACTACTACTACCACTGTTTCTTGGTAACCTATGTAATTCCTGTCTGGCACATCTGTTATGTTTGAGCTACTTCTCAAAAAAATGCAGAGAAGTGGTACTTTCCATGTGCTTTTGGAACTTTGAAAGATTGGTGATTTCTTTCTCTTTAGAAGTTATTGGAAATAAAATCATTAAATTGAATGAGGAAAATTCTTTAGGTGGAACCAGATTGATGGAGAAAAATAAATTAGATAATTATCATATTCAAAAGTTGCTAACACTAAAAATGAACAGAAAAGCTTTAGAAAAATACATCTTCAACTGCTGTAGCTTTCTGTATATTGACTCATGTCAGCACTTTGCAAAACATATTGTAGTGCTGATTAGACTGCCATCACCATGGTAACCTCGAATTTTCCACTGAGAACTCTAGTAGAATAAAGCCATAGTGCTCTTAGAGCTATATGTATTTGTAAATAATTTTAATCTCATGATAAATGCTTTAAACAATATTGTGAATATTTTGTTCACATCTGTAAAAGGACAAATAAATTTCAATTACACTCAGCTACTATACGGCAGTTTGGTGTGCTACCAGGAAACAAAGCTCATTTAATACAATTCATTGCTTTCAAAGCTTAGGGGACCATACACAAAAAGTAAAATGGCCAGCTAAATTTTAACTCGGCACAAGAATGGTAAACAGAACTCTGTAGTTAATTAATTTTGCATATCCTAATGGTCCTGCTTGCAAAATGACTCAATGACTTAAGTGGGAACAATTTTACAGCAAGCTATCAAAATGCCACCTGCACCACAATCAAGAGAGCAGGACAAAACACAATGGCAAAAAGGAGCATTTCCTTATGACCATAAATTTATTTGCCCGCCTAGAGGACTAAGAAGATAAACACTATGCTGCTGAATTTCAGATACAGAAGAGTAAGGGTATTTTAACGTGACAACTCTCATGAAAAATCCCATTCGTCTTCTCAACCACATTACCTGTGACAAATGTATTGAAAAATAAGAAACAGCAAGGTGTCTACAACAAAAAACTTATGAATTCAAATACCAACATTTATTGTACAATATAAGAAAATGGTAGTGATGGAAATGGTCAATAATGGAGACAAGGTGTTCTTTTTAAGCCATCAATAGTACTCAACTACTTTAAATTTTTAAAGTGACATCCCTTTTTCATTGTATTAAATCTATGCTTAAAATACAGTTTTAAACTAACATAGACATGAATTCATTAACATAGTCATCGCATTTAATACAATTCTTTGGATCATTCTGACCAGATGGAGTTGGGATTTATTACTTCAAGGATTTATTGACAAAAGAACTGCAATCATATAGAGATACATTACATCCATAACACTCAAGTACATATACTACAGCAATAATAATTTAAATTACATTCTTATTTTAAAACTCAAGCCTAGAATTATTCTGTGCATAATTTTAAATGGGGATTGTTTTAAACGTTTGAACAACTTAGTTCACTGTCATTCAACTACTTGCGAAACTCATAATAAAATAAATGTTAAGTACCGTTTGCCAAAATTGTGTATTTGCTAATTTTATGGATAAAGAAGGCACAGCAGCACATCTAATTTCTTAGAATTTTGCATAGATTTGGCATGTCACCTAGAACTTAGACAAACTTCTATAGATGCACAGTCAGGGTACCCTACTCATCACAGCCTGGTATGGAAACACCAGTGCCCAAGAACAGAAAAGCCTATTGATCGGTGGATACAGCCCAGTCCATCACAGGCAAAGCCCTCCCCACCATTGAGCACACCTATAAAAAGCTTTGCCACATGAAAGCAGCATCCATCATCAAGGACCCCCATCATCCAGGCCATGCTCTCTTTTTGTTATGTCAACAGGAAGGAGGTGCAGGAGCCTTAAGTCCCACACCACCAAACTCAGGAACAGTTATTACCCATGAATCATCGGGCTCTTGAACCAGCATGAATGACTTCACTCACCTCAACTCTAAACTGATCAATGAACACAACCTATGCATTCACTTTCACAGACTCTACAACTCATGTTCTCTGTATTATCTATTCGCTTATTTATTCATTATTTTTTCTATGTGCATCACTTGTCTTCTTTTTTTGCACATCGGTTGCTTGATGGTTTTTGTGTGCAGTTTTCATTGATTCTATTGTATTTCTTTGTTCTAATGTGAATGCCCACAAGAAAATGAATCTCAGGATAGTATATGGTGACATATATGTACTTTGAAAATAAATTTGCTTTCAACTTTAACTACCTGGGAGACATATTAAAATGTCAAGTGTTAAGTACTCTTTGCTAAAATTGTGCCTTTACTATTTACAAGTTTCAATGTTATGATTTCTTGTGAACTTAAATTCTTCCTGACCTATTAAGATTGCAAACTCAGCACTGGAAATGGACTGGTCTCAGTCTAACAACAAATCGCCAGATAAAAGGTGCCTCTACCCAACAAAACACACTTTAATCCCAGCATCACAGAAGTATTGTTATGGCATTCTATTTCACAAAACAGTAATCTTGGTGGTTCAATGAGCATTATTAAATACAATCCCTTTTAGAAAATTATAGGTATGTCATTAATAGATTTGTGGAAACCAGAAATTCTGTTCCAACCTCCCAGAATCCCATTTAGGTCTTAAGTTAACAGATAAAACTCTGTAATCAGCCATCGTTCATTAAACCCTCAAACTAGAATTGGTCCTACAAATACAACTTTGAGTCAAGACCCTGCACACCTATTCAAATGACAGAAATAATTCTGTGTTGCTATTGGAAAAGCAAGTTTCTGTAGAAAACATTAGGTGATTTTCAAATACACAATGAGATATTACATAAGTGCACCATTTTCTGCTTCCATTGTTTTCTACTTCCATGGTATAGTTTCTTCACTGAAATTTTTGCTGCCCACAACAGGCAAGTGGAATAACTTTTATTGAGTCCACTTGCTATCAGCTTGGTTAAGCTCATAATCAAAATCAGCATCAGATTTACAAAGTTTGTATTATAACTGACATACATCATGAAATTTGTTGTTCTGCGGCAGCAGTAGAGTACGATAGATAAAAATATTATAAATTACAATAAGAAATATACATACTAAAAAAAATTAAATAAGTAGTACAAAAACCAGCAAAATAGTGAGGTAGTGTTCATAGAGTGGTTCATTGTCTGTTCAGAAATCTGATGGTTGAGGGAAAGAAGCCGTTCCTAAAATGTTGAGTGTGTGTCTTCAGGCTCTTGTACTTCCTCTCTGACGGTCGTAATAAGAAGGTGACATGTCCTGGGTGATGAGTAACTAATGCCACCTTTTTGAGGCACCACCTTTTAAAGATGTCATCAGTGTTGGGGAGGCTAATGCCCATGAAGGAACTGGCTTGAGTTTGCAACACTCTGTATTTTTTTCCTATCCTATGCCGTGGTCCATCCATACCGGATGGTGATGCAACCAGTTAGAATGCTCTCCACTTGTAGAAATTTTCTAGTCTTTGGTGACATAATAAACCTCCTCAAACTGCAAATGAAATATAGCCGCTGAAGTGCCTTCTTCCTAATTGCATCAATATGGTGGTCCCATTATAGATCTTCAGCGATGTTGACACATATGAACTTGAAACTGCCACCCTTTCCGATGCTATCCCCACAATGAGGACTGGTGTGTATTCCAACTTCCCCTCCCTGAAGTCCACAGTCAATTCCTTGGTCTTACTGACATTGAGCGCAAGAGTGTTGTTGCACCCATGCAACTATGTTTTGACATTTTTAAATCTTGCTTTCAAATCCCTTCATGAAATCTGTCCTCCTGTTTTTGAAAACTCACCCAGCAAACCAAGATATTGCTACTGCTCAGCCTGATATTATTCAAAGTGTAACAGTAATGACATTTTAGCCATAATAGAAATATAATTTAAAGGAGTACAGAAATAGAAGCTTAACCTTTTCAGACAAGATGGAAAGGGGGATTAAAAGTGTGGGAGGGGAATGGCAATACTGGCTAGAGAAACAATCACAATGGTAAGAAGGTGCAAGCAAAATAGGCTATATGGGTTGGGCAAAAAAAAGCAGTCCTGTTTGTTAATGATCTCTAAATACACAAAATACATGAGCAAGTTTCTGACAAGGCCATAAGAAATAGAAGCAGAATTAGGCCATTTGCCCATCAAGTCTGCTTCACCATTTCATTATGGCTGAATTATTATCCTTCTCAACCCCATTCACCTGCCTTCTCCCCATAACCTATGATGGCCTCACTAATCAACAACCTACCAACCTTTGCTTTAAATATACAATGACCATGTCTCCATAGTTGTCTATGGCAATGAATTCCACAGATTCACCACCCTGTGGCTAAAGAAATTCCTCCTCATCTCTGTTCTAAAGGGATGTCCTTCTATCCTTTTGATCCTAGACTCCCCCACTATTGGTTAATATCCACTCTTCATCCACTCTATCTAGGCCTTTCAATATCTAAGAGGTTTCAAAGAGATCCCCCTCATTCCTCTAAACTCCAGAGTACAGGCCCAAAGCAAGCAAATGCTCCTCATACATTAACTCTTTCATTCCCGTGATCATGCTTGTGAACCTCCTCTGGACCCTCTCCAATACCTGCACATATTTTCATAGGTAATGGGCCCAAAACTGATCACAATACTCCAAGTGCAGAATGGCAAGTATAAAAGCACTATGGCATAAATGGTAGAATGTTTCAATTAGTCAAATATTAAGAGAAAAACAGTCAATGTAAAATGTGAAATTCTAAACTGGAGTAAGGACAAGCTTCTCAAAAAATAATTTGGCTTCCAACTGGAAATAGCTAACTGAAGAGACGTCCATCTTTGGGCAAAGGGAAGCATTTCAGCAAATGGTTTAAGAAGTTCAAGGTAAGTATGTCAAGAGAAAGATCAAATCAGCCAGATCTCAAGCTTTCTGGATGACAAGCATCATATTCGATCAGATAAGGCAAAAAAAAGGAAAAAAGAAGCCTATATCAAATACCTGGAGTTTAATATTGTAATTGAAATTGGTATTGTCACATGTACCAAAGAATAGTGAAAAATTGTTTTGCAAGCCATCCATACGGATCATTTCATCAGTACATCAAAGTAATGCAAGGCGAAATCAATAACTGAGTGAGTGAAAACAATCCTATCTCACTAATCAATGTGAAGACTTACAATTTTGGTTCATAGATGGCGTGTCTGTCATACTATCTAGGCCAGACTATTCTTTAGAGTTTAGAAGAACAAAAGGTGATCATTTATACACATCAGTATCTTCTTTATGCATTTTATCTATTTAGAGAATGAGCAAAAATGATTGCTACTTTATTTTGTTCAATCTATATGCCTGTTTTGATGATACCTTTGTACTGTTGTGATTGTTTCTTTAACTGCTGAGCAAAAGGTTTACAAAATACAAACTTCCAGCATGGCTCAGTAGGTTAGAAAGGGTAATGTCTAGAAATGTGGATCACAGATCTATATATATATCTATATACTAAAGTTCTCATGCTCTGTTGGTCTGTTTGTGACCTCCAATTAGCCCAAACAGTGCATTACAGCGGCACTTTTTTGACTAAATCGACTTAAAATGCGCAAGCTTACAGAATGCAGGCAAAGTTCAGGGTTATATATTCGTATAAAATTGCTCACTCATCAATCAGCAGGCCCCACTTTCTACAACCTGAGCCGATTCCACCTTTCATGGAAACCGCGACGCGACACCATGACACATGCACACTGCCAGCCTCAGCAGCGCCTCACGATGCTCACAGCAGTGACGCAGTGATCAGGTATTTTTGGAGTGAATAGAGAAGACGATATCACACAGTATTTGACAGACAGATATATCAGGCCCTCTGAAGCTGTTGGATCGATACTTGGATTTCCAATTCACGAGAGGGAACCAGCCATTGTTCACTTTCAAGTGCACCTTCCCCAACAGCATCAAGTATTCTTTTGAGATAATGCTGCTGTGCAACTGAATAATGATATGGCAAGAACCACTTTAACGGAATTCATGGATCTTTGCACTCACGATCCATTTGCAAGAACCCTGTACTATGCGGATATTCCCAGATTCTACACTTGGACTAATAAGAGATGGGAAAGAAGGAGAATGGGGAAAAGAGTGGAGGAGTACTCCGGGATTTTTAAAGCAAATGTTCGCGTTCAAGTGTATACCATTTCTCCACAAAGTGGTGAGACTTCTTCATCACATAGAGGGACCAGTATATCTTTCGAATCATTGATGGAGATATCCTTCCATCATTCAAAGATGTCTGCAGAGAGACAGGATTGTTGCAAGCTGACGATCATTGGCAGTAAACTATGAAAGAAGCAGAGAGAACAAGAATGCCCAGAACAATGAGAGGTCTGTTTGTAGCCTTGTTAAAAAAAAACTGAAATCAACAATCCACAGCAATTATGGAACCGGTTCAAGAACGCAATGTCTGAAGATTTCTTACAAACAGACAGCAGAATTATCAATGATCCTAATATCATGATCGATGAGAGGCATCATGGACAAGCTCTTCTGTATATTCAAGAGAAACTTGAGAACTTGGGCAAAACACTCGAAGAATATAACTTGCCGACACCAAAATATGGTATAATTATTCAAAGTGCTGGCAATCTGGAATTATTGCGTGAACTGCAATACAACAGAGACGAACAACAGGAATTTGTTTCACAGAAGCAGTGCCTATTGAATAATGAGCAAAGACAAGTATATGAATATGTGTGCGACTGCTTGGAAAGGAATCTCTCTTCAATGATTTTCATTGATGCACCAGGAGGAACGGGCAAGACATTTATCATCAACTTGATCCTCGCTAAAGGTAGGGGAGATGGAGGTGTTGCTATTGCTGTAGCATCATCAGGTATTGCAGCAACATTGATGCCTGGTGGTAGGACAGCGCATTCAAGATTCAAAATACTGTACCCCTCAAAGTCAATGAAGATGCCCTTTGTAACATCAATAAAAACAGCAATACTGCAAATTTACTCCAAAATGTGAGGCTTATTGTCTGGGATGAGTGCCCCATGATTAGGAGGGAGAGCTTCAAAGCCGTGGACAGGACTCTTTGTGATGTATGCAGCAAGAATGAGGCCTTCGGGGGTATTTTAACCATTCGCTGTGGCGATTTCCGTCAGTTTCTAGCAGTTGTGAAATGCAGAAATGATGCTGATGTGGAGAATTCATGCATAAAAAAATCCTAATTATGGAGAAGCTTCATTAAGTTTCAATTGAAGAGAAACATGCGATTGAGTGAGGGAGAAGGATGATATTCTGAGCTCTTATTGGATGCTGGAGAAGACAAGATTGAGAAAAATGAAAACGATGAAATTGAATTACCTGAAGATATGATTCTGCCAGCCAGAACTATGAAAAAATGCATTGATTTCATCTACCTGACATTCGACAATCCTGCAGAACTGTTCTTGAGGAATTCCATCTTGGTTCCTCTCATTGAAATGATGTGAAAAATATACTTCACGTGCATTAGACGCTGCCCTGGAATCATGAAAGAATACTGTTCCTTCAATGCTGTAAGTGAAGGAGATAACGCCACTCATTTTCCAACAGAATTCCTTGATTCGGTCGAACTCTCTGGATTGCCACCACATAAACTGGAATTGAAGAGGGGATTTCCCGTCATTTCAATGAGGAACTTGGATCCACCAAGGCTTTGCAATGGAACACAAATGATGGTGGAAGAACTGCAAAATCTCATCGTAGCAAAGATAAACATTGATGCGTTCAAAAATGACATTGTCATGATTCCAGGAATTACTCTCAATTTATCAGAAGGGGAAGATGTCCCTCTTCAGCAGAGCCAGTTCACGATACTGTCATGCTTTGCTATGACTATACATAAGGCACAAGGCCAAACCATGGAGAATGTGCTGATTTATCTAGAGGAACCGGTATTCCTGCATGGTCAGCTGTATATGGCTTTAAGCCGGGGAAAAAGAAATGAAAACGTTAGAGTATTCTTGAAGGGTGGCAGATCAACCAGAAATGTTGTCATCAAAAGTGTCCTTTGTTAAATGAGGAGGAGCTATATTTGTCTTGCTACGCGTCTTTCTTCTTTAATAAACTGAGTTTTTCTTCTTTAATTTCCAAAGCACATCACATCAGACTGTACTACTTTTCTCTCAAAAGGTGCCTCAACGGGTCACTCACTTGTCTAGTTCAAACTAAAGCTCGAGTTATTTCGGGAGAAGAAATGAGAAGATATTTCTCTCATTAAGTAATTTAGTAAATTGGTTTATTGTTGCTACATGTATTAAGGCAGAGTGAAAAACTTGTCTTGCTTCCAGTCAATAGAGGTCATATTATTACAACAGTGCATTGGGTTCATACATAGAGAAACAATAAAAGAAAGCAGAATGAAACATTTCAGAATGAAGAAAGTGTAGTGCAGGCAGACAATAAGATGCAAGGCCATAATGGGAAGATTGTGAGGTTAAGAGTCAGTCTTAGCGTACTTGGGCCATTTTCAATATGACAGTGGGGTAGAAGCTGTCCTTCAAACTGATGTACATGCTTTCATGTTTTTGTATGTTCTGCCCGATGGGAGTGGGGAGAAGAGAGAATAACCAGTGTGGGAGGGTTTTTTTATTATGTTGGTTGCTTTACTGAGGCAGTGAGAAGTGTAGACAAAGTCAATAGAGGAATGTAGGATTGAAAAAGTAAGCAATATCAAAAAAGAGAGAAAGCCTGAAAAAATAGTAGCAAATAAAATCAGGAATGTTTTATGTATATAAATAGCAAATGGATGCCTAAGGAAAGAACTAGATCTATCAGAGCCCAAAGATGTAACTTATGTGGAGGTGAACAATGTGGAGAAAGATCTCCCAAGTACTTTACAACTACCTACACAGAAGGTGTTGAAGTCAAAGAAAACAAATGTATTTAGTAGCATCTTTGAAAATAGATCAATCAACAGGTCCGGATGATGTACTGCACCAAGCCATGATGCATGCGATGGGGGCTGAGAACACAACCGTGTGGAGCACTAGTGTTGAGAAAACTCATGGTGGAGCTGTTGCTAACTATCTTTATTGATTGCATTCAAGAAGTCAAGGATCCAGTTGTAGAGAGAGATGTTGAGTCCCATGTTTAGAAGTTTGAAGATGAGTTTGTTTATAATTATAGTAGTCAATAAACAGTAAACATAAATGTCCAGAAGCTCCAAAGATGAATGAAGGGAGATGGCATCTACTATAGACCTTGGTCAGTGATTAACGAATTCCAATGGGTTGAGGTTGGCTGGAAGGCAGGAGTTAATACATTCCATGACCTGCCTCTCGAAGCAATTCATGATGGCAGATGTCAGACCCTTAGTTGTTAAAGCACATTACCTTCTTTTTCTCAGGTACTGGGATGAAAATGGTCTTCTTAAAGCAGAAGAGAACCTCAGGTTGAGGTATGGAGATATTTTTAAAAATCTGCAAATACCCCCATCAGCTGACCTGGGCAGGATCTAAGAACACAGCCAGGGACACTATCTGGGCCAATTGCTTTCCATTGGTTCACTCTCTGGAAAACTGATCTTACATTCACAGTGAAAACTGAGGGTTCAGGTGCATTTGGAGGTAGTAAATCAATGGAATTCTCTACCCCAGAGGGCACTGGAAGCTCAGTCATTAACTCCATTCAAAACAGCTTCTGGTTATTATAGTGTTCAAGGGTTAGGGAAAGAGACAGAGAAACAGTGCCGTTAGTAGAGGATCAGCCATGATCATGTTGAATGGTTCGGCATGGTAGCACAGCAGTTAGCATAATGATTTACAGTGTTTAGGCCTCTGTTAGGCTCGATAGACCATGGATTTGCACCTTGGAAAGTTTCCAAGGTGCAAGCCTGGGCAAGATTTTTTTTGTATGGAAGACTGGCAGTTGCCCAAGCTGTAAGCCTCCCCTCTCCACGCCATCGATGTTGTCCAAGGGAAGGGCATTAGGACCCATACAGCTTGGCACCAGTGTCATCGCAGAGCAATGTGTGGTTAAATACCTTGCTCACGAACACACACGCAGCCTCAGCCAAGGCTAGAACTAGCAACCTTCAGATCACTAGACGAACACCGTAACCACTTGGCCACGCGCCAACACTACTGTGCCAGCTATAAGATTGGGGTTCAATCCCCACCACTGTCTGTAAGTAAGGTGTACCACATGGGTTTCCTCCTAATTCTAAAAAAGATGTATGGATTAGGATTTGTAAATTGTAGGCATGCTATGTTGGTACTGGAAGCATTGTGACACTTGCACGCTGTTCCCTGCACAGCTTCAGACAGGTCATTAACACAAACAATGCATTTTACTGTAATGTTGCAATGTTTTAATGTACATGTGACAAATAAAGCTAATCATTAATTTCTCTCTTTGAATGAGAGTCAGCTCGAAGGGCCAAATAACCTATGCCTTCTCCTAATTCATTTGTACTTTTAAGCATCACTTGAAGCTCTGGTGACCTGATTATCAGATAGTTGTGATTGTGATAGAGACATTACAGTGTAGACTTAGGAGAATGCTGTCATGCCTGGAGATCTGTGGCTTGGAGGAAATTTGGGATAAACTAGAGCTATTTCCTTTGAAACAGTAGAGCACAGCAGGAAACCTAGGCGCGACTCGAGTAGCAGCAGTACTCTCAATGGATACGATTAAATATACAAAATGCTGGCAGAACTCAGCAGGCCAGACAGCATCTATGGGAGGAGGTAGTGGTGACATTTCGGGCTGAAATCCTTCATCAGGAGTGAAGTAACATGGGATGGTCGAGGGGGGATAAGAAGTGGGGGGAGGGATAAAGTAGAGAGCTAGGAAGTGATAGGTTGGAGGGAAATGGGCTAGGGGGAAGGTGGAGAATTATGGGAAATAAAAGAGAAAGAAAGGTAGGGCTGGGGGGAGATTATAGTGAGGGGGGAAAAAAGAGAGAGAAAGAGAACCAGACTGAAATAATAGATAGGGATGGGAGTAAGGGGGGGGCAGGGGTATCAACGGAGGTCTGTGAGTTGGATGTTCATGCCGGCAACTAGGAGGCTACCCAGGCGGGAGATAAGGTATTGCTCCATCGACCTGCGTGCGGCTTCATCTTGATGGTAGAGGAGGCCATGGACAGACATGTCGGAGTGGGAGTGGTCTGTGGAACTGAAGTGTGTGGCCACAGGGATACTGTGGTGAACTACATATACCTGTCTCGACACGCCCCCCCTCCCGCTGACTGCTCCTGTGGCTCCTCCCACTGACCATGGCTTCTCCCACAGACCCCGGTATAAAGGCGATTGGGGCCTGAGCCCTGCCTCTCAGTCTCCAGGATGTAGCATGGTGGTCAATTGCTGCTTGTTCTTTCTTCCAGTCAATAAAAGCCGATATCTCGCCTCCCGATTCAGAGAGTTATTGATGGTGCATCAATTTTATTGGCTGGAAGTTTTAAAACATGGAAAGTATTTTACGTCCGGAAAAATTAGACTTGGACCCTCAAAACTCAGAAGCAGCTCTTGCCTTTGAACTCTGGCTTGCATGCTTCCAATCATACTTGGAGGAAGTTCATGCGACCTGAGCCCGCTATTATGCACAGAATTCTCCTCTCGAGGGTCACCCCAAAAGTTTACTCAATTATCAGGGACCTGCCGACCTACCAAGAGGCACTGGACGCCCTCAAAAGACAGTACCTGCGGCCGGTGAACACCGTCTACACAAGACATCACTTAGCGACGCGGCAGCAGCGACCCAACGAGACGAGCACTGCATTTCTCCGAGCCCTACAGACACTCTTGCGAACTTGCGACTGCAAAGGTCTGACGGTGGAAAAACATGCGGAGCTGCTAGTACGAGACGCCTTCATTACAGGGATCAGGTCAGTGTACGTGCGCCAGTGGCTGCTGGAAAATTCCGATCTTACCTTAACGCTCGGCGATTGAGACGGCCGACACGCTGGAGGCTGCTCCGCACAACGCTGACACTGTCCAGCCGCGCGATCCCCTGCCGGTTCCGTGGACACCTCAGACCCCGCCACCCGTGAGCATATTCACCGCCGCCGCTGCCAGTCGCGAGTCCACGAACTCCCCGAACCCGACCACAGCTGCTGCCAGTCGCAAGTCCGCGCAGTGTTACTTCTGCGGACTCAAAAAGCACCCCCGAAAACGCTGCCCGGCCCGAGAAGCAACCTGCTCCAGCTGCTGGAAGAAGGGCCATTTCGCCAAGGTTTGTAAGTCTGAAACACGAGCGGGGTTGGGCAGCGCTGCGTGTGAGGCATGGGGGCCGCCATCTAGCCTGCCCGCCTCGTGCGAGGCATGGAGGCTGCCATCTTGCCTGCCCGGATGGGCGTGGCCATCTTTGTCGGCGCCAACATGCCCCGCCCCCGACCCACCGGTGCTTACCGGGCACCAAAACAGCAGTTCAACTCTGGCCTCCGTAACCTCGACCAAAGCGCCCCACACCAGCTTGCAAGGTCAATGATGGACATCCTGGTGGAGGGGCACAGGACTAGCTGCCTGTTTGACACGGGCAGCACTGAGAGTTTTATTGACCCGGACACAGTGCAACGCTGCGGACTCGTGACACAGCTGGTAAGCCAGAGAGTCACCATGGCTTCTGGGTCGCATTCCACAGACATCCAGGTGGGTTGTGCAGGGTACAGAATATCGGAACTTTGCGCTACTGGTCATGCCTCAACTGTGCGCACCTGTGCTATTGGGGCTGGACTTCCAGAGCCATCTCGAAAGTGTGACTATGGCATATGACGGGCCCCTCCCACCACTCACTGTCAGGAATCCTCAGTTTTGTGGGACTTCGTCATATACCCTGCTACTGACCACACACACACACCGACCCACACATCCCACCCAGCACCATGCCGACAGCTGCGCTACTGACACCACTTGCAGCCTCTCCACCCTCAAGATCCCTCCCCCACCGCTGTTCGCCAACCTGACGCCCGACTGTAAACCTGTGGCAACCAAAAGCAGGAGGTACAGCGCGGGGGACAGGGCCTTCATTCAGTCAGAGGTGCAGCGGCTGCTCAGGGAGGGGATCATTGAGCTAAGCACAAGCCCTTGGAGGGCCCAGGTGGTTGTTGTTCGGACCAGGCAGAAAAATAGGATGGTCGTGGACTATAGCCAAACCATCAATAGGTTCACGCAGCTTGACGCGTACTCCCTACCCCGCATCGCGGATATGGTCAACCAGATAGCTCAGTACAAGGTGTACTCGACAATAGCTCTGAAATCCGCTTATCACCAGCTCCCCATCCGCCCAGAGGACCGCCCCTACACTGCCTTCAAGGCGGGCGGCAAGCTCTATCACTTCCTGCGCGTCCCCTTCGGTGTCACAAATGGTGTCTCTGTCTTCCAGAGGGAAATGGACCGGATGGTGGACCAGTGCCAACTGAAGGCCACATTTCCCTATCTGGATAATATCACCATTTGTGGTCACAACTGGTCGGATCACAACGCCAACCTCCAACGATTTTTCCAAGTGGCCAAAGCCCTGAACCTTACTTATAACAGGGACAAGTGTGTGTTCGGAACCACCCGACTCGCTATCCTTGGGTATGTCGTGGAGAATGGGGTCATTGGCCTTGATCCTGACCGTATGTGCCCCCGTTAGAACTCCCTCTTCCCACCACCTTCAAAGCCCTCAGAAGGTGCCTGGGCTTCTTTTCCTATTACGCCCGATGGGTCCCCCATTACGCAGACAAGGCCCGCCCCCTGGTCAAGTCTACCACTTTTCCCCTCTCTGCCGAGGCCTGCGTGGCCTTCAGCTGCATTAAAGGGGACATTGCCAAAGCAACGATGCATGCGGTGGACGAGACCATTCCCTTCCAAGTAGAGAGTGACGCCTCCGATTTCGCGCTGGCTGCTACCCTCAATCAGGCAGGCAGGCCAGTAGCATTCTTTTCTCGTACCCTTCAAGGCCCTGAAATTCAGCACTCCGCGGTGGAGAAAGAAGCCCAGGCCATAGTGGAAGCTATTAGGCACTGGAGGCACTATCTCGCCGGCAAAAGGTTCACCTTGCTGACCGACCAGCGCTCAGTTGCATTCATGTTCAGCAACCAACAGCGGGGCAAAATCAAAAATGATAAAATTTTGCGGTGGAGAATAGAACTCTCCACCTACAACTATGATATCCTGTACCAGCCTGGAAGGCTCAATGAGCCCCCTGATGCCCTATCCCGGGGAGCGTGTGCCAGCGCACAGCTCGACCAGATATACGCCCTCCAAGCACATCTTTGCCACCTGGGGGTCACCCGATTTTACCATTTCGTGAAAGCCCGGAACCTGCCGTACTCCCTTGAGGACATCAGGACGATGACCAGGGACTGCCAAGTCTGCGCTGAGTGCAAACCGCACTTCTACCGTCCTGAAAAGGCGCAACTTATCAAGGCCACCCACCCCTTTGAGCGACTGAGTGTTGACTTTAAGGGCCCCCTTCCCTCCACCGACCGCAATGTCTACTTTCTCAACATTATCGACGAGTACTCGCGGTTCCCCTTTGCCATTCCCTGCCCCGACACCACTGCCACGTCCTTCATAAAAGCCCTGCGCCAGCTCTTCACTCTGTTCGGATATCCCGGCTATATCCACAGTGATAGAGGGTCCTTCTTTATGAGTGACGAGCTGCGCCAGTACCTACTAGCTAGGGGCATTGCTACTAGTAGGACCACGAGCTATAATCCCTGGGGAAATGGACAGGTGGAGAGGGAGAATGCCACAGTGTGGAAGGCCACACTTTTAGCCCTTAAGTCAAAAGGGTTGCCGGTCTCTCGATGGCAGGAGGTCCTCCCCGAGGCACTCCACTCTATCCGCTCCCTGTTATGTACGTCCACCAATGCCACCCCTCACGAGTGTCTATTCTCTTTTCCCAGGAAGTCTGCCACTGGGACAACACTACCAGCTTGGCTGACATCCCCAGGGCCAGTACTGTTCCGGAAACATGTGAGGAGCAATAAATACTCCCCACTGGTCGAGAGGGTTCACCTTCTACATGTGAACCCCCAGTATGCCTACGTGGTCTTACCTGATGGGCGGGAGGACACAGTCTCCGTCTGCGACCAGGCGCCCGCAGGAGCAGTAGACCACTACCCCGAACACTCCATGGTAACTATGAACCCTGTACCCGAGGTGACACCGCACACACCGAGCCCTACACAGACTCCTCACAACACTCCTATACCGGGTGTCACGCACGCGCATATACCAGGCGCCTCGCACACGCATGAGGGATCACTGACGCCTAGTGGGCTGACACCTCCAGTTAGGCCGGAACCAGCACAACCACCGTCTCCGGTGCAATCACAGCCGGTTCACAGCCGGTGCTACGTAGATCGCAGCAACAGATTCGACCACCTGATAGACTTAACCTGTAAATATACTTGTCAGAAACTTCGCCCCATGGGGACTCTCTTTTAAAACAAAGGGGGGGGGGGGTGAATGTGGTGAACTACATATACCTGTCTGGACACGCCCCCCCTCCACTGACTGCTCTGTGGCTCCTCCCACAGACCCCGGTATAAAGGCGATTGGGGCCTGAGCCCTGCCGCTCAGTCTCCAGGATGTAGCATGGTGGTCAATTGCTGCTTGTTCTTTCTTCCAGTCAATAAAAGCCGATATCTCGCCTCCCGTCTCAGAGAGTTATTGATGGTGCATCAGATACATCCAACTCACAGACCTCCGTTGATACCCCTGCCCCCCCCTTACCCCCATCCCTATCTATTATTTCAGTCTGGTTCTCTTTCTCTCTCTTTTTTCCCCCCTCACTATAATCTCCCCCCAGCCCTACCTTTCTTTCTCTTTTATTTCCCATAATTCTCCACCTTCCCCCTAGCCCATTTCCCTCCAACCTATCGCTTCCTAGCTCTCTACTTTATCCCTCTCCCCACTTCTTATCCCCCCTTGACCATCCCATGTTACTTCACTCCTGATGAAGGGTTTTGGCCCGAAACGTCGTCACTACCTCCTTCCGTAGATGCTGTCTGGCCTGCTGAGTTCTGCCAGCATTTTGTGTTTTTATTTATTTCCAGCATCTGCAGATTCACTCGTGATACGATTAAATATTCCTGTTTCAACCTGATGCAACTAAGAAACACAACTGCTTCCAAGGTCAGTACAGTCAACAAAGACATCTTAATGCATTTAAATGAACGATCGCTGTTTAAAACTGACAGAAACAACATCAATTGTGGTCGGAAATGCCCATGAAGGACACCTCAGAGAAAGTGTGGGCATAGATCAGGATTACAAGTGTGTTTAAGGAAACGGGGTTTTAAACTCCCTACACCAACTATCTTACTGGCAAACGTGCAATCCCTGGTGAATAAAATCGATGATCTCAGAGCAAGGGTGCTGAATCAGAGGGACACTATGACCGTGAGTTTCCTTTGTTTTACAGAATCCTGGTTAACCCCTTCTGTACCAGATGCAGCAATCCAGGTTGTCGGGATTACTATACACCATCAAGATAGATCTATGGAGTCTCTCAAAAGCAGAGGTGGAGGAGTCTACCTCATGATCAACTCTTCTTGGTGCATAAATATATCAGTGCTGTCCCAATTCTGCTCACCAGACCTAGAATATCTAGCAGTAAAGTGCCATCGTTTTTACATACCACGGGAGTTCTCTGGGGTCATTTTAGTAGCAGTATACATTCCACCTCAGGCCAATCTTAAGCAGGCTTTAGATGATCTAAGCAATGGGATCAACATGCATGAAACAGCACACACTAACATCTTCACAATCGTTTTGGGAGATTTTAACCAGGTCAATCTGAAAAAATCACTAAGCAACTACCATCAACAGATCACTTGCAATATCAGAGTAAACAACACACTGCTACACCACCATCAAGAATGCCTACCACGCTATTCCACGCCCTCACTTCAGGAAGTCTGATCACCTAGCTGTACTTCTACTCCCTGAATATAGGCAGAGGCTGAAGACTACAGCGCCAGCGGTGAAGACCAAGAAGGTATGGACAAGGGAAGCACAAGAACGCCTACAGGACTACTTTGAATTGGAGGACTGGACTGTATTCAGGGATTCATCTTCGAACCTGGATGAGTATGCTGCAGTTGTTACTGACTTCATTAAAATCTGTGTGGATGAGTGTGTGCCCACAAAGACTGACTGTACATTCCCAAACCAAAAGCCGTGGATGAACTGGGAGGTAAGTCATCTGCTGAAGGCTAGATCTGTGGCATTCAAGTCTGGCAACCCAGGCCTGTACCGGAAAACCAGGTATGATTTGTGGAGGGCTATTTCAAGGGCGAAGAGACAATTTCAAATGAGGTTGGAGGCGCAGCAACTCTGGCAGGATCTGCAACACATGACTTCCTACAAAGCAAAACCCAATAGCATGAATGGCAGTGATGCTTCACTACCAGATGAACTCAATGCCTTCTATGCACGCTTTGAAAAGGAGAACACAACTACAGCTGTGAAGGTCCCTGCTGCGCCTGATGACCCTGTGAGCTCCATCTCAGAGGCCGATGTTAGACTGTCTTTAAAGGGAGTGAACCCTCGCAAGGCAGAAGGTCTCGATGGAGTACCTGGTAAGGCCCTGAAAACCTGTGCCAACCAACTAGCAGGAGTATTCAAGGACATTTTCAACTTCTCACTGCTAAGGGCGGAAGTTCCCACTTGCTTCAAAAAAGCAACAATTATACCAGTGCCCAAGAAGAATAATGTGAGACAATCACCCAGTAGCACTCACATCGAAAGTGATGAAATGCTTTGTGAGGTTGGTCATAACTAGATTGAACTCCTGCCTCAGTAAGGACCTGAACTCATTGCAATTTGCCTATCGCCACAATAGGTCAATGGCAGATGCAATCTTAATGGCTCTCCACATGGCTTCAGACCACCTGGACAACACAAACACCTAGTGTCAGGCTGCTGCTGACACTAAGTCAGAATGCTTAGTCAGGATGCTGCTCATTGACTACAGCTCAAAACTTAATACCATCATTCCCACAATCTTGATTGAGAAGTTGCAGAACCTGGGCCTCTCTACCTGCCTCTGCAACTGGATGCTCGACTTCCTAAACGGACGACCACAATCTGTGCAGATTGGTGATAAAATATCCTCCTCGCTGACAATCAACACTGGCACACCTCACGGGGGTGTGCTTAGCTCGCTGTTCCACATTCTATATATACATGACTGTGTGCCTAGGCATAACTCAAATACCATCTATAAATTTGCTAATGATACAACCATTGTTGGTAGAATCTCAGGGTGTGAGAAAGAGTATTTCAGTTAGCAAATCAGCCAAAAACAAGGGGAATTTGCCATAGAATTTAAAGGCTAAGGTTAAAAAAAACTTTTGCAGAGAGAGTTTGGAAACTTATTTTTGATTGAGAAAGTTAAAAAAAATCACACTGAGGAAGCATCTTTCTGTACTGCAAAGCTATAATCCAAGTGTGAGAAGGAGGGATTAGGCTGGCTAGCTCTTTTTCACCAGTGCAGACACAATGGGCTGAGAAGTCCCTTTCTATGTTAAAAATGTTCTATTATTCTATTACTGTGGTATTCTTCAGATACACAAATTTAATTAATTGCTTTATCTACATTCAGTATTTTAGGAACAGCTTCTTTTTCTCCACATAGGATTTCTGAACAGACCAAGAACCAATGAAGACTACCTAATTTTTGCTCTCTTCTTGAACTACTTATTAATGGCTTATATTTTCTATTGCAACTTCTAGTAATGTTTATGTATTGCACTGTATTGCTGCTGCAAAATAATACATTTCATGACACATGTCAGTGATAATGAACCTGATACTGAACTATTAAAATCATAAGCTCTGGCATTGTTCTTTCCCTTGCATTCTCACTCTAGTTAATGAGGATAGGTTGAGCGTGCAAGGGTTTTTTTCTTTGGAGCAAAGAAAAATGAGAGATGACTTGATAGAGGTGTACAAGATGAAAAGAAGCATAGATAAAGTGGACAGCCAGAGGTCTTTTTTTTTTCCAGGGCAGAAATGGCTAATCCCAATGTTAAAGTGATTTTAGGAAAATATAGGTGTGATTTCAGAGGTAAGTTCTTTACCCAGAGAATGGTGAGTGCAGTCAGTATTGCGGTAGTAGAGGCAGATACATTAGGGGAATTAAAGAAACTCTTAGACAGCCCCAAAGATTATATAAAATGCAGGGCTATGTAGGAGGGAAGGGTTACAGTAGAGTAGGTAAGAAGGTCAGCACAACATTATGGGGTGAAGGGCATGTATTGTGCTGTAATGTTCTATGTGATTCTTTAAGACACTTCAAATAACCCACCTCTTTAACCACTGTTTTGTGTCACTTCTTTAGATTCATAATGCACCTGTACAGTACCTTGGGATGTCTTTTGCTTCAATAAAAGCAATCGAAAAATAAAAATTGTTGGCTTCTGTTAGTATAGCCTTTTAAAATCACAAGGGCAACCAAGGATCTTTCACTGCTAAATAATTATCACAATTGAGGACTAGCAGAGAGGTAGCATTTCTACTTAGAAGCTGATTGATGGCCAATTTTACTTCATTTTGGAAGTCTCTCGGATGTACATCTCACCAGACAGAAATTTTAGTGTTTGGTTTGATTTTTATTGGGAGATACTGACTGATAAAGGCAGAGCACTGTTGAATACACCTGACAGATCCATCCACTGCATTATTTTAAAAAGTCAGATCATCCACTGACCTTACTTTAGACTCAAACAGAATGCCTTGATGAAAGAAAACCTTCTTCAAAATAAAAAATACTTGGAAGAAATGTTTTTATTCATTCATTCGATCAATAGGCAATATTTAATGAGATTTTAATGCAGTCAGGTTAGGAATACCAGTTATCATAGTTCAGCAGAATAGGAAAAAATATTAAGCTACCTTCATAGTTACCTGTTTGGGTAATTTTTTTTTCCTCTCCCTCTTGCAAAATAGCCTAGATAGTTGACCTACTGGAGGGGAAATCATTTATCTGAGCAAAGGTGCACAGTCATGCTTGTGATGATTTATCTTAGGAAAGGGCTATACAAATAAACCTTTCTAAAATAGGACACAGACCATAGATCAGTACAGTACAGGAACAGACCCTTTGGCTCAATATTTTCTGCCAAACTATTTTAAATAATCAAAACCAATTAACTAATCACTTCTGCCTGCATATGGTCCATATTCTTCCATTTGCTGCATGTCTGTGTGCCTATCTAAGAACCTCTTAAACACCTCTGTCATACCGATCTCCAATGGGAATGAATTCCAGATTCCTACTACTCTCCACTTAAAAACCTTAATCCACACATCTGCTTTGAATTTATCCCCTTTCAGCTTAAATGCATTGCAGTTGTCAGAAAACATTACTGGCACTCTATACCTCTCATACTTTTATATACTTCTATTAAGTCTCCTCTCAGCCTCCACTACTGCAGAGGAAACAACCCTAGTCTGTCTAATCTCGACTCATAACACATGCTCTCTAATCTAAACAGCATCCGGGTAAATCTCTTCTGCATCCTCTTCAAACTGTCCACAGCCTTCCAGAATTTAATGCAATACTCCAGATGTGAACCGGAGCCATATAAAACCACAACATAACTTTCTGAATCTCTAAATCAATGCCTCGAATAAAGGCAAGCTAGCCACATGGCTTCTTTACTACCCTATACCATGCGGCGTGGGGCAGCATAGTAGTGTAGTGGTTAGCAAAACACTATTGCAGCATCAGCGTGGGTTCCCACCACATTCCAAAGACACAGGAGTTAGGGTTAGTGAATTGTGGGCACAAGATGCACAGCAACACTTGCAGGCTGCCCAGCACGTGCTCACTGATTACAAATTACACATTTCACTGTATATTTCAATTTACGTGTGACAAATAAAGCTAATCTTTAATCTTTAATCCATCAACCTGTGTAGCAGCTTTCAGGGAACTGTGGACTTGGACGGCAAGATCCCTGATAACTGTCTAGTTGCATTTGCCTCTCAGCTCTTTCCCTCCCAGAGAAACCAAAATGGTTTCACTCTGTGTCAGCAACATTTACAGCTGTAACTGCAATGTGGGACATTATTCTCACTCTCTGCTCTAAGACCACTGAGCAGTCTATAAATACACCTAACAATACTACAGCCCTTTCTCATGTCTCAGCCCGTAGCCTTGTTCCACCAGACAAGTCTCTCTTGGGAGCCAATCATCTGACTACTGCTTACGTGCTGGTTTGGTATATCACAGCAATTCCGACAACATCAAAACATCTCCAAGTGCACTCAAATCTATCATATAAGCAAGAGCAGTTTACTATAAACATTCATGTATATTTTGACAGAAGATTTTCAGTTCTTTGGAAAAGCTCAAGTGTTACAGAAATACTGCAGAGAATTGGCAGATAGAGCTCAACCCAGAAAAGTGTCAAGTTATTCATTTTAGAAGGTCAATCTTTTATGCAGAGTACAGAATTAATGGCAGAATTCTTGGTAGTGTGGAGGAACAGAGGGGTCTTAGGGTCCACGTCCATAGATTTTTCAAAATTCCTGTGCAAGTTGATAGGACTGTTAAGAAGCTGTATGGTGTGTTAGCCTTCGTTAGCCGGGAGATTGAGTTCTAGAGCCGCATATAAAGTTACAACTCTATAAAACTCTTGCAGTATTGTGTTCAGTTCTGATCACCTCATTCCAGGAAGGATGTGGAAGCTTAACAGAGGGTGCAGAGGAGATTTACAAGGAGGCCGACTGGACTACAGGCATGTCTGATGAAAATAGGTTAAGCAAGCTAAGACATTTCTCATTGATGCAAAGGAGAGCGAGAGGTGACTTGATAGAGGTGTACAAGGTGATAAAAAGGCATATAGGGTGGATAACCAGAAAGTTTTTTCCAGGGCAAAAATGGCTAATACAAGGGGGTAACCAGAGTTAGAATCATTTTGTTTTTCTTTACACTCATGTACTGAACAACGACAGTAAACAATCTTGAATAATTCAAAGTTGATTAGAAGAAAGTATACAGGGATGTGAGAGGTGTTTTTTTTTTTACACAGAGAGTGGTGAGTGCATGGAACAACCTGCCAGGGATGGTAGTAAACACAGATACATTAGGAGCATTTAAAAAACTCTTAGATAGGTACATGGATGATGATGAAAAAAAAGTAAGGTAATGTCGGAGGGAAGAGTTAGACTGATCACAGAGTAGTTTTGAATGTTAGTACAACACTGTGGACCAAAGGGTCTGTACAGTGCTGAAATGTTCTATGTTCTAAAAGAAAGCATCTTCAGAGAGCAACTGGTAAAAGATGAGCAGTGTGTACAGAAGAGCTTTAAGGATCACACAAGAATTTTTGTGAAATGTACACTGAAGCCCATAAACGCAATGTGTTTAACTAATTACTGAGAAGAGATCAGTGATGCCCAGTTTTCACTGTTGAAAAAGTGATGTGAAGAATAAGAAACTTAACTTCATGGCCATATGGGTTTCCTCTGGGTGCTCTGGTTTCTTCTCCCTAAAGACATATAGTTAGGGTTAAGGCTAGTGAGTTGTGGATATGATATACTGGCACCAGATAAATGGCAACACCCGTGGATTGCCCAGTTCATTCTTGATGATTTGGTGAAAACTGGCACAGTTCACTGTATGTTTCAATGTGTCAATGTAGATGTGACAAATAAATATATCAACCATTAATCACTTAGATTTAGGTGGATCCAAAGTCGATCAAAGGGGAATTGAGGGTTATGGGGAAAAGGCAGTTAGGTAGATATGCGTCCATGGCCAGATCAGCTATTATCTTATTGAATGGTGGAGCAGGCTTGACAGGCCAGATCGCCTATGCCTGCTCTTATTTCTTATGTCCTGATGTAACCATTGTCAAACATGTCATTAAACCAGGGATGTTTAACTCAAGCATTTGGATATTGTCAGTAAATAAAGTCCCATCAGGCAGAACATAACAGCAGCCTCATAGAAGCCAGGAAATCCATCTCACCTACTTCTAAAATTCAGTTGTAACTATGAGTTATACCTAAGTTGGATGTTTGTAACCTGGGTAGGACCTGTACAATCTTTATACTTGACAACAAAACTTCATCCACCAGCTCTTCAAAATGGTAGATCTCCTTCCATACCTACTGGATACTGGATTTTGAAATATGACTTTGGATGCACCTAAACCTAAGTGATGACTTACTTTATTCTTTAGGTTTGTAATTGAGTCCTACACCTGTTTAATAACCTACACCAAATCTGATGCAAGCTTTCAAAGTGAAACATCCACAACTCCATTCTCCTACAGATGCTGCTTGACCTGCTGAGTTCCTCTGAACTGATTCCATAGCATACAGACTCATTTTCAAGGACTCCACAACTCAAGTCTTCAGTATTATTTCTTTATTTTGTATGTTGGTTGGTTGTCAGACTTTATGTATAATATTCATTAATTTCATTGAATTTATTTTGCTGTAAATGCCTGCAAGATTATGAAAATCCAGGTAGTATATGGTGACATATACATACTTTGATAATGAAATTACTTTGA